>NC_041383.1:260570319-260583651 GCF_002162155.2 Triticum dicoccoides
TCGCCGCCGTTCGCCTTAGCCGCTGTCTCCGACCACCCCTCGCTCCCCCGACTAGCTCAGGAGCTCCGCCTCGACTCCCTCTTCCTCCCCACCGCTCCACAGCTCCCCGGAAGCCCTGCATCGCCGCCACGTCGCCGTTCCCCTCTTCGGGCTCCGACCACCGTCGCCGTCGAATTCGCCGTCTCCAGCGCTTCCCCGAGCCCGCTTCGACGCCCACTGCAACCGCGGTGAGCTACGCCACCGTTTCCCCCTCTCCTTCCCCTCGTTCCCTCACCGTAGCCACCTCCCCACCACGGCCGAACCTCCGCCGTCGCCGAGCTCGCCGTCGACGCAGCTCCGGTGACCATTTGGTCACCCCGGCGAGTCCAACGAGTTCGCAAGACCCCGTAGAGCATTCCCAGCGCCTCGCTTTGCTCGACTTCGAGCTCCAGCACCGTTCCCGTGCACGACCGAACCCCGGCGGCCGCAGCTGAGCTCGCCGCCGTCGACTCCGGCCACCCCGACCCCAACGGGCTCCGCCAAGAGCTGCGGGTTGGCCTCAGCTCCACTCCGGTGGTCTCCGCGGCCCCTCTGGTGGCCGAAATGACCAAAACCACTTCCGCCGCCGCGTCGGGCTCGCCGGCGACTAAACGCCGGCAGCCGACATCCACTTTGACCACGGGTGGGCCCTGGTTGACTCCCCTGAGTCAATGACAGGTGGGGCCCGGCCCTGTTAATTAAACAGGATTAGTTTTAATTAAGTTTTAATTAAAATAATCACCCTGACATGCGGGACCCACTGTCAGGTTTGACCTGGACCAGTTCCGTTGACCTGCTGACGTCACACTGACGTCAGGCTGACGCAGTAATTGATTTTCTGGATTTAAATTAAATCAGGAAATTCCAGAATATTATTTAAACTTCAAAAATTCATAACTTTTATTCTGTAACTCCAAATTGGACAAATTATATATGAAAAATGATCAGAAAAATCCAATCTATCCATCTGTACTATTTTCATGCATGATCAAACAAGTTAAATTGATGTTTTAAGCAGAACAAGAAAAGGCACTTAAAAAGGCCATATTTGAATTTGGAATTTGAATCTTTGATTCAAATTTGTTCAAACCCTTCTAGCTTTAGTTGCATTAGCCCAATACACTCATATTGCCATGTTTCATGCATGCATCATATTGTTGCACATTGTTTGGTGATGCTTGTGTATCGATGCCCTTTGCGACAGGTTCTGTCCCCGAGGAGTACCGTGATTACCCTAACGAAGAACCGTATCCATGCATCGAACCATCAGGCAAGCAACCAACCATTTGATCATATCGATACAATCCCATGTTCTCGCTCCTGCTCTCTTTTACTGCATTAAGACAACGCGTTTCAAACTGCTGTGTGCTACGGTAGTTGAACCCATTTCCTCTGCATGACCTGTCATTGCCACAGTAACTAGATGAAACCCACTAGCATGTGTAGGAGTTGTTTGAGCCATATGTATGTGTTGTTCCTACCTCGCTATGCCTGCTATGCTTAGAGTCGTGTCAGGTCTGGTTCATCTAGGTGATGGGCTAGAGTGAAATGTTTATGTCGGTAATGAGAGTGGTGTGGTGAACACGATTTGGTAAAGGTATCGATGAGAGGCCATGTAGGAGTACATGGTGGGTTGTTTCATTGAAGCCGACCTTAAGCACTGAGATCTGTATGCGTGATTTAAGATACAGCTACTACCATGCATTGGGCCCTGAAATATGACCCCGCTCGACTTCTTATTCACCCTAGCTCTCTGTCCAGGAGTTGCAAGTAGTTTCTGGTGTTTGTAGCCTACTGGAGGCCGTGGACAGCGCTGACCGTAGGGGTGGGCTGTGATGCGGTAGGTACGTGGCACGGTGTACCGAATACCCGTTAGGTATCTCGGGAACCCTGTTCACATCGTTCGGGGCCGTATGGGAAACCTCGACCGGACTCCCTGCGGATGGAACCTGAATAGGCGATAAACCTGGACTAGAGGCTTAAGTGTTTAGGTAGGTCGTGGTCTACACCCATGTCGGCTTTCGCTTGAAATCTGCCGAGCACATTTCGTGTGCAGACGCTAAGTGGTGGAAACATGTATGAAGAGGTACACCCCTGCAGGGTTATCATAATCTATTCGAATAGCCGCGTCCGCGGTAAAGGACTACTTGGTTGCCTATACAGTTCATAGACAAGTAAATGGAAACTGTTAAAAGCCTCAAGATAAGTGTGAGTGCCGAGGATGGCTCTTCCGTAGGAAGACGGAGGTGGATCCTCGGTAGTGTATTGAATTGGTGAGTAGTGGACTCATGTGCGCAAAACCATTTCAAGTTGGAGTATCGTAGGATAGCCTAGCCAAGAGTCAAAGCTGGCTTGCTGCAATAACTCCACCAACCCTTCTTGATACTATGCATGTATGTAGGATCTGATGTAAGTCTTGCTGAGTACCTTTGTACTCATGTTGCTATAATCTACATTTTTACAGAAGACGCTGCAACCCCTTCTGATGGGTTCTATGTAGACGTTGACATCAACGAGTAGGCTAAAGACCCAGGTGGTGACCCTGAGCTTGTGATGGACCACGTAGTATAGCTAGGCTTTCCAAGCCTCTTTTATTTTATTAGTTGTCTGTACTCAGACAAGTTACTTCCGCTGCTGGTTTGTATGACTGTATGACTTTTGAATGTGGGGTCGTGAGACCCGTACCTTTGTGTATGCTATGTATGGCTCCCTGAGCCTTAAATAAAGTACTTGTGTCGTAGAGTCATGTTGTGATGCTTCGTTGTATTTACACATATCGAGCATATTGTGTGTATGATTGAAATGCTTGGTATGTGTGGGATTTGACTATCTAGTTGTTTATCTTTAGTAGCCTCTCTTACCGGGAAATGTCTCCTAGTGTTACCGCTGAGCCATGGTAGCTTGCTACTGCTCTGGAACACCTAGGCTGGCCGGCATGTGTCCTTCTTCGTTCCTGTGTCTGTCCCTTCAGGGAAATGTCACGCTTTGAGTACCGGAGTCCTGTTAGCCCGCTACAGCCCGGTTTACCGGAGTCCTGCTAGCCCAGTGCTACAGCCCGGACCCACTTGCTGATGACCGACACGTTCGAAGCTGGGTCATGGATGCCTGTCCCTGTAAGTCTGTGCCACTTTGGGTTTACGACTAGTCATGTCAGCCCGGGCTCTTTATCATATGGATGCTAGCGACACTATCATATACGTGAGCCAAAAGGCGCAAACGGTCCCGGGAAAAGGTAAGACGACACCCGTGGGGATACCGTGCGTGAGGCCGCAAAGTGATATGAGGTGTTACCAGCTAGATCGATGTGACATCGAGTCGGGGACCTGACAGCGTAGTTCGTGCGAAGGGATAAGGAGAGTGGACAGCGGTGCGTAGGGCCAGCGTGACACGTGTTGAGCAGAAGGAGAGGTTTACGGGAGGAAGAAATCAACCGGTTGAAAGCAAACGTTTTCCTTTTTTTTTTTGGTGGGGGAGACGTCTATTTTTCTTAGGCATGATGCTCAGGTCACCAGGCCCATAATCTTTAGGCCCATTCGTTCCGGACTCTCTCAGTTGTCCGTACTCGTTAACCTCGTGCTCCCCCCTCTGCTTGATCCTTATCTCGGCGCCGGAGCCCACGACCGCTTCCCCCCTTTCCCTCCCCTCCCCCTCACCACCCCAACCCCGAAATATCCCCCAATTCCGACGCGACCGCGAAACCCTAGTCCCCCGGCAATCTTCGCTGGACCCGGAGAGCCGCTCCGGCGCCATGGCATCCCCGGAAGGATCAAACTGGGTATTCGACTGCCCCCTCATGGACGATCTTGCTGCCGCCGACTTCGCCGCGGCACCCGCAGGAGGCTTCTACTGGACCCCGCCGATGCAGCCGCAGATGCACACTCTTGCGCAGGCCGTCTCCGCCACACCGGCTCCCAATCCCTGGTATGTAACTGCGGTTTCTCCTCTTCTCAGGCTCGATCGCGCCCACGCGCGGCTGGTCTCCAGTTTATACATTCCGTGTCCTGATTTGCTGCTGGTGTCTCTATGTTATCACCTATAGCATAAACCGATGCAGCTGATAGCATAATTGTTACGTGTGGTTCTAGATTAGTAAAAAACTACAGCCTATGTGGAATTTGTATCATGGACTAAAGATTGCATGTTCTAGAATTACTTACATGAGCGAGCATCTTTGTTTGTGTATTAGGAGTGAATTTGTTTGTCTCATTGGTGTTGGGTTAGAGGAGATGGTTTTGCACATGAATTTAAATGGGTCTTGTGGAAGGTGCATGGCGGGACCGAGTGTTCAGTATGTGCAGGGCTCGTTTGGTTCGGGTGCATATACTACATATCCAGTGCATAGAATGTATACACAGTTTCACTCTTATTCGAGGAAAGTATAGTTTCCTCCTAAAATCCTCCTTGATGGATGTATATCCTCCTAAACTCTAAAACCAGATTATTTAAACCCTGAACCTTGCAAAACTGGTATATAAATGTCACCCTGAGCAGTTTTGGGGAGAATTGAAGGTAGTTTTGATCTGATTTTTATTTCACTTCGTCAGAAAGTTCACGGACATTTTTGGATCTCTTGTCACTAGAATTTGCCTAGGGATGGAATAAGATCGGCTTCTCATAGTTCCCGATGCGCTGGATGGAGGGATCGCCGGAGACGAGCACCGGCTCGGTCTGCTTGATGGCCTTGTGCAGGTCCCTCAGGTGTCCCCAGTTCGGTTGCCTAAGCAGACCTGCGCACCATGACAACAATTGTTTCAGACAATCAGAGTACTGGTCGCAACGGGAGTACTGGTACTGATCATGTACCATATTCGTCGATCGGTGCATCATGGTCGTAGCTTGTCGTGATGAACAGGCCATCGGCGGTCCGTCGAGATTTGTTCCTCCATGGTACTGAAAGACGGGTCAAATGTTAGGTGTCACTACAACTTAAACCGAAACATCGAGTGACAACATGTGGTAGCCAGCATCAGTTGCTCACCATGTAGTAGTTGACAAAGGACCCGCACTTCTGAATGAACCTTACCACCGTGAATGCCATGTCCTCCACCAGCCAGTGCGGCACCGGGCCACGAAATGCGGTGAACCTTACGTCAATCGACATACTTGATCGTGTCAGCAATGTCGTGACATTCTTGCTGTGCAGATTGCAATTCAAGTGCTGTTTGTCGAGGAATTTTCACGCTTCGTGCAAACTTACCATCCAGGCCAGGCCTTGCTCCACATGGTAGGCTTGCTGTTGGAGTTGGGGGTGAAGTAGTTGCAGTAGAAGCCATTGCAGGTATTTTTTTGCAGCCATCACGAATCTATTCATCATTATGCAGGGAACAACTGACAAATCTGTCAATTTTAATAGAAGAAAAGGAACATCAATTTTAATAGAAGAAAAGGAACAAATTAGCAGAGTATGTATTTTGTGGTGCCAGTAACAGGCTCCAAAGTTGGCAGCTTGATTCAGCGATGTGATGTCCTAACAGAAGCATGTGCCTAGTGCGAGAAAGCGAAGTGGTTAAATTAGCTGGCACTGCAATTTGCTCTTTGCCATTGCGCCATGGGCCATGGCATTGACAGCAACTGTGAGACGAGAACAAGGAGGGTGTTGTAGCTTACCGCGGCGTCGGGGGCGTCGTCATGCTTGCACATCACCCACGGCACGCTGGCGTTAATGGCGACGACCATCTTGGTGGCCCAGTTGGCGTACGGTTTGGCGCCGCCGCCCATCGCCTACTCCATGTACCCGTCTCCACCTGGGCGAGGATGATGGGGCCACCCTGCCACTCGAACAGCCCTCCGACTTAATCATTGACACGATCTTCTCCACGAACGTCTGCATCGCCGCCTGCGTGCATGCATGTCCACAACTCAATTCCGTCAAAACCCGATTTCCTAAGTTTCGCCACAACGGAAGAAAATCAAAATCGTGTCATTCGTCTGCTCTGTTGCAATTCAGCCAGAACCTTGAATCGACCGTGTCAGTCCAGAAGCTGATGCCTGGCACGTACTTGAGCCTTCTTCGTCACTGCCACGCCCGACCGCGACGCGGTCCTCTGCCCGGCGCTCCCTTCCGCCGTGCTCACGCTGCTGCGACTGCTCCGGCCACCTCGTCGCCCGCTTCGCCTGGCCTGCCCAAGCGGTACTTCCAGTCACGCAGGTGAGGAGAGGGAGAAAAAAATCAGATCAAAACCACCTTCAATTCTCCCCAAAACTGCTCAGGGTGACATTTATACTGGTTTTGCAAAGTTCAGGATGTAAACAATCTTGTTTTAGAGTCTAATTAGGGGGATATGAATACATCAGGGTGGATTTCAGGGGGAAAACTATACTTTCCTCTTCTTATTCTGGATCACTGGATGAGAAAGGGCAGAGTTCAAATGAAAAAGGTTGGCATGGTCATTGGCATTGCCAACATTTGGGGATGTACACTCCTAATTGTTTTCTTTGATTAGTGAGACGAATTTATGTCTGATAAAGCTAATGGTATCAGATTTATGTGCTGGGGGGTTGTGTTTTAAGTGGTCTGAATTTCCATAGCAAGACTATGTAAAATAGGTCATGCTACATGTTACTTTGAGTCGGATATATTGAGCAGTCTCATGTTACTTTGATGTATCAAGGATCAGAAAGAAAATGGGTGAGATGAGGGTCGTTTTGGGGACCCATATGTTGGAATTCCAGCTTAGCTGAGCAAGCATTGCTGATATATTGGCATATAGGTTTCCATCTTAAGAAATTATTTATGGTTACACCTTAGGGCATGACTGTCCTTTGATTCATGATATTTCTCTGAGTTGTCATATTTGCTGCATGAACAGAGGCGGCCTTCTGTGTTTAGATATAGAACCATGCTTCTTTTTTTCATTCCAGTATTTCACCTGCTGTAGGTTATCTCTGGTAAATTTGCCCAAGCCTTATTATATTGCCCTTGCTACGCTCGTCTTCGAAACTTATGATTGTGCACGAGTAAAGTGCACTGTAGGTCCTTGAACTATTCCAGGGATGTCACGTAGGTCCCCGAACTATGAAAATCATCATCCAGGTCCTCAAAGTGCAGTAAATGTGTCGTTCAGGTCCAAAATCTCCCTGACAGGCTCTAACTGGCCATCTGGCACGTAAACAGTAACCGTAACAGTGCGCGGCAAACAGTCCTGAATTCCTATGCGTGATGAACAGTACATGACAAAGAATAAATATTAAAAAATATAAAAAAACTGAGATCCTCTGTCATCGAAGAGACCCTGGCACGTGAACAGTAAAAATGGTCATTAGTTCAAAAAAAGTTCACGAACGATGAATTTGGAAAAATATTTGTGACTTTAATAAAATGTTCGCGAACGATGAATTTGGAAAAAATATTCGCGACTTTTAAAAAATATTCGCAAGTTTAAAAAAAGTTCGCGAACGATGAATTTGGAAAAAATATTCACGACTTTAAAAAAGTATTCGTGAGTTTAAAAAAAGGTCGCGAACGATGAATTTGGAAAAAAATTCATGACTTTAAAAAATGTTCGCGAACGATGAATTTGGAAAAATATTCGTGACTTTAATAAAATGTTCGCGAACGATGAATTTGGAAAAAATATTTGCGACTTTAATAAAAACTTCACTAACATTTTTTAAAGTCACAATTTTTTGTGGTTCGCGAACATTTTTTTCCATACCCACGAACAATATTTGTGGTTCGCGAACATATTTTCAAATTTATTGTTTGTGAAGTTTTTTAAAGTCACGAATATTTTTCCCATATTCGCGAACATTTTTTTGAATTAATGAACATTTTTACTATTCACGCACCATGGCTATCTTCGATGCCAAAGATTTTCAGATTTTTTGTTCATATTTTTTTTATTTTTTGCACTGTTCACCATGCCAGCTGGCCATTTAGAGGGGGTTAGTGAGATTTTGGACCTGGATGACACACTTACTGTACTTCGAGGACCTAAATGACGATTTTCATAATTCGAGGACCTATGTGACACCCCTGAAATAGTTTAAGGACCTACAGTGCACTTCACTCATTGTGCACTATATCATGATTTTGACATTCTTAACTGCAAATGTGCTTTTCACCAGTGCCTAGTCTTATTTTGGCTTTGCAATGCTAATGTTGCTGCTTATTATTGTGCAGTATATTGTGAATTTTACATTCTTATCTGTGATTTTACTTTTTGCCAGTGCTGAAATCAATAGCTCTGTTTCGGTGTGCTGGGACCATGCCAAAGGACAACTGAAAAATAAACGGTTTGTTTATGTCTATATGCTTTGTTCGGAGTCCCTGAATTTGGTATTTTCTGTTGAATATTTCCAACTTAGCACACAATTGCAACAGTCCTAGGTCAGAAACTGGTGCTCAACCTAGCTCCAAAGCATGCAGGGAGAAAGTGAGAAGGGACAAGCTAAACGAGAGGTATGTCCCTGCCAGCAATTTCATTTTGTTTATTCTATTAGAATTGTTTTTGTTGTAGCAGCATTTTTGTCTTAGGTTCAATGGAGCTTATGGTCCTCTGCCTGTTAGGTTCTTGGAATTGAGTGCTGTCTTGGATCCGGGGAAAACACCTAAAATCGACAAATGTGCTATATTAAATGATGCTATCCGTGCGGTAACTGAATTGCGTAGTGAGGCAGAGAAGTTGAAGGATTCAAACGACTCTCTCCAAGAGAAGATTAGAGAGCTAAAGGTCTTTATTGTTCCACTTAACTATTTTGTTCAGATGTCTGTCCATATACTTTTTCTTTATGTTCTGAACTTATTTCCTGTTTCATACAGAAATATATCTATTGTTCACACAAGCTTTTCTGAATCTGTTTTTTTGGGGGGTGCCAAGGACTACTGTTTATTGAATCCATAGGCTTGTAGATGAGTAGATCTCAAGCAATCCATCAGCTCTTAAACCTGCTTTATTTTTTATTACTTTCTGTTTAAACATTACTTTTTAATTAATACTCCCTCCGTCCCATAATGTAAGACGTTTTTTTTTGACTCTAGTGTAGTGTCAAAAAACGTCTTACATTATGGGACGGAGGGAGTAATTGTTATCAAAGATTCTTGTAAGGTATATATTTGTGGTAAATCTTTAATCCAACAAACAAATTGATTCTTAGATCCTTGGATTTTGCAGGCTGAGAAGAATGAGCTGCGAGATGAGAAGCAAAAGTTGAAGGCGGAGAAAGAGAGCCTGGAGCAGCAGATTAAGTTCATGAATGCACGTCAGAGCCTCGTACCACACCCTTCTGTCATCCCAGCTGCTGCATTCGCTGCCGCCCAAGGCCAAGCGGCAGGGCACAAGCTGATGATGCCTGTAATGAGCTACCCAGGATTTCCCATGTGGCAGTTCATGCCGCCTTCAGATGTTGATACCTCGGATGACCCCAAGTCATGCCCTCCGGTTGCATAAGCCAGCAAAAATCATTTGCCTCATCTATCTCATGGGGAAGGATGGCTAAAAAGCCTTCCGTTAAAGTATATCTTACTAGTCGTCAGTGTTACTCCCTCCGTCCCATAATGTAAGACGTTTTTTGACACTAGTGTAGTGTTGAAAAACGTCTTACATTATGGGACGGAGGGAGTACTATGCAGAAGCCGTTTAGTGTTATATATGTAGTTAAACCAAGAACCGAACTGAAGCGTCGTCGTTGTATCACCCGTGGACATTTGATTATCTTGTGACACCGTTGTATATTGTTAGTAAATAAATACCATCCGTTGAAGCAAATGGCGCTTGGACGCCATAGCATTATCGGCTTGTTACTTTGTTTGACATGTGGCCCGTGATTTTGATGTACTATAACATAAATAGGTTGTGCTGCAGGTCAAATTAAAAATAAAAATAAATAGGTTGTGCTAGCTATTAGTTGGTCTTCTTGCATCCAGTTGGCCTACCAATTCTTCCATGTGAAAACGCATTGCAAAGCCCAGGTGGAACCAGGATGGATGCACCTGTGGTGTTGGGTAATGGTTACAACGTGGCGACCTCTCTTGGCAAGACGTGCTCCCTAGTGATGTTATACTAAATTGGTTCATGTTCTCCTGCAATAGTAGTAGTTTAGAATTGAACAACTCATATTTAACTCTGTAATTTCCAGCCAGTTACACTGTCTTTCACATTTCGTTTTGTTGTAGTGGGCGAATTTTATAAAACTAAATCGGTTCATGTCCATTATTTATACTTGGTGCCTCCAGGAGCAAATGTGCTAGTACTGTAACACAACTTGCATGTTGCATCATCAAAAAGACGAGACAGAAAGCACTCATAATTTCTCTGAGAATATTTCGGATAATTGAGGCAACCAAAGCTGATCAAAATGCAGTATCAAATTGCTCGCAAAAAAATTTTGCTCGCCCAAAAGTATAAAGCTAGTAGCATATTACGAAAATCTGCTTCAAAATGGAGTTACGTAGTAGGGAGCTGTATCCACACATCAAATACAAGGAATTAACACCAGTAAATAAAGTTTAAACAAGAAAGAAAGAAAAAGCCTTTTGGTACAACGAATAGTTAACCACGCCTCGAAACGAATACTCAGACACCTTGTGTACGTCCGTTTGTTGCTTCATCGTCAACTTACGCGGCAATGGCCACAAGAGCAGCGATCGCAAGCCCGGCCAAGGCCGCCGCCGGATGCTGATACCGCGGAGCGGACGCGGACGCGGACGCAGGCGTGGAGGTGGTCGGGGCGCCCGCCGGCGCGGTCTTGGCGTCCGCGTAGGTGTCAGCGGGAGGGGAGGGGAGCGAGGCCGGAGAAGGAGCGGCTGTGGCCGCTGCTTCTTCCATTTTGGCGGCGGTGGCGGCGTCGTACGGCACGGTGCTGATCTTGAGGTGCATTGTGCCGTTGGTGCAGTGGCGGGGGATGCCGCAGATGAAGTAGCGCGTGCTGGTCTCACCGAGTTCGAAGGTGGTCTTGCCGCCGGAGTGGGTGGAGATGGGGCTGCCCGTGGCGCAGCTGCCGTAGTCCGCCTCCGTCACCTCCAGCACGTTGTGGTACGGCTCGTACTCGAACGCTGCCATGTTGATGCACGCGGCCGGTGTTATACCACTACCCTACCGTTGAGAAGAAAGCATGTAGAGTATTTAGATCATAGGAAGTTTGTGCACGTACTTATGGTGTCGCCGACCATGAAGATTTTGTCGGCGGTCCACTTGTCGTAGTCGACGTACGTGTCCCAGCCGAGGGAGTCGTCGACCTTGTAGTCGATCGCCAGCGCCGTCGTGGCCACCGCCGCCACCGCCATGACGGCGAGCAATGCTCCGGAGCTGGCCTTCATGTCTCCTCCGCGTAGATCCAAAGGATACGAAGGGGGTTGTTGGTGGATGCTTGGTTCTCTGGTAGTCTGAACAATGCTGCTGCTACAACCAGACCAGGGTGGAGGTATATATACCGGGAGCTAGAACAAGCAAAGACTTTCTCTTCCAATCGTTTTTTTTATTCCAAAAAAAAGTATGTGCGTTTATGGCCTGCCATGAAACATTGGGAAAGAGGAGAGATTGCAGGGTGATTCGAGTAGCTGTGCTCCCTTCAATTAATTGGCAAATTTGGAATCCAAAACGATTGATTGTACTGTACATCGCACCTGGTTCATTCTGGAGCCGTGCTAAGTTGACTCCCGATCCTTAGCCACACAAAAGTATGCTTCTCTTGCAGTAGTATTTTATTTACTCCAATTGGAAACTACTCAAATAATACGAAGATATGAGCACGAACAGTTGATATTTTAAAAAGGAAACCGAAATGGGTGGAGCCGCGTCGCAAGCTCAACATATATACTTGGATAGATTCGGATGTAAAATTACTTCGGAGATGGACAGAGAATGCATGTTTGCAGGCCTAATTAACTAGCTCGGCCAACACCCGTATACTTATAGTCTATGCATATTGACAGCCATTAGTTGAAATGCATAATCTTTGCTGCCTCCGTACCAGGGCATGACTCGCGTGTTAGTGCCTTCGTGCTTCCCATGATCGATCGAGGCTACATACATTATACATGGCCGATCTCAAGACAAGTTGGCATTGCACAGATCTTGCTTTCTCGTTTTCTCTTCCACGCTCTTCCAGATTATCATTTTTAATTGTACTTCCTCCGGGTTGAGAATAGTACACATTGTAAAAAATACTCACACCTCCTTCAGGTTGCGACAAGTGGCGCTGAAAGTTTTTCTTTTTTTCCGTATATTCATTCATTCAAACTATTTTATCTCTTAAACCGTGCATCCAAATCTTGAACTATTTTCATCGTTGGATTCCTCGCGTCGAGATGTTTAAAATTAGATCCCATTTTGATAGGTTTTGATGAACCTTTTTTATGAAAAAAACCGGATGAAAAAATTGAACGGAAAAACCGTACCGGGAGCACGGGCTTTTTCCCTTTCCGAAAGAGGCACGCCCGTGTGCCTCTCGCGAAATCACAACCGTGCCTCTTGCGGAAACAAAACCATGCCTTTCGCGGAAGGGAAAAAACAAAAAAAAAACACGTCTTTTTCCGTTTCCGAGAGGTACGGCCGTGCCTCTCGCGGAAGGAAAAAAAAGAGAAAACGTGTTTTTTTCGTTTCCAAGAGGCATGGCCGTGACACTCGCCGAAGCAAAACCATGCCTCTCGCGGAAGGAAAAAAAACAGAAAACGCGTTTTTTTTCGTTTCCGAGAGGCATGACCGTGACTCTCACGAAAACACAACCATGTCTCTCACGGGAGCAAAATCATGCCTCTCGCGGAAGAAGAAAAAAACAAAAAACACGTTTTCTTCCGTTTCAGAGAGGCATGGCTGTGACTCTGACGAAAGCAAAATCGTGCCTCTCGTGGAAGCAAAACCATGACTCGTGAGAAAAAAAAGGCGTATTTTCGTGGAAAAAAATCAGATTGTGTTATCCAAAAGCTAAGAAAGACCTGTGAAAAACCGAAACATCGATAAAACCTGAAAAACCCCGATTAAAAAGCCGAAAACGTGTGCGAAAAAATAAAGAAAGTAAAATCTGGAGGGAGCACACAGAGTGCAACATGTGGCGGGCGGCTGAGAATGTGCCAAGTGGTGTTGATCGTTGTGAGGCTCCCGAAGGAGCACCTGTTGTTGCTCCCTCTGAAGGGTTTTCTCCACGTGTAGCTATTAGGCCGGTTCATTTTTCTTCTCTTTTTCCTTTCGCTGTTTTAGATCCGTTAGGTTTTTCTTACGGATTTTTAGATCTATTAGATCATGCATGCTTGCTTCTCTTAACCTTTTTTTTCGTTTTCATTTATTTTCACTTTCGCTTTCTTTGTTGCTTCACCAGTTTTCTCATTTTTCTTTTTTTCTTTGTCTCTTTCACTTTTTTTTCCTTTGTTTTTCTTTG
>NC_041383.1:260584055-260710727 GCF_002162155.2 Triticum dicoccoides
TTTTTAGTTTTCATTTTATTTTTTGGAGTTTTTGGTTTTTATTAGGTTTCATCATTTTTCTTTGTTTCTTTTTCAATTTTCATCATTTTTTTTGTTCAACACATGTCAAATCTTTTCAGTACACATTCGACATATTTTGTGTGCATAAAAAACATATTTTATATAGATGTTTAACATTTTGATATACATGAGTGACATTTTTTAAAAACTTATATGTTCTTTAGTCTAATTTTTTTCATACACATTGTACATTTTTTGTATATATCTAATAAATTTTTAATACATATTTACAATTTGTAAATACAAGATTAATATTCTTTAAATACATGATCAACATTTTTCAATACCACAGCGAACATTTTCTAAATTGCAATACAACTTTTTTCACAGACAGTGTACATCTTTTGTATACATCATTAACATTTTTCAAATACATTGTTCGCACACGAACACGTCACCGTGTACCTTCAACACCGAGGGTGATGCACCGCAGCTCACATCGAAGGGGACCCGTCCGAAAGCGCGGTACGCAAGACAATCCGGCGGGCGCTTTTGTAGACCCGAAACCCCACACGCCCAGGAGGGACCCCGTCAGGGCACGCGGCGGCTATGGGCTGCCCTAGGTCGGCCCGACCGCCCCTAGGGCCTCGAAGTTCGCCGCCCTGCAAAAGAAGAACGAACGAAGAACGAGGAAGAAGAAGAACAAGGAAGAAGGAAAAGTAAAGGTAAAAGATATAGATAGATTTGTTCGATTATGTGTTGTTGTTCAATCGGTCGTCACCTCTTATCTACATAAGAGGAGGATGGACTTCCCGTACAAGAAAAGGACTTGCCTTGCCGTCCAAATCATCAAAATCTAACCAAACTCGGTCTTCTCACGACCTTCGGCCCGGATGATCCGGCCTAGCCCAGTTTTCTGACAGCAACTCACTGTTTTGGCTCTAGAATCCACACACGACCTCGGATTTGGACGTTTTTAAATCAAAATCAACCGTCTCGATGAGATGCACAACTTTCACGTTGAACACTTTTCCATCCGAGGCCATCTTGACGGTGTTTCGGGCCGTTTTCTAAAGTCTGTAGTAGAAAAGGCTGTCCGAACGTCCGGACTTCTACCCGGATTGTCCGGCCTCCACCCGGATCATCCGGGGCTGGACCCAGATCATTTGGCTTCATCATAAACTTTTTTTTTGTTTTCGGTGCTTCAATTTCCCAGATGATCCGGACCCCGGCCCGGATGATCCGGCCAAACACTATTGTAGCACACAATTTTGCCTGTAACTTTTGCATACGACCTAGGATGGGGACGATTCTTATATAAAAATCGTCCGTTTCGACGAGACGAAGAACTTTGCAGTTGTAACTTTTTCCATTAGATGCTATCTTAAGGGCGTAATCAGCCGAATACTGTTCTGAATATAAAATCTCAGTACTTCGAACACAACTTCGGCCTTAGAGATGAGATCGGATGGCTATGGCCCAAATATCGAAGTTTCTTCTTTTGAAGATATGGAACTTTCTCACTTTGATCACTTTTCCATTTGAGGCCTTCTTAATTACGTTTTTGACCATGCCAAAATCTGGTGTCAACACATGCCCCCCTGTTTTTCGGCAAAACTTGTGTGCCGAAAAATAACTTGCACGAAGTTTGTTCTAAGCGCGATGTCAACACTCCATCGGCCATTTTGTACGTGCTTTGGACGATAAGTATATATCGGCCATTTAGATTAGCAACAAAAGTGAAGCTAATCGAACATATAATGATTTGGTAATATCCTTTCATGATGTAAGAAATTATATTGCATCCATGGATTAAAATAAGCCCATTGAGGGTAACCAATCATACATGATGAAGAATTTAATGGCATAGGAATCAACGGCATTGTTGAAGAAAATGGATAATGTGCGGACCAAAGATGTTGAAACCTTCGGCTTGGTCCTTCGTAGCTTTCACTATTTTCCTTCTTCACCTTTGTCGCACTCCTTGTAAAGGAATCTCGCACATAATTCTTATTTTGAATATTTCCTTTGGGAACCCATGCCATGTTTCACTTTTCAAGTTCTTGTGCACTAAGCTTCTGCAACTCCTTCTTTTGCCAATACGATAAGCCGAGTGGGCACCCCGACTGCGATTTTGTTTGAAGTAATAGCAATTCTTGTATTATCTTGTGCACTCTCCACTCCTTCCCTTCAGATTTGACACTTGATTGACTTGCCTCATTGCCTTTTGTAGCCAATGTCAACACTTTAATTGGCTCTTTTTTATTTGAGATCATATCTGAAGTGGCACTCTTACGACCATCTCTTTTGACGCGGTAGATTTGCTCAACCACCTCCTTATTCTTCCTTGTGCACCAGACCGATTCTTTTTTGAAACGGTCTTGGACATATGACTGCTCATTGAACGTTGGTCTTCTTGGAGCTGGATAATACTGGCGAGATGGTTTATAATAATATGGAGAATGTGTCCTTGTATCATACTTGTCCCATGATGGATATGGATTTACGTGAGCATAGGGAGACATCCACGACATTGGCATTGGCGGCCCAAAATAAGGATATGAACAAGTTGCATTCAAATTCTCTTCTTGCCAATATCAATCCTTGGATTTGCGTCTAGGGGGTGATCTTGATGCTTTTGCATTAGTTGGCCGATAAGCACTGTTCTCCTCACTTATCTTTTGATATTTTTCCAATAGTTGCGCGAAAGTGACTTTCAGCTTTTTACCTTTGTGCTTATGTCGGCCTTTGTTTTCCTTGGTTGTGCTTGCACCGATTTTGGATTTTCTCGTTGCCCCCCAGTACTTGGCGTCTTTTGTGCAACCTCGATAGAATTTTCGCCCTCAAGAATATTATCATTGTGCTCTTGAACAACTTCCTTACTTGAAAGCTTGATCCCATTACCCACGGGCCTTACCTTCTCGTGTTTAGATGGATCGGCTTGAAGCAGCCGATACAAAAACCGTTTGCCGTCAGGACCAACCGGAATAGACTGGTCATCCCTTGGTGTTTCAACAAGTTTCAATCATCCTTTTTCAATGGCCGATTTAACTATTTGACGAAACATATTGCAATCCTCAAAAGTATGCTTGAACGAATCATGCAACTTACAATACATTCGTCCTTGGATAGATGGTTTTTCATGGTGATCAAGAACTCTAATGTAATTATTTTTCAGCAACAAATCAAATATTTTATCACACATGCTTGAATTGGTGGGATGCTTCTCATTTTCTAGCCGATCTTGGTGTGAGAACGGCTTTCCAGGTAAGCAAATGAATGGTTTAGAATACCCCCATTCGGCTATGCATTGTGTTTTTCATTCTATCTCTGATATCTTTGGATAAGATATTATACTAGCATCAGTTTTCTCAATAGAATTTAACCTTGACTTTAAAATTCTAAAAGGAAAATAGTTAGAACACATATGTCTCAATTGAGACCAAGTGTAAGCCAAGTAAGAAACAAGCAAAGCTACCCAATTATATATGAACTTTTGATAAAGCAATGAGGAAAACTTTGGCTGCAATAATAAGTCACAATCGGTCTTTATAAATGGCACAATATGTTGACCGATATGCTTTGCAACGATTATATTGCTAACAAATAAATTACCCTTCTTCATTGGTCTTTCAAGATTGCTTATGAGAATTTTTCTAATAGAAGCATCAACAATAAAGTTGCGACCAAATCGGAAGATAGGTAAATCACTTGCTAGACATACCTCTTCGAATACGTTGGGAGAGCATGATGGTTGCCTTACTTGAACGATATCTTGTTCCCCTTTCGAATAGCTCCCCAGCGCCTTGTCATCCTCTCTTTTCTAGAATAGATTCATCATACGTAATATTTGATTCGGTCTTTTCAATAACCGAATTAACTTTGTTTTCCTAATCACCACTCTTTTTGATAATTCTACCCATACTCAATGCTTTCTCTTTTTGACATAATCTAGCTTGTATTGCAACAGAATTAATAGGCTTTCCCTCTTTTATTAATTCATGTAGAACAACATTGCATTCATCCCAAAAATACGTAAGGTTTTTCTTAACGACCCAATCTGGATAGAATTGCCCCCCGATACTTTTAGACTCTTTCTGTAACGAGATGTCGCCAAAATTTTGTAATTGTGCAGGGAAAACATTGTATGCTACGATACTAGGTGAAGACACATGGGATCCTATAGAATTTTCATTTATTCAGCTATTAGCGTGAAGGTGCGAAGCCGAATTATGAATACCTATAGTTGCATATGGTGCCAAAACATTAGTAGCATGAAGTGTAGCATATGATGGTTGAGGATAATTGACCGGATAACTAGTAGTAGCATGGCCAATTCCCCTATCCACCGGCACGTTTGGATTCACATATTGCAAATTAGTTGCCGATGAATAAAAAGGTGATACACTTTGTTGCATACTATCGGAAGTTCCTATGTGAGGTGTTTCAACTTGATTAAACGAACTCATCACGTTTTTCATCGGCATATGGATTTTTGGGGTTGCCAATGCATGGGAGTTGGAATACATATGTTGCATGTTGCTAAAATTATATGAGGTAGAAGCATGAAGATTTTGTTGCATCGGCTCTTGCACATAATTAGATGCATGATTGATAAAGCTAGGGCTAGCCGATACATTATGCTCATTAGATGATCTAGCAACAACATATGCATTATTTGCATCTACATATGTGAATTGGGTATTCATATTACCTTTGTAGATTGCAAACCCTAGATGACGATCTCTTCGTAGCAAGAACGGGCCGGAGACCGTTCAAAGCTTCGTCCCCAGCGGAGTCGCCAAAAAGTGTGTTTGCACACGAACACGTCACCGTGTACCTCCAACACCGAGGGTGATGCACCGCAGCTCACGTCGAAGGGGACCCGTCCGAAACCGCGGTACGCAAGACAATCCGGCGGGCGCTTTTGTAGACCCGAAACCCCACACGCCCGGGAGGGACCCCGTCTGGGCGCGCGGCGGCTATGGGCTGCCCTAGGTCGGCCCGACCGCCCCTAGGGCCTCGAAGTTTGCCGCCCTGCAAAAGAAGAATGAACGAAGAACGAGGAAGAAGAAGAACAAGGAAGAAGGAAAAGTAAAGCTAAAAGATATAGATAGATTTGTTCGATTATGTGTTGTTGTTCAATCGGCCGTCACCTCCTATCTATATAAAAGGCGAATGGACTTCCCGTACAAGAAAAGGACTTGTCTTGCTGTCCAAATCATCAAAATCTAACCAAACTCGGTCTTCTCACGACCTCCGGCCCAGATGTCCGGCTCTAGGCCCGGATGATCCGGCCTAGCCCAGTTTTCTAACAGCAGCTCATTGTTTTGGCTCTAGAATCCACATATGACCTTGGATTTAGACGTTTTTATATCAAAATCAACCGTCTCGAACACTTTTCGATCCGAGGCCATCTTGACGGTGTTTCGGGCTGTTTTCTAAAGTCTGTAGTAGAAAAGGCTGTCCGAACGTCCGGACTTCTACCCGGATTGTCCGGCCTCCACCCGGATCATCCGAGGCTGGACCCAAATCATTCGGCTTCATCATAAACTTTCTATTGTTTTCGGTGCTTCAATTTCCCGGATGATCCGGACCCCGGCCCGGATGATCCGGCCAAACACTGCTGTAGCACACGATTTTGCCTATAACTTTTACATGCGACCTCGGATGGGGACGATTCTTATATAAAAATCGTCCGTTTCGACGAGACGAAGAACTTTTCAGTTGTAAATTTTTCCATTAGAGTCCATCTTGAGGGCGTAATAAGCCAAATACTGTTCTGAATATAAAATCTCAGTACTTCGAACACAACTTCGGCCTTAGAGATGAGATCGGATGGCTATGGCCCAAATATCAAAGTTTCTCCTTTTGACGATATGAAACTTTCTCACTTTGATCATTTTCCATTTGAGGCCTTCTTAATTACGTTTTTTACCATGCCAAAATCTGATGTCAACATACATATTGAACTCCTTTAAAATATATGTTTCTATGTCCACTTTCTTTTAATGTATGTTGTACATTTTTTGCGTACACCAGGAACCCTTTTTACATGCTTAACATTTTTAAATACATGATCAACACATTCTCATACACATTGTAGTTTTTATATATTTCTCATATACATGACAAGCATATTTTTGATACATGATTAATTTTTTAAGATTTTTTTCAAATACTTTATTAATATTAGAAAATCAAATGCTTGATTAAAAAAATTTAAATACATGATTTTTTTCATGCACATTATATATTTTTTGTATGCATATTTCGTATACATGAGAAACATTTAATATTTTTCAAATGCTTGGTTATTTTTTTAAAATATTTATGTAAAGTATTTTTTGTAACACACATACCCACACACACAGACATAAATTTAGAATATTTGAAAGTATAAACAAAAATATAAAAAAGAAAGCAGTAAACAAAAACAAGAAACATGAAAAAAAATGAGGCAGTGGCATGTGGCCTTCTGCGTGCCGGGCCGACCCATTTAGGGAGGCGCCGACATAGGCGCGCGCCAGCACGTAACTTGTTCTTGGGTTGTCCTTCCAAATTCTGTAGTCGAATCGAATATAGAGGCATTAGACATGGAAGATGGAAGGATGTTGGGCTGGTACCGCAAAATAGAACTTCAAAATCGAACTTTTTGGCTTGGTTTTGGCATCTATATTGAGAGTGCCTATATCAAACTTTTTGGCTCGGGTGTGCGATGTTGGTTGTTGTTGGCCGGCAACGGGTAGCATGGTTGGTTGTGAGGGTTGTTTAGATCACGTCGGATATGGCTTGTGCGGTCCCGATGATGGGGGTTTGTAGTGTCTTCCGCGACAATGAAACTGGAGGATGGCGGTGCAGCAGCACCGCACTAGTGGTGCTAGTAGGGGTTGCCACAGCGATGCGAGTTGTCATGGTGGTGTTGCCGGCCATGTAGGTGGTGGTTGGCGACAACGAGCTGTCTAGCGCGTTTGGTCGCCGCTAGTGCCAGTCAGCAGGGCTAGCTGTGGTGACGGTGGTTTTGGTGGGCTCCAGGTGAAAGCCTAACTCGACCTCAATCAATGTTGACATCGACAGCATCCTAAGACGTCATCCCCTACGTGGAGGCGTCGTTGTGAGGCCCATTCACCTTCCTCGTTATCTATGTCACAGGTTCTCCGGATGAAAACCCATGCTCCGGCCTTAGTAGGAGTGGCGTCGGCGATGTACCTTGTTGCTCCCACATAGGGCGATGCCTTGAAGGTCTGGTCTTTTGTCAATTTGTGGTGGCTTTGGCGGCTTTGTAGCCTCGTCGTCAACTAGGCGCGTGCGATGGGTGAAGAAGTTGGAGCGGCGACTTCGAAAATCTCTTGCACGTAGTTTTGGTTTTGGTTGCTTGGATAGCAGAGCCATCAACTAGGCTACCTCGGGGCTAGTGTGGAAGTTAGAGTGGTGCTTCGATAATTGGTGTTGGCTTTGGTCACTAGGGCGGATGACCCATTGACTGGCCTAGTTTGCGGCCTTAGGGTCATAGTGGATGCTGCAGTGCCGGCTCTGAACCCGGAATTGTGCTTTAGGATGTCGTCTCTGGTCTACTTGGTGACAGTGTCGTCGGTTGGGCTTGTGCGCACCCTCCGGACTAACCTGTGCATGTGTCGCAGATGTATTGGTTTTGGATCAGCTTTTTTTATACAAAATGTCAAATCTTTTTCTTCTTAGTGAAAACACAAAGCTTTTGGACCGTTGCTCAAGAAAAATATCTTGCTTTTTTAGACAACCTCCAAAAATGAGATGGGTTGGGCCTGGCCCAAGAACCACGCATTTTCTCTCACGAGGATAGCAGGCCATAGTTTTCTACTAGGAAGAACACTCTGTTTTCTAGGGACGGTAGTTTTGCCCACGGGTATGGGTACCCGCAGGTACCCTACCCAAAAATAGTGGGCATGGACAAGACTTGGAGAGATTTTGTACCCATGGGTAACGGGTATCCAAACCCATAAAATATATGGGTAGAGCATGGGTATGAAATTGCGCCCATGTATAACCCAATGGATACCCACAAAAATAACTCCTATGATATGTGGCGTCAACATCCTACTCCTATGGCCCAACCCTAAATCTCGTATCCCCTAAATCGGTCATAGTTCATAGGCCCATAGGCCTTGTGAAAGGATCGATATGGATCACTAGAGGGGGGGGGTGAATAGGCAACTAACAATTTTTAGACTTTTCTTTAACAATATAAACCTTGCAACGAAATAGGTTGTCTAGATGTGCAACTACGTGGACAACCTATATGATGCAAAGACAACTAGCACACTAGCAAGCAATAGATACAACACAAGTAAGCTTGCAAAAGTAAAGGCACAAGATAACCAAGAGTGGAGCCGGTGGAGACGAGGTTGTGTTATCGAAGTTCCTTCCTTTTAAAGGGAAGTACGTCTCCGTTAGAGCGGTGTGGAGGCACAATGCTTCCCAAGAAGCCACTAGGGCCACCGTAATCTCCTCACGCCCTCACACAATGCGAGATGCCGTGATTCCACTATTGGTGCCCTTGAAGGCAGCGACCGAACCTTTACAAACAAGATTGGGGCTATCTCCACAACACTTGGAGGCTCCCAACAACTGTTGGGGAACGTAATAATTTCAAAAATTTCCTACGCACACGCAAGATCATGGTGATGCATAGCAACGAGAGGGGAGAGTGTAATCTACATACCCTTGTAGATCGAAAGCGGAAGCGTTAGCACAACGCGGTTGATGTAGTCGTACGTCTTCACGGCCCGACCGATCAAGCACCGAAACTACGGCACCTCCGAGTTCTAGCACACTTTCAGCTCGGTGACGTCCCTCGAACTCCGATCCAGTTGAGTGTTGAGGGAGAGTTCCGTCAGCACGACGGCGTGGTGACGATCTTGATGTTCTATCGTCGCAGGGCTTCGCCTAAGCACCGCTACAATATTATTGAGGAGGACTATGGTGGAGGGGGGCACCGCACACGGCTAATAGATCTCAATGATCAATTGTTGTTGTGTCTTTGGGGTGCCCCCCTGCCCCCATATATATAGGGGCAAGGGGGAAGGTGGCCGGCCTATGGAGGAGGCGCACCAAGGGGGGAGTCCTACTCCCACCGGGAGTAGGACTCCTCCTTTCCTTGTTGGAGAAGGAAAGAGGAGGAGAGGGAGAAGGAGAAAAGTGGGCTGCCCCCCTTGTCCAATTCGGACCAGAGGGGGGCGCAGGCCTCCTTCCTTTTGGCCTCTCTCCTCTATTCCCGTATGGCCCAATAAGGCCCATATACTCCCCGGCTAATTCCCGTAACTCTCCGGTACTCCGAAAAATACCCGAATCACTCGGAACCTTTCCGAAGTCCGAATATAGTCGTCCAATATATCGATCTTTATGTCTTGACCATTTCGAGACTCCTCGTCATGTCCCCGATCTCATCCGGGACTCCGAACTCCTTCGGTACATCAAAACTCATAAACTCATAATATAACTATCATCGAAACCTTAAGCGTGCGGACCCTACGGGTTCGAGAACAATGTAGACATGACCTAGAACTATTCTCGGTCAATAACCAATAGCGGAACCTGGATGCTCATATTGGCTCCTACATATTCTGCGAAGATCTTTATCGGTCAAACCGCATAACAACATACGTTGTTCCCTTTGTCATCGGTATGTTACTTGCCCGAGATTCGATCGTCGGTATCCAATACCTAGTTCAATCTCGTTACTGGCAAGTCTCTTTACTCGTTACGTAATGCATCATTCCGTAACTAACTCATTAGCTACATTGCTTGCAAGGCTTATAGTGATGTGCATTACCGAGAGGGCCCAGAGATACCTCTCCGACAATCAGAGTGACAAAACCTAATCTCGAAATACGCCAACCCAACATGTACCTTTGGAGACACATGTAGTACTCCTTTATAATCACCCAGTTACGTTGTGACGTTTGGTAGCACCCAAAGTGTTCCTCCGGTAAATGGGAGTTGCATAATCTCATAGTTATAGGAACATGTATAAGTCATGAAGAAAGCAATAGCAACATACTAAACGATCAAGTGCTAAGCTAACGGAATGGGTCAAGTCAATCACATCATTCTCCTAATGACATGATCCCGTTAATCAAATGACAACTCTTTTGTCCATGGCTAGGAAACATAAGCATCTTTGATAAACGAGCTAGTCAAGTAGAGGCATACTAGTGACACTATGTTTGTGTATGTATTCACACATGTATTATATTTTCGGTTAATACAATTCTAGCATGAATAATAAACATTTATCATGATATAAGGAAATAAATAATAACTTTATTATTGCCTCTAGGGCATATTTCCTTCAGTCTCCCACTTGCACTAGAGTCAATAATCTAGTTCACATCAGCATGTGATTCAACACCAATATTCACATCTGTATGTGATTAATACCCATAGTTCACATCATCATGTGATCAACACCCAAAGGGTTTACTAGAGTCAATAATCTAGTTCACATCGCTATGTGATTAACACCCAAAGAGTACTAAGGTATGATCATGTTTTGCTCGTGAGAGAAGTTTAGTCAATGGGTCTGTCATATTACAGAGTCGTATGTATTTTGCAAATATTCTATGTCTACAATGCTTTGCACGGAGCTACTCTAGCTAATTGCTCCCACTTTCAATATGTATCCAGACTGAGACTTAGAGTCATCTGGATCAGTGTAAAAGTTTGCACCGATGTAACTTTTACAACGAACTCTTTTATCACCTCCATAATCGAGAAACATCTCCTTAGTCCTCACTAAGGATATTCTTGACCGCTGTTCAGTGATCTACTATTAGATCAAAATTGTATTCCTTTGTCAAACTCAGAACAAGGTATACAATAGATCTGGTTCACAGCATAGCACACTTTATAGAACCTATGACTGAGGCATAGGGAATGACTTTTCATTCTCTTTCTATTTTCTGCCATGGTCGGGTCTTGAGTCTTACTCAACTTCACACCTTGCAACACAGGCAAGAACTCCTTCTTTGACTGTTCCATTTTGAACTATTTCAAAAAAATTATCAAGGTATGTACTCATTGAAAAATCTTATCAAGTGTCTTGATCTATCTATATAGATCTTTATGCTTAATGTGTAAGTAGATTCACCGAGGTCTTTCTTTGAAAAACTCCTTTCAAACACTCCTTTATGCTTTCCAGAATAATTATACATTATTTCCGATCAACAATATGTCATTCACATATACTTATCAGAAATGCTGTAGTGCTCCCACTCACTTTATTGTAAATACAGGCTTCTTCAAAAGTCTGGATAAAACCATATGCTTTGATCAACTCATCAAAGCGTATATTCTAACTCCGAGATGCTTGCACCAGTCCATAGATGGATCGCTGGAGCTTGCACATTTTGTTAGCACCTTTAGGATTGACAAAACCTTCTGGTTGCATCATATACAACTCTTCTTTAATAAATCCATTAAGGAATGCAGTTTTGACATCCATTTGCCTGATTTCATAAAATGTGGCAATTGCTAACATGATTCAGACAGACTTAAGCTTCGATACGAGTGAGAAAATCTCATCGTATTCAACACCTTGAACTTGTTGAAAACCTTTCGCAACAAGTCGAGCTTAGTAGATAGTAACACTACTATCAGTGTCTGTCTTCCTCTTGAAGATCCATTTATTTAACATGGCTTGCTGATCATCGAGCAAGTCAATCAAAGTCCATACTTTGTTCTCATACATGGATCATATCTCAGATTTTATGGCCTCAAGCCATTTCGTGGAATCTGGGCTCATCATCGCTTCCTCATAGTTCGTAGGTTCATCATGGTCTAGTAACATGACTTCCAGAACATGATTACCGTACCACTCTGGTGCGGATCTTACTCTGGAAGACCTACGAGGTTTGGCAGCAACTTGATCTGAAGTTTCATGATCATCATCATTAACTTCCTCACTAATTGGTGTAGGAATCACTGGAACTGATTTCTGTGATGCACTACTTTTCAATAAGGGAGAAGGTACAATTACCTCATCAAGTTCTACTTTCCTCCCACTCACTTCTTTCGAGAGAAACTTCTTCTCTAGAAAGGATCCATCTTAGCAACGAATAACTTGCCTTCGGATCTGTGATAGAAGGTGTACCCAATAGTTACCTTTGCGTATTCTATGAAGACGCACTTCTTCGATTTGGGTTCGAGCTTATCAGGTTGAAAACCTTTTTCATATAAGCATCGCAACTCCAAGCTTTAAGAAACGACAGCTTAGGTTTACTGCTAAACCATAGTTCATACGGTGTCGTCTCAACGGATTTAGATGGTGCCCTATTAAACGTGAATGCAGCTGTCTCTAATGCATAACCCCAAAACAATAGTGGTAAACCGATAAGAGACATCATAGATCGCACCATATCCAATAAAGTACTTGTTATGACGTTTGGACACACCATTAAGCTGTGGTGTTCCAGGTGGCATGAGTTTGTGAAACTATTCCACTTTGTTTTAGTTGAAGACCAAACTCGTAACTCAAATATTTGTCTCTGCGATCAAATTGCAGAAACTTTATTTTCTTGTTACGATGATTCTCCACTTCACTCTGAAATTCTTTGAACTTTTCAAATGTCTCAGACTTGTGCTTCATTAAGTAGATATACTCATATCTGCTCAATTCATCTTGTGAAGGTCAGAAAATAACGATACTTGCCACGAGCATCAATACTCATTGGATCTCATACATCAGTATGTATTATTTCCAACAAATCTGTTGCTCGCTCCATTGTTCCGAAGAACGGAGTCTTAGTCATCTTGCCCATGAGGCATGGTTCGCAAGCATCAAGTGATTCATAATCAAGTGATTCCAAAATCCCATTAACATGGAGTTTCTTCATGCACTTTACACCAATATGACCTAAACGGCAGTGCCACAAATAAGTTACACTATCATTATTAACTTTACATCTTTTGGCTTCAATATTATGAATATGTGTATCACACGATCGAGATCCAACAAACAATTTTTATTGGGTGTATGACCATAGAAGGTTTTATTCATGTAAACAGAATAACAATTATTCTCTAACTTAAATGAATAACCGTATTGCAATAAACATGATCAAATCATATTTATGCTCAACGCAAACGCCAAATAACATTTATTTAGGTTTAACACTAATCCCGAAAGTATAGGGAGTGTGCGATGATGATCATATCAATCTTGGAACTACTTCCAACACACATCGTCACTTCACCCTCAACTAGTTTCTGTTTATTCTGTAACTCCTGTTTCGAGTTACTAATTTTAGCAACCGAACAAGTATCAAATACTCAGGGGATACTATAAACACTAGTAAGGTACACATCAATAACATGTATATCAAATATACCCTTGTTCAGTTTGCCATCCTTCTTATCCACCAAATATTCAGGGCATTTCCGCTTCTAGTGACCATTTCCATTGCAGTGTAAGCACTCAGTTTCAGGCTTTGGTTCAGCTTTTGGGCTTCTTCATGGGAGTGACAACTTGCTTGTCATTCTACTTGAAGTTCCCTTCCTTTCCCTTTTCCCTTTTCTTGAAACTAGTGATCTTGTCAACCATCAACACTTGATACTCTTTCTTGATTTCTACCTTCGTCGATTTCGACATCACGAAGAGCTCGGGAATCGTTTTCATCATCCCTTGCATATTATAGTTCATCACGAAGTTCTACTAACTTGGTGGTGGTGACTAGAGAATTCTGTCAATCACTATCTTATCTGGAAGATTAACTCCCACTTGATTCAAGCGGTTGTAGTACCCAGACAATCTGAGCACATGCTCACTAGTTGAGCGATTCTCCTCCATCTTTTAGCTATAGAACTTGTTGGAGACTTCATATCTCTCAACTCGGGAATTTTCTTGAAATATTAACTTCAACTCCTGGAATATCTCATATGGTCCATGACGTTCAAAACGTCTTTGAAGTCCCGATTCTAAGCCGTTAAGCATGGTGCACTAAACTATCAAGTAGTCATCATATTGAGCTAGCCAAACGTTCATAACGTTTGCATCTGCTCCTGCAATAGGTCTGTCACCTAGTGGTGCATTAAGGACATAATTCTTCTGTGCAGCAATGAGGATAAATCTCAGATCACGGATCCAATCCGCATCATTGCTACCAACACCTTTCAACGCAATTTTTCTCTAGGAACATATCAAAATAAACATATGAAAGCAACAACGCAAGCTATTGATCTACAACATAATTTGCAAAATACTACCAGGACTAAGTTCATGATAAATTTAAGTTCAATTAATCATATTACTTAAGAACTCCCACTTAGATAGACATCCCTCTAATCCTCTAAGTGATTACGTGATCCATATCAACTACACCATGTCCGATCGTCACGTGAGATGGAGTAGTTTCAATAGTGAACATCAATATGTTGATCATATCTACTATATGATTCACGCTCGACCTTTCGGTCTCCGTGTTCCGAGGCCATATCTGTTATATGCTAGGCTCGTCAAGTTTAACCTGAGTATTCCGCGTGTGCAACTGTTTTGCACCCGTTGTATTTGAACGTAGAGCCTATCACACCCGATCATCACGTGGTGTCTCAGCACGAAGAACTTTCGCAACGGTGCATACTCAGGGAGAACACTTCTTGATAATTAGTGAGAGATCATCTTATAATGCTACCGTCAAACTAAGCAAAATAAGATGTATAAAAGATAAACATCATATGCTATCAAAATATATGACATGATATGGCCATGATCATCTTGCGCCTTTGATCTCCATCTCCAAAGTACTGTCATGATCTCTATCGTTATCGGCACGACACCATGATCTTCATCATCTTGATCTATATCAATGTGTCATCACATGGTCGTCTCGCCAACTATTGCTCTTGCAACTATTGCTATCGCATAGCGATAAAGTAAAGCAATTATTTGGCACTTGCATCTTATGCAACAAAGAGACAACCATAGGGCTTCTGCCAGTTGCTGATAACTTAAACAAAACATGATCATCTCATACAACAACTTATATCTCATCACGTCTTGACCATATCACATCACAACATGCCCTGCAAAAACAAGTTAGACGTCCTCTACTTTGTTGTTGCAAGTTTTACGTGGCTGCTACAGGCTGAGCAAGAACCGTTCTTACCTACGCATCAAAACCACAACGATAGTTCGTCAAGTTAGTGCTGTTTTAACCTTCGCAAGGACCGGGCGTAGCCACACTCGGTTCAACTAAAGTTGGAGAAACAGACACCCGCTAGTCACCTGTGTGCGAAGCACGGCGGTAAAACCAGTCTCGCGTAAGCGTACGCGTAATGTCGGTCCGGGCCGCTTCATCCAACAATACCGCTGAACCAAAGTATGACATGCTGGTAAGCAGTATGACTTGTATCGCCCACAACTCACTTGTGTTCTACTCGTGCATATAACATCAACGCATAAAATCTAGGCTCGGATGCCACTGTTGGGGAACGTAGTAATTTCAAAAATTTCCTACGCACACGCAAGATCATGGTGATGCATAGCAACAAGAGGGGAGAGTGTAATCTACATACCCTTGTAGATCGAAAACGGAAGCGTTAGCACAACGCGGTTGATGTAGTCGTACGTCTTCATGGCCCAACTGATCAAGCACCGAAACTACGGCACCTCCGAGTTCTAGCACACGTTCAGCTCGATGACGTCCCTCGAACTTCGATCCAGCTGAGTGTTGAGGGAGAGTTCCGTCAGCACGACGGCGTGGTGACGATCTTGATGTTCTACCGTCGCAGGGCTTCGCCTAAGCACTGCTACAATATTATTGAGGAGGACTATGGTGGAGGGGGGCACCGCACACGGCTAATAGATCTCAATGATCAATTGTTGTTGTGTCTTTGGGGTGCCCCCCTGCCCCCATATATATAGGAGCAAGGGGGAACGTGGCCGGCCTATGGAGGAGGCGCACCAAGGGGGGAGTCCTACTCCCACCGGGAGTAGGACTCCTCCTTTCCTTGTTGGAGAAGGAAAGAGGAGGAGAGGGAGAAGGAGAAGTGGGCTGCCCCCCTTGTCCAATTCGGACCAGAGGGGGGGCGCAGGCCTCCTTCCTTTTGGCCTCTCTCCTCTATTCCCGTATGGCCCAATAAGGCCCATATACTCCCCGGCTAATTCCCGTAACTCTCCGGTACTCCGAAAAATACCCGAATCACTCGGAACCTTTCCAAAGTCTGAATATAGTCGTCCAATATATCGATCTTTACGTCCCGACCATTTCGAGACTCCTCGTCATGTCCCCGATCTCCTCCGGGACTCCGAACTCCTTCAGTACATCAAAACTCATAAACTCATAATATAACTATCATCGAAACCTTAAGCGTGCGGACCCTACGGGTTCGAGAACAATGTAGACATGACCTAGAACTATTCTCGGTCAATAACCAATAGCGGAACCTGGATGCTCATATTGGCTCCTACATATTCTGCGAAGATCTTTATCGGTCAAACCGCATAACAACATATGTTGTTCCCTTTGTCATCGGTATGTTACTTGCCCGAGATTCGATCGTCGGTATCCAATACCTAGTTCAATCTCGTTACTGGCAAGTCTCTTTACTCGTTACGTAATGCATCATTCCGTAACTAACTCATTAGCTACATTGCTTGCAAGGCTTATAGTGATGTGCATTACCGAGAGGGCCCAGAGATACCTCTCCGATAATCAGAGTGACAAAACCTAATCTCGAAATACGCCAACCCAACATGTACCTTTGGAGACACATGTAGTACTCCTTTATAATCACCCAGTTACGTTGTGACGTTTGGTAGCACCCAAAGTGTTCCTCTGGTAAACGGGAGTTGCATAATCTCATAGTTACAGGAACATGTATAAGTCATGAAGAAAGCAATAGCAACATACTAAACGATCAAGTGCTAAGCTAACGGAATGGGTCAAGTCAATCACATCATTCTCCTAATGACGTGATCCCGTTAATCAAATGACAACTCTTTTGTCCATGGCTAGGAAACATAACCATCTTTGATAAACGAGCTAGTCAAGTAGAGGCATACTAGCGACACTATGTTTGTCTATGTATTCACACATGTATTATGTTTCCGGTTAATACAATTCTAGCATGAATAATAAACATTTATCATGATATAAGGAAATAAATAATAACTTTATTATTGCCTCTAGGGCATATTTCCTTCAACAGCACCACGAAGCTTCACCACAATGGAGTATGGCTTCGAGGTGACCTCAACCGTCTAGGGTGCTCAACACCAAAGAGTAACAAGATCCGCTAGTGATAAGTGGGGGAAATCAAATTTCTCTTGGTGGAAGTGTAGATCTGGGCCTTCTCAACCAATCCTGAGCAAATCTACAAGTTTGATTGGCTAGGGAGAGAGATCGGGCGAAAATGGAGCTTGGAGCAATAATGGAGCTTTGGGGGAAAGAGGTAAGTCAACTTTGGAGAAGAAGACACCTTTATATAGTGGGGGAACCAATCCAAACGTTATCCCACTGAGCAGCCCCGCACAGAGCGGTACTACCGCTTGGGCAGGGTGGTACTACCGCTCACGACGGTACTACCACTCTTACCCAGCGGTACTGCCGCGCTGACAGGGTCCTGACCCCAGGGCGGTACTACCGTGGGGGTAGGCGCGGTACTAGCGCTTGGAGCGGTACTACCGCCACTACTACCGCACTTAGTACCGCAAAACCTGACACGAAAAACATCGTTCTCGAATCGAGGCGGCAGTAGCCCGGAACCACTGCGGTACTACGGAAGAAGACCACAAGCGGTACTACCGCTCAGAGAGCGGTACTACCGCTTGGGAGCGGTACTACCGCTTGGGTGCTTCGGCGGTACTACCGCTCTGGGAGCGGTACTACCGCTGGGGTAGGACAAAGCATACTCAGGGGAAAAAGGCAGCTCCAATGAAGCGGAAGGAAAACGACGGGTGTGAAATGGATGTGTACGTTTTAATTCCACGCTAGCCTTACCAAAGCGGATCCCCTCTTGATAGTACGGTGACTCCTACGAAACTAGTCTACCAACAAAGAAACGAAGGAGCTACACCGTCTTGAATAAAACACCGAGGGGAGATAATCGTCTCGTGCCAAAGGATGAATCTCTGAAAGAACTTAACGCACACGATTAGTCCACACAAGCATTGTCATCAATCACCAAAACATCTTGGGGATAAATATGCCCTTACAATCTCCCCCTTTTTGGCGGATTGATGACAATACGGGATTTGCACAATATGAGAGATATAGAACAAGCGCAAAAACCCCAACGTCCTAAAATGTAGATGAGCTCCCCCTAGATGTGTGCTATCTAGATAAGTGCTTTGGACTACACGGCACACATACTAGGATCAACGCTCCCCCTACATTTTAGAGACCAACCACCTAAGCGGGGTAAATGAGAGTAGCAAAGATAACTTAACAGGATAAGCATGCAACTCATACGCTAGATAGTGACATAGATAATGATACTGGAAAGATAAGGTAGCATATGTCTCACACCATATGGCTGGTACTTAGGTCTCACTGACACAAACCAAACAAAGCAAATAGCGAGGAAAACACAAACACATAAGATGGAAGACACAAAGCACAAATCCCTAAACTCTCTTCCCCTTTGGCATCGAGACACCAAAAAGGAGAGGGAGTGTTGCTACGGCTCCAGGTGATAGCAAAGGAGGGACACACACATCAGAGCTCAGCGGGATCATCTGTGCCACCGTCGTCAGTCTGGAAGTGCTCGGCATCAGAATCGGTCCACAGGCAATGCTGCTGAATCCACTCCTCCTCCTCGGTAAGCTTGTCCTCAGATCCACTGTTAACTGTAGCACCCAACTGACGCATGAGCTCCTTGTGGCGACCTCGGGCCTTCTTCTCAGCCACATGAGTCATGTACTGACCGTGAGACTCCATGCAGAACAACTTATTCATCTTGTGCTTGAGCTTCTTTGCCCAAGAGGGCTCTGCCTCAGAAGGCACGTAGTCATCATCATCATCCTCAGCCTCATCCCCAATCTCCTCCTCAGTCTCCATGGCAGTAGCAGACGAAGGAACTCCAGTCCTAGGGGCCTGAGTGCCCCAGTTATCCTTCTTCCTCAGACGCTTGACGTCATGAGAGACCAACTCTCCAGTCTCCAGTAACACCTGGGGATAGACACGATCCCAGACCTTCTCAATGAGCAGCATGATGAACGGACCATAAATGGGCACTTTCGCTCGGAGATAGCAGATAATAGCTCAGACCACATAACATGAGAGATATCCAGGGACTCTCCGGTGTTCTGTCCCTTCTCACACTGGCAGAAGACAAGCATGTCCACGAGATAGGAGTGAACCTGGTCCAGATTCCCGATACGAGGGAAAAGAGTCTCTCTGAAGATACGGTGAAGGATATCCAGATAGGCAGGCGGCTCATAGGTTTCCTTCTTCGTCTTAGGGTTGATCCTCAAAGTGCAGTAGGGCCATAGAGCTTGCTTGTGAGTGGCGTTGGTGCGGCGGTGGGGGCAAAAGCTGACAGAAGACTCAAGACCTAGATCTTGCACCCCAATCAACTCCATGAAAGCTTTCCACTTGACTGAAAGCAACTTGCCATTGGTCATCCAAGTCAGTGTCCTGTCCTCATTAGTCCCAAGGTGAACCGTGGCATAGAATTGGGCCACAATATCAACATCATAATCCTTGTTGAATTGCATGATCCCAAGAATGTTCAGTTGAGTGCACATCTGAAGAGCTTCACCAAAGTATTCAGGATCTTTCTCCATATGGTCAGTGTCGATGGAGTGCACGTTGACATAGAGGTTCTTCTTGGCTTTGAGAACATCAAAGAAGATGGCAAACTGGAACCTGTTCCAGAACGAACGATTGACCAAAGTGGGATCTTGGTCTGCCTCATACGGGTTGCGGTGACGCCTTGCCCAGAACTCCTTGGGCGGAATTTCTGGCACGGTTTTGCCTAGCTTTGGCTTGACCCCAGGCTTCTTCTGGAGTTGAGGTGGAGGTGGAGCACTTGAAGAACCTCCGGCAGGCTCGGTGGTGCGGTAGCGCTTGGACGTGGCATGACCGGGGTTGACACGACTAGCCTGATGCTCAGGAACCTCATCACCTGGAACCACACACAAGAACACGCAAACAACCAGCAAGAACAAGCATAAGCCACAAAACACGAGCAAAAGGATAACTGAGAGGTAGGAGTATGATGGAAACTGGTAGAGGGCGGTAGTACCAAGACCCGGGAGCGGTATTACCGCTCCAAGCGGTAGTACCGCTCTGGAGGGAGCGGTAGTACCGCTCGAGACGGGGAAACAGCAGTTTCCCACTGCCGTGGTCAGATCCGGCACTACCGTCCTACCAAATTCAAAAATACTCCAACCAAACACCAATCCAAACTGTCTAGAAGCATTCTCCATCCTACTCAAGCCTAGATCTGGCCAAAAATCTAGAGATGCAACAGCTATTGCCCCTAAGATGCTAGATTGGAAATCTAGACAAAAAGAAACAGGGAGCGGGGGCAATACCGACATCCATGGCAAGAGGACAAGGTGGGGATCGACTCCACCGAAGGAAATGGAGAGGAGCGCCCCGGAGAGGAAGATCCACCGGAGCCCTCCTGCGGTGCCGGTTGCTGAAGAGAGAGGAACAGAGCGAGGGGGCGAGAGAATGGGTATGGGGAAGAAGAAACTCCCCCTGCCCCCGATATAACCCCCTGCCCGCGCCTCACAGCGGTAGTACCGTGCTGGAGGGCGGTAGTACCGCTAGGAGCGGTAGTACCGCTAGGAGCGGTAGTACCGCTCGCCACCAGCGGTAGTACCGCTCAGCAACCGCACGGCTTCTAGACCAACGGCTACAGCTCCAAAAAGACGGGAAAGCAAAGCCAAGAGAAAGAAAATACCAACGAGGCAACAGACACACTAACAACGGACCAGAAACCACTCTAACAAAACAACCACACGAAGCAGAGCGAGCTCTAGCCTCTCTCAAGAGAGGGCGGTGGCCGGAGCCACCTATGTTTGAGTCAATTGGTATGGCGCCGCAAAGAATTATCCTTGGGCCCATGACCAAAACTCGTCTTTAAAGCACAAGTACCATCAAAAATGGCTAATGTGAAAGAGTTGATCGTTTTATGCATAATGGGGGGAGGGAGAGTTCACTGAGAGAACAACACTCCCCCTATGTCCATGCCTACATCTAAGCTAGACACCAAGTTGAGTGGGGTGGGGTGTGCAAGGGTTCAAGTCACATTGCTCGAATCAATGATATTTAGCTCATGCCTTAACTCGCGAAATCTTGCTTCATCCAAGGGCTTCGTGAAAATATCTGCAAGGTTATCATGAGTGTTGACATACTTGAGCTCGATCACCCCTTGCCTAATGTGATCCCGGATGAAATGATACCGAATCTCAATATGCTTCGTCTTGAAGTGTTGCACTGGGTTGAGGGAAATCTTGACGGCACTTTCGTTGTCACACCAAAGAGGCACTTTGTCACAAATGACACTGTATTCCTTTAAAGTTTGCCTCATCCATAAAAGTTGTGCACAACAACTACCGGCCGCCACATATTCCGCTTCGGTGGACGAGAGAGATACACAACTTTGCTTTTTGGAAGACCAACTCACCAAAGAGCACCCAAGAAACTGGCACCCTTCGGAAGTGGACTTCCTATCCACTTTGTCTCCCGCCCAATCGAAATCCATAAATCCTTCAAGCTTGAAGTTTGCCCCTCTTGGGTACCATAAGCCAAAGTTTGGGGTATGAGCCAAATATCAAAAGATTCGCTTGACCGCCACATAGTGACTTTCCTTCGGTGTGGCTTGAAACCGTGCACACATCCCCACACTCAACATGATATCCGGTCTAGATGCACAAAGGTAAAGCAAGGAACCAATCATGGAGAGATATACCTTTTGATCCACCGCTTTACCATTGGGATCAATGTCAAGTTGGCACTTGCTGGGCATTGAAGTAGAAGCCGGCTTGACATCACTTAGCTTGAATCTTTTTAGCATGTCTTGAGTGTACTTGGCTTGGTTGATGAAGGTTCCTTCTCTTCTTTGTTTAATGTCAAAACCAAGGAAGAACTTCAACTCTCCCATCGAAGACATCTTGAACTTAGAGGTCATGAGAGCGGCAAATTCTTCATTGAAAGCTTTGTTAGGAGAACCAAAGATAATGTCATCAACATATAGTTGGCACACAAATAACTCCCCTTTGACCTTCTTAGTAAAAAGAGTGGGATCGATTAGCCCAACTTCAAATCCACGATCTTTTAACAACTCGGTAAGGTGGTCATACCACGCACGTGGGGCTTGTTTAAGGCCATAGAGTGCCTTATCGAGTTGATACACATGATCCGGGAAGTAAGGATCCTCGAACCCGGGGGGTTGCTTGACATAAACCAGCTCATTAATGGGACCATTAAGAAAAGCACTTTTCACATCCATTTGTTGCAGCTTAAAGTTGTGATGGGAAGCATAAGCAATCAACAAATGAATGGATTCAAGGCGAGCAACGGGAGCAAAGGTTTCACCGTAGTCGATACCCTCGACTTGGGAGTAGCCTTGTGCTACCAATCTTGCCTTGTTGCGAATGATGTTCCCATGAGCATCTTGCTTGTTCTTGAAGATCCACTTCGTTCCAATGATGTTATGGTTTCCCGAAGGCCTTGGCACCAATCTCCACACCTTGTTGTACTCGAAGTTGTTGAGTTCTTCATGCATGGCATTGAGCCAATCCGAGTCTTCGAGTGCCTCATAGACCTTATGGGGTTCAACACAAGAGACAAACGCGTGATGTTCACAATAGTTTGCTAATTGTCTACGAGTTCTTACCCCCTTTCTTAGGCTTCCAACCACATTCTCCATGAGATGACCTTTGGTGGTGAGTTTGGAAGCAATCTTCGCGGCACGACGCTCTAATTCCTCCTCGGATGTGGAAGGAGGAGGGTTCACTTGATCATCTTGAGCATCGTCATGAGCTTGTTCTTGATCTTGAGCTTGCTCATGATCTTGAACTTGCTCGAAGGGGAGAACTTGACCTTGGGGATCATGTAGAGGTTCACCACCATCTTGAGATTGATCTTGCCCTTGGTCTTGTTCCCGAGGTTGAGGGCCTACACTTTGTTCTTCGGAAGCGTGTGGGTCTTGAGTAGGTGAAGGCTCCACTGGAGTGGAGCATTGTCCTTCTCCTTCGGCCACAAGGGGTTCCTCAATGGGTAGAATATGACCAATACCCATTCTTCTTATGGCTTGGGGAGGAATTTCATCACCTACATCACAAGTACCACTTTGCTCCACTTGGGAGCCGTTATTTTCGTCGAACTCCACGTTACATGTCTCCTCAATGAGTCCATTGGACTTGTTGAGAACACGGTAAGCATGAGAGTTTGTAGCATAACCAACAAAAATGCCCTCATGAGCTCTAGCCTCGAATCTAGACAAACGAACACCTTTCTTGAGAATGAAACACTTACACCCGAACACCCGGAAGTACTTGAGATTGGGCTTGTTCCCAGTGAGTATCTCATATGGAGTCTTGTTCAAGCCTTTGCGGAGATAGAGCCGATTGGATGCATGACATGCAGTGTTGATGGCTTCGGCCCAAAAGTTGTATGGAGACTTGAACTCTGCCATCATGGTCCTAGCCGCATCCATCAACGTCCGGTTCTTCCTCTCCGCAACACCATTTTGTTGAGGGGTGTATGGTGCAGAATATTGGTGCTTGATCCCCTCATCACTAAGAAACTCATCCAAGGTGTAGTTCTTGAATTCGGTGCCATTGTCACTTCTTATTGTCAAGATCTTTGCATTATGTTGGCGTTGAGCTTCATTTGCGAAGTCGATGACGGTTTGTTGAGTCTCACTCTTCCTCTTGAAGAAGTATACCCAAGTGTATCTTGAATAATCATCCTCAATCACCAAGTAATACTTTCTACCCCCAAGACTATCAAAGGATGGAGGCCCAAAGAGGTCCATGTGCAGTAGCTCCAAGGGTCTCTTCGAGTAGATGATAGTCGTGGGAGGGTGAGCCGTCTCATGAAGCTTTCCTTCGATACAAGCACTGCAAACACGATCTTCGGCAAAACTAACATTCGTTAGTCCATGAACATGGTCCCCCTTGAGAAGACTTTGCAAAGATCTCATATTTACGTGGGCTAAACGGCGATGCCAAAGCCATCCCACATCAACTTTAGCCATTAGGCATGTCGCGGTCTTAGTGGGTTGCTTCGAAAAGTTAATCACATAGAGACCGTTCTCGACATGCCCAACAAAGGCTACTTTAAGAGTCTTGCTCCACAAGAGGGCCACGGTATCAATATCAAAGAAGGTGGCAAAGCCCATGAGTGCGAGTTGACGAACGAAAAGTAAATTGAATGCAAGGGACTCAACAAGCATGACTTTCTCGATCGTTAGATCATGAGAAATGACAACCTTGCCAAGACCCAATACCTTAGAATGTGAGGCATCACCCCATTCGACATTGGTGGGCATAGATGGGATCTTGTGCACGTCCACCACCAAGTCCTTGCTCCCGGTCATATGATTTGTTGCTCCACTATCGAGCAACCATGATCCCCCACCGGAAGCAAACACCTACAAGAGATCAATGCTTGGTTTTAGGTACCCATTGAGTAATGGGTCCTTTGATGTTAGTAACAAGGGTCTTAGGAACCCAAATAGACCATTCAATGTACTCATAAGAAGAACCAACAAATTTAGCATAAACATGCCCATCACTAGCACGGCACAACACATAAGAGGGGTTAAAGTCGCCGGCTTTGTTGGGAGAGATGGCTTTGCGCTCTTTGGCATCACCACTCTTCGCATTGTTATTCTTCTCCTTAGGAGCACCCTCTCCCTCCTTCACAAAGGTTTGCTTGAGCGGGGAGGTCGATTGGTCTTGTTATCTTCTCCTTGTTCTTCTTCTTGTTCTTGGACTTGGGCGTGAACCCAACTCCCTCCTTGCCCACAACTTCCTTTTGATTGCTCAAAAGGTCATTTAGGTTCTTCTCGCCTTGTATGCATGACACAAGACCTTTCTCGAGTTGTTCCTTCAACTTGGCATTCTCCTCCACAAGATGCACATGCTCACAACATGGGTTAGTAGCATTTGCATTATCAATTAAGACCATGTGAGGAAATGTGGCCTTTTCCTTGGTGAGCTTAACTTGGAGTTGAGCATGAGACTCCTTGAGGTTTGCATGAGCAACTTTCAAGACCTTATGGGCCTTGTCAAGTACATCAAACTCCTCCTTGAGTCTATCATGATCAACCCCAAGTTTAGCCTTCTCGAAAGTTAGAACACGAGACACAACAAGAGCATGATCAAGATCTTTCTTTAGTTTGGCATGGTCATCATTGTGTGACTCCTCAAGAGCCAAACGATGCCCACGCTCTTTCTCAAGATCATTAGATAGATCCGATATCTCATCGGCATAATCACGACTATGACCTTACATATTAGAGATGGTTTCTTCGTGAGCCTCTATCATGTCATTGGCTTCACCAAGTTGTTCCAAGAGAGCAACGAAGTGCTTCTTGGATTTGCCCTTGAGCTTACTCATGAAGGACTCAAATTCATTAACCTCCTCATTAGACCCCTTACCATTATCAAAGTCATCCGTTGAAGGAGGGTTAGGAATAATGGTGGTTTTGATGTTGGGGGTTACCTTGTTGGTGGCCTTAGCCATGAGGCACTTGGCGGTGATGTTCTCGTTAGGTGAATCGAAGAGAGACACCCGGGGAGTTGTGACAATGGCAACGGATGCCATGGCCATTGTTTCACTATCTTCATCATCATCGTCATCCTCACGGTATTCTTCTTGAACCACCAACCCGCGAGTAGGAGTCTTCTTGGTGAAGTTGTTCTTGTTGGGGAAGGACTTGGCTTTGTCTTTTCGGATGAACTTGCCACCATTGTCTTCCCGCTTCTCGTAAGGACAATCCGCAACGAAATTGCTCACATTGCCACAGTTGAAACAAGTTCTAACTCGTTGCTTGCCCTTGAGGCCACTTGAGTTGTTCTTGTTGAAGTTGGGTCTTGTATTCTTCTTACTCCAAAATTGTCTTGAGGCAAGAGCCATGTGCTCATGATAATCATACTTCGTGTCTTCGGGGTTGCTCTCCTCATCTTCCTCTTCTTATTCTTCTTCCACACTAACCTTGGCCTTCAAGGCAAGATTGGGCTTCTTTTCCCTTTGAGAACGGAGCACCGCATTGTCGGCGGTCTTGTCCAAGATGCTCATTGCAACAAACTCATCCAACACTTCACCTGAGGTCATGGAGTGGAAGTCCGGTTCATCATCCAAGTCAGCAACAAAGAATGACGGAGGACATGGCCTTATTGTAGGGCATCATGGCCTTGAGGAACTTGCGCTTGATCCAATTATCATCAGTGTCCTTGCTCCCATGATCTCGGAGTGTGACCGCGGGTTTGGTCACTCTTCGAAAAAGCTCACGAGATTCTTCATCCTCTTTCATTGCAAACTCATAGGCTTCATCTTGCACCACTTCATAGTTGGAGCGTTGAATGCTAGCACTTCCTTGATAGAGAGACTCAACACATCTCCATGCTTCTTTAGCCATGACATGAGGTCGAAGATGAGGGAGATCTTCGGGAAGGATTGCATCTTGGATGATGAAGAGAGCACTCTTATTGAATTGATTGTCCACTTCTTCTCGAGGGGTGAAGTTGCTTGGGTCATGAGGATAGAAACCTTCTTCAATGATTCTCCAAAGGTTAGTATTCACATGTTTTAAATGACGCTTGAAGCGATAAACCCAAGAATCAAAATCTTCATTTTTCACATATTTAGGAGGAGGACCGGCATGATTCAAATGAGTAGAGGGGATCGGTCCTCTATACACTAGGGGTTCCACATGGGCAAAGATGCCGGTGCCATTTCTACCACTAGTAGAAGGACTCTTTTCACTGTTAGCTTCCCCCTTGTCGGAGGTAGCATCCGTCACCTTGTTAGTGGGATCACCCACTTTCATCGGCGAGGTAGATAGTTTAAGTCCGTCTAGGAATTCAGAAAACATGCTTTTAACCTCGACCGTCATGGAGGTTTTCAATGTGTCTAAAGCCACATTGAATTCCTCACGTGAGACCGAGGTTCCCCCTTCGGTCGAAGACGAGATGGGATTCACACCGGAGTGCTCCTCCGCACCGTCGTTGGTGTCAACCATACTCTTCGGACGGCAAAGTTCTTAATAAAGAGACGAGGCTCTGATACCAATTGAAAGGATCGATATAGTTGACTAGAGGGGGGGGTGAATAGGCAACTAACAATTTTTAGACTTTTCTTTAACAATTTAAACCTTGCAACGAAATAGGTTGTCTAGATGTGCAACTACGTGGACAACCTATATGATGCAAAGACAACTAGCACACTAGCAAGCAATAGATACAACACAAGTAAGCTTGCAAAAGTAAAGGCACAAGATAACCAAGAGTGGAGCCGGTGGAGACGAGGATGTGTTACCGAAGTTCCTTTCTTTTAAAGGGAAGTACGTCTCCGTTAGAGCGGTGTGGAGGCACAATGCTCCCCAAGAAGCCACTAGGGCCACCGTAATCTCCTCACGCCCTCACACAACGCGAGATGTCGTGATTCCACTATTGGTGCCCTTGAAGGCGGCGACCGAACCTTTATAAACAAGATTGGGGCTATCTCCACAACACTTGGAGGCTCCCAACAACACCACGAAGCTTCACCACAATGAAGTATGGCTTCGAGGTGACCTCAACCGTCTAGGGTGCTCAACACCCAAGAGTAACAAGATCCGCTAGGGATAAGTGGGGGGAATCAAATTTCTCTTGGTGAAAGTGTAGATCTGGGCCTTCTCAACCAATCCCGAGCAAATCAACAAGTTTGATTGGCTAGGGAGAGAGATCGGGCGAAAATGGAGCTTGGAGCAACAATGGAGCTTTGGGGGAAAGAGGTAAGTCAACTTTGAAGAAGAAGACACCTTTATATAGTGGGGGAACCAATCCAACCGTTATCCCACTGAGCAGCCCCGCACAGAGCGGTACTACCGCTTGGGCAGGGCGGTACTACCGCTCAGGGCGGTACTACTGCTTTTACCTAGCGGTACTGCCGCGCTGACAGGGTCCTGACCCCAGGGCGGTACTACCGTGGGGGTAGGCGCGGTACTACCGCTTGGAGCGGTACTACCGCCACTACTACTGCACTTAGTACCGCAAAACCCGACACGAAAAACATCATTCTCGAATCGAGGCGGCAGTAGCCTGGAACCACTGCGGTACTACGGCCGAAGACCACAAGCGGTACTACCACTCGGAGAGCGGTACTACCGCTTGGGAGCGGTACTACCGCTCTGGGAGCGGTACTACCGCTTGGGTGCTTCGGCGGTACTACCGCTCTGGGAGCGGTACTACCGCTGGGGCAGGACAAAGCATACTCAGGGGAAAAAGGCAGCTCCAATGAAGCGGAAGGAAAACGACGGGTGTGAAATGGATGTGCACGTGTTGATTCCACCCTAGCCTTACCAAAGCGGATCCTCTCTTGATAGTACGGTTACTCCTATAAAACTAGTCCACCAACAACAAAACGAAGGAGCTACACCGTCTTGAATAAAACGCCGAGGGGAGATAATCGTCTCGTGCCAAAGGATGAATCTCTGAAAGAACTTAACGCACACGATTAGTCCGCACAAGCATTGTCATCAATCACCAAAACATCTTGGGGATAAATATGCCCTTACACCTTGCTGGCCACTCCTCCTATGTCCTATATCTCCTCGAAATGACGAAATCTCTCGATCAGCGATCCTCGATTCCCACCAACCATTGCTCGTACTCGCTTGATTCCTCCAAGAGGCCACCCACCGGAGGAGGCCGCATTGCCCTATACTGCTTTGCCCATCGTCACTTGAATTTTAGACTCATTTCTCTACTTTTTTGAAAACTTAAATGCCATACATTGTACCCAATGGATACCCATTGGGCATAGGATACCCGATGGATATGGGCATGGGTATCAATTTACGCCCATGGGTATTGAAGTGGGTGGGTATAGAAGGTTTCTATGGGTATGGGTTTGGGCAGAAGAAGGTTGTACCCATCCATACCCTACCCATTGCCATCCCTACTGTTTTCTTCTATGGAACAATTTTTATTTTCTCCATTCTGCACATATTTCAAAAATATTGAAAAAAATTACGAAAATTATTTTTATTTTACTATTTTTTAAACCTATCATTTATTTACAATGTTCATCGGATATTTTAAAAAGTTCAATGTGTATTAAAAATATCATCGTCTACATAAAGTTGAAAAAATGCGCGTATGTGCATACAAATTTTCATACATTATTTTGAAAGAATTCACATGTTATTTAAAGCACACAATGAACTTTTCTAAAATACATAATGAATATTGTTGAAATAAATGATGAATAGTTTCAAGATACACGATGGAAAATATTAATACACGATGAATAAATTTGAAAACAATGAACATTTAAATACATGATGAATACTTTATGGGTACAAGACGATGAACATTTATTAGTACGCAATGAACATTTTTTTTTAAGTATGCTGAGTATAAATTTAAATACGCGACTTTTTTGAAGTACATGACAAACACTTTATAATACATGGTAAACATTTTGTAAATATGTGTTGCACATTTTTTTAATATACTATGAACCTTTCTAGAATACATGACGATCATATTTAAAAACACCATGAATATTGTGAACTAACTTGTGGTTCAAGTCCTAGACCTAACACCGATGCTCGCTTTTTTCTGGATTTATTTCAGGCTTTCCGACGATGTGCGTTCAGTGTGAGAAGACGTTCCCGCCGACTACGAATGCGTTTGTGACGACTTCGTCAATCCCAAAATGATATGCAGGCTCAGTCTTTTAGGGGTACTAGTAGGGGTGAGTGTATGTACGTATGTATGAGCGTATGCATCTGCTAAATCCTTTTTGGCGCCTTTAGCGACCGCTACAGTTGTTTCTATTGACGGGCGCATACCCCCCTTGTCACGTTGGGCCGGCCCATTTTCGAATTTTTTTCTGTGTTCTAAACTGCAAAAACTACGCGAGAACTGTGTTAAGAACCGTGACCTGCGAGTACCGAGCGCGAGGCGGCATCCACCAGGCCAGTTCAGTTGGTGTAATTATGTACATGTTTCTTTTCTTTTCTTCTTCTTCTTCCTCTTTTTTTCTTTTTTCTTTTTTCAAATTAGTGAAACTTTTCTTTCTTCATGAGTTTTTCCTCTGCAAAATAGATGGAGTTTTTCTCGAATTTGATGAGTTTGTGAAAAATCGATGATTTTTTTTCAAATCTGATGAACCTTTTAAAAATTCAATGAACTTTTTTCAAATTTGATGAACTTTTATCAAATTCGATGAAATTTTTTCAAAATTGATGAACTTATTTTTAATTTCGGTGATTTTTTTTTGAAAACCAATGAACTTTTTTCAAATTCGACGGCCTTTTTTCAAATTCGATGAACTTTTTTGAAAACCGGTGAACTTTTTTCTAATTCGGTGAACTTTTTTCCTAATCCGATGAACTTTTTTCAAATGTAATGAACTTTATTTCAAATCCGATGATCTTTTTTTCAAATTCAATCAACTTTTTCAATTTTTGTGTTCAAAATTGATGAACTTTTTTTAGAATTGATGAACTTTGTAAAATTCGTGAAATGTTTTTAAAATTCGTAATTTTTCAGATCCATGTGCTTTCAGTTTTGTGAACGAAGGGACGAACAGAAAAAAAAAAGAACGAACGAATGAAACGTGCACGAAGGAAGGGAAGGAGCGAGCGATGGAGAACGGAAAACGTGAGTGTGCTAGCTGGGCCGGCCCATGAGAGGCTGCTGCGCGAGCGCCCGCTAGCGAACGGGCGCATAAGGCGCCGTAGAGGAGCACTCTATGCATCTGTACTATGTTAAAAAAACACTATGAATATTTTCTATACAATGTGTGATCAAAAAGGTAAAAACTAAATAAAATAAAGAACATAAAAGGTGAAAGGAAAAAAATAATACCTGACACTGCTGTCCAGTAGGAGCAACCGGGAAAATCACATAGTTATTAGGTTTACGAGACTAGAAAAAGCTTGCACCCTCATCTCTCTCTCCTTACTTGATAAATAGTAAAATTCCCTTTTTTGTCAGGCAGAATGCGCGTCGTTCAACTTTACTTATGTTCACACGCCTTCTCTTCGTTTTGAAATTTTCTTCCCATCGCTGGTTTTTACCAGTTTTCCTTGAAGACGTCTTAACTGTCCCGCATTTTATTGACTTATACCAAATAAATTTATGGTTTTTATCAAGTAAAATTATAAATTCATTTAGGTAGGTAAATTACGTGTAAGATTTGACAAATATTTATTTACACAATCACATTAATATGAGCAGATAAATCACAGACTACAGTACTAGAATATGTATATCCCGTTGTAAGGCACGGGGAATAATTTAGTTGAACAGCAAAAATGGCATTCTTTATAATCTATCACGCTATACGTGAGCTTTACCATGACTTCTGTTGCCCACTCTTGCCAGTTGCAATCACTATTAATAGCATCTTAGCAGTTCTACTTACATCCACAGTGCAAAGGTTCAGTAATAGACACCGATACAACACTACAGCAGGGCCTCTTCCTCCTCCAAGATCTATCCCGTAAGAAAACTATACACGGTTGCTTCAGGACTCATCTTGGCGAAAGCTCCGTGATGGACACTTGATTCGAAGACATCACAGTTGAATTTTCCGTGAGCGGATATGCTTCTGAATAGGCAGTCGAGGTTTCACTGACACTGACCTCCTGGATGCAGAATGCCGGCCTGGACAGAGAAGGGAGACGGACGGTGTGGCTGCTGAACATGATATTCACCGACGACATCGTCGGCCTGCTCGCCGGTTTCCTCTGCACGCACAGGAGCCCGACGTGGATGCACTTGAGCACCTGGTCGACGGGAGGATGGTTGCTCAGGGATGGATCCATCAACTCGACGACGTTTCCCCGGGTCCAGTGCTCCCATACCTGCACCAAATTTTGCAAGGGCATTCAGACATTGTTACCAGAAGTTGGCTGCGTGCAGAGTTCATGGACAGACTTCAGGTGCTCACAAGATTCAGGAGATCCACGTCTTGCTCAGTGTTATATGAGCCACTGTTTCTTCTCCCTGTGATGATCTCCAGGACCAAGACGCCGAAGCTGAACACGTCCGACTTGACGGAATACTGACCGCGCATGGCGTACTCCGGTGCCATGTATCCGCTGTGACAGAAACAGAACTTTACAGCCCGACTAAAAACTTGGTGTTTTGTCAGACAAAATGTACTCGACATGCTTACTATGTGCCGGCGATACGACGAGTCACATCTTCTGATTGATCACCTCCGAATATCTTCGCTAAGCCGAAGTCAGAAATCTTAGGATTGTAATCGACATCCAGTAGTATATTGCTCGCTTTGAGGTCTCGGTGAACTATCTTCAATTGAGAATCTTCGTGGAGGTATTGCAAGCCTCGAGCGATTCCATTGATTATCTTGAACCTCTTTCCCCAGTCCAGCTCTTTGTTTCTTTCAGAATCTGTGGTTCAAACAAGCGTGTCATTGTAGCATAGATTTTACTAGTCAAGTGAATAAAATTTCCAAGCAAAAAAGAAAAATTATTAGTGATAAAATCTTACCAAAAAGAATCATATCAAGGCTTCTGTTGGGCATGTATTCATAAACAAGTATTTTCTCTTGTTCTTCCAAGCAAACGCCAACAAGTCTCACAAGATTCTTGTGGTGAAGCTTGGCAACTAGAACCAGTTCACTTTTCAGCTCTCCTATTCCTTGTCTGGAAGTCTGACCAAGCCTTTTCACGGCTATTTCTTCACCGTCAGGTAGGACTCCCTGTCAAAGTAAAGATACTTAGTCCTCTGCAAAAAACATAACTGACAAAGCTACGTTTCCCACCACTAAAACTTGAGCTATAAATGGTGTATTTCTGTACCTTATAAACCATACCAAATCCTCCTTTACCAAGCATTTTGCTGTTGTCAAAGTCATCGGTGGCAATTCTCAGTGTTGCTAGATCGAGAAGAAGCGAATCGATGTGTTGAATATCATCTGAGGTAGCTGAATATGTTGAAGAATAAGTAGACAATGATGAAAGTGATAACATACTAAACAAGTTCTACTATGCACTGATCTAATCACCATCTGATGGATAATCAATTGAGTCATCACTTGACTGGCTATTATTCCATAATTTAAAGTGCTCAAGAGGCCTTACAAGGTAGATACACTTCTTCTGGTCTTCTCTTCCTCCAACAGAAAAAGTACACAACAGGGATGGCCAATATGACAGCAATTGTAGGCATCAGAATAGCTAGAACTTTACCTGCACTATTTCTCTTTTTCTCTGCAAGTAAATATATACCATCATGATGGTATACTTGTTAGTTATAACGTCAATCGGGATCTTGTGGTACATATATGTTGCTGGAAAACTTTGTAGTAGGATTTTTCATAAGAAAACCTTGTGAGTTTCAGAGCACACAACCCATTTGCAAGATTGTCTGTATTCAAGGATCATGTTCTTTCTGTATTTGCATCACACTGACAAATAGTTAGCTAGTTTGCAAATGTATATAAATATAGTTCTATCCGGTCGAGCAATTCTATGTCTGACACCTCAAGTACTCTGACGAAGCCATGATTCATGTCTTATGATGAGCAGGAATGGAACAAGCCGGTGTTGTTAACTGATTCAGAAGCTATATCAGAATAATTCTGATTAAATCCTTTTTTTCCACAGAAAGTCGAGAGGGATTCCCCCTTATTCCTAAAAGTAATCATTTGTTGTTGCATGTTCTTACATATGCACGCAATTGCACATCAAATAACCAATAAAATTCAGATTGCATAACTGCAGAAAAAACCAGGAGTAAATGATTTCCCTTCGTACAGCCAACTCACCTTCTCCTCCGGTCACCGGTGGCGCGGAAGCAGGCGGCCTCTGTACGAACTGCGGAAGTTGCACTAGCGGACGGCCGGAGAAGAAAGGGTACACCTCGTACCGGAAGTTGCACCACACCCCGAACATCCCCCCGCCTGTCCTGCCTCTGAACGAGTTGGGCAGCTGCCCAATTATGACGCCGAGGCAGCTCCGGCAGACGTCCGCCGTCTTTTCCGGCGCGCACTGCGTCAGCGCGTAAATCTTGGGGTTTCTCCTGTCGCCGAAGCCCTCTTCCCCCGTGCCGAACCGCCTGGAGGAGTCCTCCACCGCGTGGTCCGCGGTGGCGTTGACGAGCAGTCCGACGGCGGCGTCGAACGCCGGCGTGGCCACGACCCGGGAGCGCAGGAGCGTGTAGGTGGTGACGATGTAGTCGTCGTCGAGGAGAAAGTTGCGGTTGGAGAAGCGGAGCTGGCAGAGGTCGTAGAAGATGATGACGTCCTTGTAGAGCGGGCACGCCCGCTGCGCGCCGCGGAAGGCGGCCGCGACGCAGGCCTCGCAGGCGGAGGCGTTGGCGACGTCGCCGCGGCAGAGCGCCTGGCCGTAGACGATGTCCGGCACGTCGCCGACGTCTCCGGTGGCGTAGAGCGCGGGAGACAAGGAGGCGTTCCTGGGGAGGGTGGCGGAGAGAAGATCGATGTTGGCCTGGTAGGTGCTGTTGTGCGTGTAGTTGCCGCTCGGTGGATAGGGCCCGCAGATCGGCCACGGAGGCGGCTCGTCATCGGCGGCGGCGAGTGGCGCGTAGAGGACGGGGAGGAGGAAGGTGGCAGCGACGCCGGCGAGGTACGGGGAGAAGCAGCGGTGGGGTTTGGCCATGGCAATCCGTCAGCGGTGGCTCACTGCCTCGGTAAACTGTACAAAAACAAAAAGGAAATCAAAAAGGAGAAGGGGTTGTTCGGGTGTCCGTCGGTGTATCATTGGCAGGTGGGGTCGGAGTTGTTGACCGTAGCAAAGCATTTGTTGACTGCTACTGTGGCGACCATCTGACGGCTAATGGCGAGCAGCCATTTCACGTTGATTTGACGTTTCTTCAAGTTTTCTCTGTTTATCAGAAGAATTTGTAACCGAATACAATACGTAATTGCGAACTGTCCTAGCACTACTTATACAGTACGTTTATTTGACGTTTCTCCATGTGTTTCCCTGTTGATATTGACACTGACCAGTAGTCAGGCCGTAGCTATCTTGAACACCTGACGCAGAAAAAGGCCAAGCCACCTCATTTGACCAATTCCACCATGCGCCGCGCGACCTAAGGCCAACTCCGCCGCGCGACACTATCCTGTCCGGGCCTGTTCGTTTGGAACAAAAGGGACAAAGAAGACGGCCCAGCGCGCGACGGACCGGACCCATTCTGTCCGTTTTGTGTCCGGGCCGACCCATTTTAAGCGCAAACTTGTGCTGGGTTTGGGTCGCGGCGGACATCAAACGGACGAGCGCCTCGTCCGCTTCGGGGCCGCGTGGCAGGCGGCCAGCTACCTCCCACCGCCCACATCAATGCGCACGAGCGGACGGCCCCACCTGTCATCCACACGTCGAGCGGTCGCCGTTCTTCTTTAAGTGGGAAGCGTGGACGGGTCGTCGTCCACACTGCCCCACGCCACCCAGCGGCCTCCTCGAACCCCGACAGCGCAGAACCCTAGCCCGCCTCCTCCTCGAGCTCGCCGGCCGCCCGCCTCGCCATGGGCTTCTGGAACGGCAAGGGCAAGCACGACCGCGAGGCCGACTCCTCCTCGGGGCGTCGTCGCGGCTCCGTGAAGAAGGAGGAGCCCGCGTCTCCGCCGCGCTCCTCCCGTCGAGCCCCCGCGTGTCCGCCGCGCTCCTCCCGTCGAGCCCCCGCGCCGGCCCCCTTCACCATTGCCCCTCGGCCCTCCGGCGAGCGCGACCGGCAGTACATCTGATACGGAGCATCCCACGTTCATCTCCATGTACACCTTCATAGCACATCAAGCCCCAAGTGGACCTACCGAAACTAAGGTGAACCCGCTCTTCTTTGAGAACATCATGAATATCCATGGGACTTGCTTGCTACCTCACCAAAGTGCTCTATGTGTCCTTAGGTACGAAGACCGACGATCACAAGCTGGTGAGAGACACCCCAAAGGAGTTGGAGAAGGACCACAAGGCCACAAGGAGGAGAAGGAGTGCAACAGGATCAACACTGCACCTCCCAGGCGACCCCGTGCCCACGGGCCTCGAAGACCCCGTGCGCATGGGCTACTCAGGAAGTTGGCGCTGGAGCACCCCGTGCGCACGGGCATGTTCCGTGCCCACGGGACCCCCGTGCGCACGGACCCAACTTACCCCGTGCGCACGGGCCCTACAGGATGGCCGGCTGAGAGTGCATCTTCGGCCCCCCTTCTTCTCCTTCGACCCCAAGGCTATATATTCCGTACCTAGGACCATGTTTAGGAGAAGCAAAGTAGTTGATACACATTTGTGAGCTTTGCTCCATGGATCCACTCCACTAGGAGATCAAGACCTCCTCTTGGAGTGACCAAACATCAAGACCTCCTTCTAGGGGAAGGATCCCAATCATAGGATCATCAAGCCCTCATCTCCTTCATAGGATTTGGGATGAACTCTACCATGTATCTTATTTCCCTTTGTTGTTTATGTACCTTGTGGATCTCATGTGTTTGATTGTCTAGTGGATGTGTAATTTGACTTGTTCTTGAGTGCTCCTCTTGTTTTCCCTCCTTTGTTCATCTTGTTCTTGGGGTTTTCACCTCCAATTCGTGAAAGATCTTCTCTATAGGGTTCCACCCTACATCAACATCTGCGCGGACGTGTGCCGGAGGTACTGGGAGACGAGGACGCCGGTCCCGTGGAGCGACGCCCACCTGCCCAATGGGTGGCACCTCTTCGCGGACCGGGTCCCCATCCCGCCAGTGCCGGCGACCGGCCGTGCACGGCGCGATGAGATCAACTGCCGTCGCCGCCTCCTCCCCGACGACCTGTACTACGACCACAGGTACGCCCCCGACTCGCCGCTCTGGGACACATGGCTCCAGGACGAGCATGATGTGCGGCGCGCGTCCTACTTCGCCGGCACCGTGTCAGGACCGCGGAGGCCACGTGCAGAGCCGCGCGGGCATCCGTGGGTGCGCGGCCTGACGCCCACACCGTCGCCTTCCCCGTCTCCTGCAGCGTGTCATGGACGACTCCATGAACACGCACGACGAGCGGCAGTGGGACGGCCTGGAGGAGGCCATGGCCCTCTCTGCCGCCGAGGACGTCACCTTCCCGGAGCTGCAGCTGGCGGCCGTCACGGCGGCCGCCACGGAGGAGCCGATGGAGGAGGACCCGCCCGTGTTCGAGAAGCTCCTGGGCCAGGGGTGGGGCTGGTCGTGCACTGCGCCGGAGATGGCCGCCGAACTGGGCGTGAACTAGTGCCCCACTCCGGAGCGGGAGGCGTCGCCGCGTGAGGAGGTGGTGCAGGCACCTCCGGCCGTCCAGCCCGCCCCCGTCCACCACGCACCGCCGACCCACCTCTGGACGCCGCCGGACTACGTCGACCTCGTCAGCGATGACAACGACACCGGCGGCCAGTGAAGACGGCGACGGCGACGGCACCGACGGGCGCGGCAGGAGCGCGCGGGAGGAGTTTTTTTTATTTTCTTATTATGTTAATTATGAATCTGGGCCTTTTAAGTGGCCGTTGAAACTGGGACGTTTTGTGGCCAACCCATATATATGTTTTATGTTTTTTTTAAATGTGTTTATTTGCTTTTTTAGTTATTTAATTATTATTTTTAATCCCGTCCACCCCGAACAGGATTTGGGGTGCGACCGCGCGGTGAGCGCACGCACGACCCAATGGACACAGCTGAACACGGGCGTACCCATCGACGCCACAAAAAGACAGATTCGATCCAATTCGAACGTCCGTTTGGAGTCACGCGGTGGAGTTGGCCTAACCGCATCAGCTCACGACCTCACTCTACTCATCCTACTCCTTTCGACATCAGCTGCTGCGCCAAGGCAGCAACAGTTCGATCGTCAGACCGTGGAAAATCCACACTTCTCGCCGATCGCGGGGCCCGTCTATCTATTTACTGGAAACTACCAGTACGCCCGTACTGTACCTCTACTCCGCGATAGCACCCAGCAGCTCAACTCCATGGCGATGGTGGCCATGCGCATGCGACGCAGCCCTGCTCTTTGTTACCACCTCGCCGCCGCCCTCCTCCTCCTCCTCCTCCTCCTCGCGTTCCTCAACGCGCCGCTCGCGGGCGCGCAGCCGCTTCCGTGGCAGCTCTGCGACGCCGCCGCCGGGTACTACACCGAGGGCAGCGCCTACCAGGCCAACATACGCGCCCTCGCCAGCGGCCTCCCCAGGAACGCCTCCTTGTCCCCGGCGCTCTTCGCCAAGGGCGCCGCCGGCGCCGCGCCGGACGCCGTCTACGCGCTCGCGCTCTGCCGCGGCGACACCAACGCCTCCTCCTGCGCGGCCTGCGTTGCCGCCGCCTTCCGGAACGCGCAGCAGCTCTGCGCCTTCAACAGGCACGCCACCATGTTCGACGATCCCTGCATCCTCCGCTACTCCGGCCAGGACTTCCTGGCCAACGTCACCGACAACAGCGGCAGGTTCGTCGCGTTCAACGGCAACAACGTCACCGCGGGGGCGGCCGCGGCGGCGTTCGACGCCGCCTCCGGACGCCTCGTCAACGCCACCGCAGACTATGCCGCCGAGGACCCGACCCGGCGGTTCGGCACGGGGGAGGAGGGGTACGATGCGACGTACCCCAAGATTTACTCGCTGGCGCAGTGCACGCCGGACATGGCGGCGGACGACTGCCGGAGCTGCCTCAGGGACATAATCGAGAAATTTACCCCACAGTACTTCGTCGGGAAGCCGGGCGGGAGAGTGTTCGGCGTGCGATGCAACTTCCGGTTCGAGACCTACTCGTTCTTCTCTGGACGCCCACTGCTGCAACTCCCGGACGTGCTGCCCCCGGCACCAGCGCCAGCGCCAGCGGCGGCCGAAGAGGGTGAGTTTCTGAAACAAAAGTGGCTCTTCAGGCGCATATGATTGCTGTTCTTTGGTGCTTGATTGTTGTCACTTGGATGGTGGAATACAACTTCTCTGCAGTCTGCACTAGACGTGTCTGAAATCCATGTCATTTGTTTGCAGAAGGAACAAGAAATAGGACAGGATTGATCTTGGCCATCACACTACCTATAGTTGCTGCACTGCTTCTCATTTCAACGTGCGTTTGCTTTTGGAGGAGGAGAAAACCGGCAGAAAGAAAGCCGTCAGTACCATGTAAGCTGGAGTACTAGCTAGTCCTCTACTCTTAAGGACACTAAACCTGCATTTATAAACATAAACAGTTAACACGCACCAGCCAATCAATGTGTGAATTGGTCTAACAACAGGGAATTGTGATTCACTGGTTACCTAAACTTACTCAAGGTCAAAGTTCATGATGGTCTCCTAGCATTAGTTAAACAAGCACCAGCCATTCAACCAATGATACACTCGTACTACCTGAAAAGCAAACATCCTAACTACTCCCTCTGTTTTAAATTACTCGTCGCTGAAATGGATGTATCTAGAACTAAAATACATCTAGATACATCCATACGTGCAACAAGTAATTCGGAACGGAGGGAGTAGTAGTAATACCGGAACCACTCATGCTCAATTGACTGCATTTCAGTTATATAAATGCTGATCATTGTGCACCTTCCTTATTGCTACGGCAGATTCAGCTACTAATCCAGATGACATCCAAAGCATAGATTCCCTCCTTCTGGACCTATCGACGCTGCGGGCTGCAACAGATAACTTCGCTGAGAGCAACAAGCTTGGCGAAGGAGGGTTCGGTGCGGTTTACAAGGTGCTAATCATACATTCATAGTAGTACTAGAAGTATTTTATGCAAATTTAATTCTTGGGGAGTAAGTGTCTAGGCCGGATTGCACAGGGTGTCCTCTCTGAAGGTGAAGAGATAGCCGTGAAGAGGCTGTCACAGAGCTCCACGCAAGGGATAGAAGAGCTGAAAACAGAGCTGGTTCTGGTCGCTAAGCTTCAGCACAAGAACCTTGTGAGGCTCCTTGGCGTTTGCTTGGAAGGACAGGAGAAGCTGCTCGTGTATGAATACATGCCGAACCGGAGCCTCGACACCGTTCTGTTCGGTACGTTCCATCGCCGTTTTTGATATGAGAGCACTAGCGGCAGTTCTGATGTTCGTTTCCTCATTGTTCCGTTGGCAGATGCAGAGAAAAGCAGGGGCCTGGACTGGGGGAAGCGGCTGAAGATCGTGAACGCGGTTGCCCGGGGCCTGCAGTACCTCCACGAGGACTCCCAGCTGAGGATCGTCCACCGGGACCTCAAGGCCAGCAATGTGCTCCTGGACTCGGACTGCAACCCCAAGATTTCGGACTTCGGGCTGGCGAAGCTGTTCGGCTGGGATCAGTCGCAGGCCGTCACCAGCCACATCGCCGGAACGTAGTAAGCACGGCCGGCCATCGTTTCATCGGCACAAATCACAATGCTAGTAATGCGTAGACGTTTATTTACACGACGAGATGTTGCTGGCTTTGCACGCAGCGGATACATGGCGCCGGAGTACGCCATGCGCGGGCAGTATTCAGTCAAGTCGGACGCCTTCAGTTTCGGCGTTCTGCTCCTGGAGATCGTCACGGGGAGGAAGAACAGCAGCTTCGCTACCTCGGAGCCATCCCTTGACCTCTTAAGCCTCGTGAGTAGTAGAGCACAGTACTTATTTCTGCTCCTCATGATTATATGACACAAAACTGTCTCAACATTCTTGGCACATGCATGCAGGTATGGGAGCACTGGACTAGCGGGACAGTCGAGCAGCTGGTGGATCCGTCCCTGGGCGGCCGTTCGCCGGGAGGCCAGATGCTGAAGCTGGTCAACATCGGGCTGCTGTGTGTCCAGGACAGCCCCGCGGACAGGCCTACGATGTCGGTGGTGAACGTCATGCTCAGCAGCAGCACGGTGTCTCTGCAGGCGCCGTCGAGGCCAACGTTCTGCGTCGACGACATGGAGGGTTTCTCGGGCATGTACTCGGGTGCGTATCCAAGGGGATCCCAGTCCCAGTCCACCGGGGACAGCAAGCCCCAGGCAGCGATGTCGCCGTCGCCCAACGAGGTGTCCCTCACGGAGATCGAACCAAGATGATCAGCGCGTACGTTAAACCCAAGACAAACCTGCGGGGTCCATAGCATATATAGTCCTGCTTGTGATAACCAAATCTCCTGGATCATTATCTATGGTGGTTGTAGCTTGCAATAATGTGCCACGGCTTACTATTACTAGTATTTTTATCAGAGAATGTTGGTAGTAATATATTTTCTTTGTTCTAATCAGTCACTAAGAGCATCTCCAATAGCTTGTCTATATGGATGTCTATACTCGTTTTCCACGACGTGAGCCCAAAACAGGCGTCCAACAGCTTGTCTATATGGTCGTTCAAATATACACATCCTCTAAATCGACCTTGACAATGTCCACGTCTGGACAATGTGAAGGCGTGGTCTAAACTCAGTTGTAGTCATGATTTCTTCCTCTCCCTAGCAACGGCCCACCTGTCATGGTCCCTGTATATAGACGTTCTGATGCAAAACTGAATGTGTATATGAGGGAATCTTTTTAGACCATTGTCTATATGAATATATAGACATCCAAATATACACATGCTATTGGAGATGCTCTAATTAGGGACTGTAGTTGCTTCAGGGACAGCAAGACCACTTCATAGCAAATCGAGGTTCAGTTTTGACATTTATTGTATTAAACCTGGCAATCAAACTAAGTTAAATTGTCTGAAGAGAAGCCACACAAGCGGTAGGAAGCCGAGAATAACGGTTGGTGGGCCCAGTGGACTGGACAAGTATAGATTCATTTCCACGATCGTTGTGCGTGAAGTCCAGATGGCCGAGCTGACTTAATTAATAAGCAAGTCCAGATGGCCGAGCTGACTTAATTAATAAGCAAGCTGTTGCAAGTTGTACGTGATGTCAAGATGGCCGAGTTGGTCTAAGGCGCCAGTTTCAGGTACTGGTCCGAAAGGGCGTGGGTTCAAATCCCACTCTTGACAATTTTTTGTTCCTTTTTCTAATATTTTTTGAATTGATGGCCCATATGCTAAAAAATATGTAGATTTTCATTTTTCAATCTTTTGAGTTACTAGCAAGATGCCCGTGCATTGCACGGAACATTAAGATGTTTTTTTCCTTCATAAAACACCTGTTGTGATTGACCCATGCGGGAGTAATCTCATGTGTAAAAACGAATGATATCTTGAGAAAACACCTGTTGTGATTGACCCATGCGAGAGTAATCCCATGTGTAAAAACGAATGATATCTTGAGAAAAAGGAAAGGTAAAGTGAGGAGGAGTGGGGCGTGGTGGTGATTGGTGGTCGGTGTGTGGAATGGGGATGGACGACGTCGGCAACGGCCATCATGCCAGATTATTCAGAGACTTTCTTTTTTTAATTGCTCAACAATGAGGTTGTGGGAGATAAAGATAAACGAGGGAAGGCCTTACCTGCAAATGTGGAGAGAGGTGCGGGTATCTTTTTGCAAAACTGCCATAGTTTGCTTTCTATCCTTCAGATATAAATCGGACAGTCTATGTTGTAAGATGACAGGCACACCATCATCACCAACTCGGTTTTTTTATAAGAGTAGATAGAAAAAAATGAACCACATCAGATTAATACGAAAACAGTACATATGATCTAAATCCGAAATATTAATATGAATGTACAACCAAAGTATGAAATGTGAATATGAATATTAATGTATGATCTAAATACGAAATATAAATACAAAGAAACAGGTGGTTGTTGGCTCTTTACTCTTCAAACACAAAAGTATACAGATGGTTGCAGTACATAAATCAATCTGTAATAGGCGGTGATCAGCAATTTTAGGGCATCTCCAATGCTGACTTTTAAATTGGACGCCTCTCTCCACAGACATTGATGCAGGAACCGTCCATCCAACCATAGCCATATACATTTCAAACTGAATTCTAACTAACCAGATGATTTTCATCCAACACAACGTAATTCATCAAAATTAGGATAGAAAATAACACAAACCATTCATAAAAAGCATGAAAATATTAACAATAGTTCAAATTCAGCGAGATTAACCGGGTTTCACAAGATTTTCATGGTTAGATCATGTTACCAGACACATACTGCCCGGAGCTTCATCTGACAATGTATGTGCGTGAATGATCCGCCCTTTGACCTATAGTACATCACGACAGCATGTGCAAACTACACAATGTGTAGAGCAGCATTGAGTGAATGAAAGAAGGACGGTGGCGTAGTCCAAGGACATCGAATGCGTTGGTGGGGGTTGCGATGTCCTACCTGGGTGGAGATTGGAGAGTTGCAACGACGGCGACGAACAAGGAAGATGTGGATGCAAAGCAAGGAGGAGCAAGGACGTAGTGAAAGAGAATGAGACTGAGAGGGAGGATTTGAGTGGACCAGTTCGCTTTCAATTTGCGAGAAAACGGGCGTAAGGACTGCTCCATGGACCGATAGGGTACAACATTGGATGATAAAACACGTCCGGACAGTTCGGTCCGGATGTATGTAGATGGTTTGAGGGTCTACATTGAAGGTGCCTTTACTGCACCAACGTAACCTTTGCATTTTTTCTAAAAAAACAAAACAAGTATGGGTTCAGCTAGGAGTAAGAGGTAACTGAATTTAGATTTTGAGACAATTTTTTTCTCTTAGTAATTAATGGCAACATGTACGGACAGTGGGATCGTTAACCAGAAAGCGATATCTGCTCAACTAAGAGCAACTCTAACAGACCCTGTAAAAGTGGCAAACCCGTAAAATTTCAGCGAGTATACGGGCTCGGCCCAATTTTCTGGCCAGAACAGAGCACGTATACTCGCTCGGCCCGTAAAAAAATTTACCGCCGCACGCAAACCGCCCCCCAACCAGTATATCTACGGGTTCGCGGTGCTTTTGCGGGTCGAATCCCTATCCCCCCGCTGTCGTGTCTCTCCGCACTTCCCCACTCCACTCCTCACATTTCTCGCCGCCGATGAGTTGCATCCCGCCTCCAGCCGCCATGTAGGGTTGCATGTGAAGCTCCGGTCACGGCTCTAGGAGTAGATCCGGCGGCGGCGGCGACCCCGAGCGCGAGCTGCGTGTCCGCTCGGATGCCGCGAGGAAGCGCAGGGCGAGGAAGTGGACGAACCGGGGCCTCTCGCCGCCGCCGAGTTTCCGCGTCCGCAAGACAGAGGAATACGACCATCAGCACGGGCGTACGCCCTCCTCCGTTGCGCGACCTTCCTTCGCCACGAGCTCTTCCCACGCCGCGAGCTCTTCCTCTTCCGGCGCGAGCCTTCTCCCCGTGAAGAGGGAGTGGTCAGAGGAGCCGGAGGAGATCGAGGTCGTCGCCATCAAGCAAGAGCCCGAGGAGATCGTGCGCCGTGGTGTCGTCAGGCCTGAAGACTTCGTCGCCAATGTCGACGCGGTCGCGACCGCCATAGCCGAACGTAGCTTGCACGAGGAGGCGGAACGCCGGCGCAACGACGAGGAGCTCGACAACCTCGTGTTCCAGCAGGCGGTCGCGGCGAACCTTGCTGCCAAGGAGAAGGACGACGAGTGGTGCTACCTCTTGAGCACTGCGTTGGTTTTTCCTTGAAGAGGAAAGGGTGATGTAGCAAAGTAGCGTAAGTATTTCTCATAGTTTTGAGAACCAAGGTATCAATCCAGTAGGAGGCTCCTCAAAAGTCCCACGCACCTACACAAACAAACAAGAACCTCGCAACCAACATGATAAAGGGGTTGTCAATCCCTTCACGGTAACTTGCGAAAGTGAGATCTGATAGAGATAACAAGATAAGATAAATATTTTTGGTATTTTATGATATAGATTAGAAAATAAAAGATGAAATTGATACGTCCATTTTGCATCATGCTTTTATATCAATATTTATTGCATTATGGGCTATTATTGCACATTATATCTCAATACTTATGGCTATTCTCTCTTATTTTACAAGGTTTACCATGAAGAGGGGGAATGCTGGCAGTTGGAACTTTGGCTGGAAAAGGAGCAAACATTGGAAACCTATTCTGCACAGCTCCAAAAATCCTGAAACTCCACGGAACTTATTTTTGGAATTTATAAGAACTATTGAGCGAAAGAAACACCTGAGGGGGCCCACACCCTGGCCAGGAGGGTGGGGGCGCGCCCACCCCTACTAGGCGCGCCCCCTGTCACCTGGGCCCCCTGGTGGCCCTCTGGTGTCCATCTTCTGCTATATGAAGGCTTTTACTCTGGAAAAAATCATGGGCAAGCTTACGGGACGAAACTCCGCCGCCACGAGACGGAACCTTGGAGGAACCAATCTAGAGCTCTGGCAGAGCTGTTTGCTACGTCTTGAGCTTGCGTTGGTTTTCCTTGAAGAGGAAATGATGATGCAGCAATAGTAGCGTAAGTATTTCCCTCAGTTTTTGAGAACCAAGGTATCAATCCAGTAGGAGGCTCCTCAAAAGTCCCACGCACCTACACAAACAAACAAAGAACTCGCAACCAACACAATAAAGGGGTTTTCAATCCCTTCACGGCCACTTGCGAAAGTGAGATCTAATAGAGATAGTATGATAAGATAAATATATTTTTGGTATTTTATAATATAGATGCAAAAAGTAAAGATGCAAATAAAAGTAGATTGGAAGCAAATATGATAAGAGATAGACCCGGGGCCATAGGTTTCACTAGAGGCTTCTCTCGAGATAGCATAAGTATTATGGTGGGTGAACAAATTACTGTCGAGCAATTGATAGAAAAGCGAATAATTATGAGATTATCTAGGCATGATCATGTATATAGGCATCAGGTCCGCAACAAGTAGACCGACTCCTGCCTGCATCTACTACTATTACTCCACACATCGACCGACTCCTGCCTGCATCTAGAGTATTAAGTTCATAAGAACAGAGTAACGCCTTAAGCAAGACGACATAATATAGAGGGATAAACTCATGAAATATGATATAAACCCCATCTTTTTATCCTCGATGGCAACAATACAATACGTGCCTTGTACTATGTCTTGAGCTTGCGTTGGTTTTGCTTGAAGAGGAAAGGGTGATGCAACAATAGTAGCATAAGTATTTTCCTCAGTTTTTGAGAACCAAGGTATCAATCTAGTAGGAGGCTCCTCAAAAGTCCCACGCATATACACAAACAAACAAAGAACTCGCAACCAACGCAATAAAGGGGTTGTCAATCCCTTCATGTCCACTTGCGAAAGTGAGATCTAGTAAAGATAGTATGATAAGATAAATATATTTTTGGTATTTTATAATATAGATGCAAAAAGTAAAGATGCAAATAAAAGTAGATTGAAAGCAAATATGATAAAAGATAGACCCGGGGGCATAGGTTTCACTAGTGGCTTCTCTCAAGATAGCATAAGTATTACGGTGGGTGAACAAATTACTGTCGAGCAATTGATAGAAAAGCGAATAATTATGAGATTAACTAGGCATGATTATGTATATAGGCATCACGTCCGCAACAAGTAGACCGACTCCTGCCTGCATCTACTACTATTACTCCACACATCGACCGACTCCTGCCTGCATCTAGAGTATTAAGTTCATAAGAACAGAGTAACGCCTTAAGCAAGATGACATGATGTAGAGGGATAAACTCAAGCAATATGATATAAATCCCATCTTTTTATCCTCGATGGCAACAATACAATACGTGCCTTGCAACCCTTTCTGTCACTAGGTAAGGACACCGCAAGATTGAACCCAAAGCTAAGCACTTCTCTCATGGCAAGAAAGATCAATCTAGTAAGCCAAACAAAACTGATAATTCAAAGAGACTTGCAAAGATAACTCAATCATACATAAAAGAATTCAGAGGAGATTCAAATATTTCTCATAGATAAACTTGATCATAAACCCACAATTCATCGGATCTCGACAAACACACCGCAAAAAGAGTTACATCAAATAGATCTCCACAAGAAAGGGGGAACATTGTATTGAGATCCAAAAAGAGAGAAGAAGCCATCTAGCTAATAACTATGGACCCGTAGGTCTGTGGTAAACTACTCACAACTCATCGGAGGGGCAAGGATGTTGATGTAGAGGCCCTCCGTGGTCGATTCCCCCTCCGGCAGAATGCCGGTGAAGGCTCCAAGATGGGATCTCGCGGATACAGAAGGTTATGGCGATGGAAATTGTGTTTCGGTGGCTCCCCGGATGTTTTCGGAGTACGTAGGCTTATATAGGAGGCAGAAGTACGTCGGTGGCCGCCCAAGGGGCCCACGAGAAAGGGGGCGTGCCCTATAGGGGGGCGCGCCCTCCTATCTCGTGGAGGCCTTGGCTGCTTCTTGACTTGCACTCCAAGTCCTCTGGATCACGTTCGTTTCAAAAATCACGCCCCCGAAGGTTTCATTCCATTTGGACTCCATTTGATATTCCTTTTCTTTGAAATACTGAAATAGGCAAAAAAACAGCAATACGGGCTGGGCCTCCGGTTAGTAGGTTAGTCCCAAAAATGATATAAATGTGTAAAATAAAGCCCATAAACATCCAAAAGGGGTAATATAATAGCATGGAACAATCAAAAATTATAGATACGTTGGAGACGTATCAAGCATCCCCAAGCTTAATTCCTGCTCGTCCTCGAGTAGGTAAATGATAAAAAGAGAACTTTTGATGTGGAATGCTTCTAGCATAATTTTTAATGTAATTTTCTTTATTGTGGCATGAGTGTTCACATCCAAATGATTCAAAATAAAAGTTCATATTGATAAAAGAAATAATAACACTTCAAGCATACTAATCAAAGTAATCATGTCTTCTCAAAATAACATGGCAAAAGAAAGTTCATCCCTACAAAATCATATAGTTAGGCCATGCTTCATTTTCGTCACATAAAGATGTTCCCAACTTCTATACCCCCGATGAAAAGCCAAGCAATTGTTTCATACTTAAATAATCTCAAACTTTTTCAACCTTCACGCAATACATGAGCGTGAGCCATGGATATAGCACTATGGGTGGAATAGAATATGATGATGGGGATTGTGTGGAGAAGACAAAAAAGGAGAAAGTCTCACATTGACGAGGATAATCAACGGGCTATGGAGATGCCCATCAATTGATGTCAACATGAGGAGTAGGGATTGCCATGCAACGGATGCACTAGAGCTATAAATGAATGCTCAACAAAATAAAACTAGTGGGTGTGCATCCAACTTGCTTGCTCACAAGACCTAGGGCATTTGAGGAAGCCCATCGTAGGAATATACAAGCCAAGTTATATAATGAAAAATTCCTACTAGTATGAAAAAGACAACTTATGAGACTCACTATATGAAAAACATGGTGCTACTTTGAAGCACAATATATGATACTCACTACATGAAGAACAAGGTATTACTTTGAAGCACAAGTGTGGAAAAAGAGATAGTAACATTGCCCTTTTTATTTATTCTCTTTTTTTTATTTTTTTTTCTTTTTTCTTTTTTTTGGCCTTTATTTTTTTCTTTTGGCCTTTCTTCTTCTTTTTTTTTTTGGGCAATGCTCTAGTATTGATGATCATCACACTTCTATTGATTACAACACATGAATTACAACTCGAAACTAGAACAAGATATGACTCTATATGAATGCCTCCGGCGGTGTACCGGGATGGTGCAATGAATCAAGAGTGACATGTATGAAAAATAATGCATGGTGGCTTTGCCACAAATACGATGTCAACTACATGATCATGCAATGGCAATATGACAAAAGTAAAGTATGTCATGATGATGATGAACGGAACGGTGGAAAGTTGCATGGCAATATATCTCGGAATGGCTATGGAAATGCCATAATAGGTAGTTATGGTGGCTGTTTTGAGGAAGATATAAGGAGGTTTATGTGTGATAGAGTGTATCGTATCACGGGGTTTGGATGCACCAGCGAAGTTTGCACCAACTCTCAAGGTGAGAAAGGGCAATGCACGGTACCGAAGAGGCTAGCAATGGCGGAAAGGTAAAAGTGCGTATAATCCATGGACTCAACATTAGTCAAAAGAACTCATATACTTATTGCAAAAATTTATAAGTCATCAAAAATCAAGTACTACGCGCATGCTCCTAGTGGGATAGATTGGTAGGAAAAGACCATCGCTCATCCCCGACCGCCACTCATAAGGATGCACAAGCCAGGTACACTTCATGTTACAAATTTGTTACACAACTTTAACCATACGTGCATGCTACGGGACTTGCTAACTTCAACACAAGCATTCTTTAAATTCATAATCACCCAACTAGCATGACTTTAATATCACTACCTCCATATCTCAAAACAATTATTAAGTATCAAATTGATCATAGCATCCAATTCACTTCCTATGATAGTTTTATTATACCCAACTTGGATGCCTACCATTCTAGGACCAATTTTATAACCATAGCAAATACCATGCTGCTCTAAAAGACTCTCAAAATAATATAAGTGAATCATGAGAGACTAGCAATTTCTACAAAAATAAGCCACCGCCGTGCTCTAAAAGATATAAGTGAAGCACTAGAGCAAAAACTATCAAGCTCAAAAGATATAAGTGAAGCACATAGAGTATTCTAGCAAATTCTAATTAAATAGGCTTCTCCCAAAAGGTGTGTACAGCAAGGATGATTGTGGTAAAGTAAAAAGGAAAGACTAATATAATACACAATGCTCCAAGCAAAACACATATCATGTGGCGAATAAAAATATAGCTCCAAGTAAAGTTACCAATGAACAAAGACAAAAGAGGGGATGCCTTCGCGGGGCATCCCCAAGCTTAGACTTTTGGCTATCCTTGAATATCGTGAGGTGCCATGGACATCCCCAAGCTTAGGATCTTGCTGCTCCTTATTCCATAGTCCATAAAAGCTTTACCAAAACTTGAAAACTTCACAACACAAAACTCAACAGGAAATCTTATAAGCTCCGTTAGTGAAAAAAAACAAAACCACCACATAAGGTACTGTAATGAACTCATTATGTATTTATTTTTGTGTTAAACCTACTGTATTCCAACTTCTCTATGGTTTATAAACTATTTTACTAGCCATAGATGCATCAAAATAAGCAAACAACACACGAAAAACAGAATATGTCAAAAACAGAACAGTCTGTAGCAATCTGTAACTAACGCAAACTTCTGAAAGTCTAAACATCCTACCAAAATAGGAAGTCCTGGACAATTTGTCTATTGATCAGCAGCAAAAAGAATCAACGCAAAAGCACGTTTCTGTGATTTAACAAAACTAAATTCGTGCGCGCAAAGTTTCTGTTTTTCAGCAGAATCAAATCAACTATCATCATAGGTTATCCTATAGGTTCTACTTGCACAAACACTAATTAAAAGATAAAAACACATCTAAACAGAAGGTAGATGCAAGATTTATTACTAAACAGGAACAAAAACAAAAAAACACAAAGAAAATTGGGTTGCCTCCCAACTAGCGCTATCGTTTAACGCCCCTAGCTAGGCATAAAAGCGAAGATAGATTTAACGAGTGCCATCTTTGGCACTAAATTCATAAGTAGCTCGCATATAGATTCATAAGGTAATTTGACTTTCTTTCTTGGAAAGTGCTCCATGCCTTTTTTAATGGAAATTGGAATCTAATATTCCCTTCCTTCATATCAATAATCGCGCCAATCGTTCTAAGGAAAGGTCTACCAAGAATAATAGGGCAAGAAAGATTGCAATCTATATCAAGAACGATAAAATCCACGGGCACCAAATTTCTATTTGCAACAATGAGAACATCATTGATCCTTCCCATTGGCTTTTTAATGGCGGAATCCGCAAGGTGCAAATTTAAAGAGCAATCATCAAGATCATGGAAACCTAGAATATCACATAAAGTTTTCGGAATCATGGAAACACTAGCACCCAAATCACACAAGGCAAAACACTCATGATCTTTAATTCTAATCTTTATAGTAGGTTCCCACTCATCATTAAGTTTTCTAGGTATAGAAACTTCCAAATTAAGTTTTTCATCATAAGATTGCATCAAGGCATCAACGATATGTTTGGTAAAAGCTTTATTTTGACTATAAGCATGAGGAGAATTAACAACGGATTGCAACAAGGAAATACAACCTTATAAAGAACAATTATCATAATCAAATTCCTTGAAATCCGAGATAGTGGGTTCAATACTATTTAAAGTCATGACCTCTCCAATCCCACTTTTACCAAATTTAGCATCAAGATCTAAAAACTCCGAATTCTTGGGACGCCTTCTAGGTAAAGATGACTCATCTTCAGTCCCATGATTATCAAGATTCATATTGCAAAACAAAGATCTAATAGGAGACGCATCAATAACTTTAAGATCTTCATTATTATTTTCATGGAAACTAGAAGAACACGCCTTTATAAAGCAATCTTTCTTAGCACGCAATCTAGCGGTTCTTTCCTTGCACTCGTCAATGGAAATTCTCATTGATTTGAGAGACTCATTGATATCATGCTTAGGGGAAGAAGATCTAAGTTTAAGAGAACCAACATCAAGCGAAAGTCTATCAACGTTCCTAGCCAAATCATCAACTTTGAGCAATTTTTCTTCAAGCAAAGCATTAAAATTCTTTTGAGTAATCATAAATTCTTTCACACTATTCTCAAAATGAGAGGGCATCTTATTAAAGTTACCATAAGAATTATTGTAGGAATTTCCATAATCATTAGAAGAATTGCTAGGGAACGGTCTAGTATTAAAGTTTCCTCTATAAGCATTGTTTCCAAAACTATTCCTACCAACAAAATTCACATCCATAGATTCATTATTATTCTCAATCAAAGTAGACAAAGGCATATCATTAGGATCAAGAGGAGTATTCTTAGTAGCAAACAATTTCATAAGTTCATCCATTTTTCCATTCAAAACATTGATTTCTTCTATAGCATGAACTTTTTTACTAGAAGATCTTTTGGTGTGCCATTGAGAATAATTAGCCATAATATTATCAAGAAGTTTTATAGAATCTCCTAACGTGATTTCCATAAACGTGCCTCCCGCGGCCGAATTTAAGAGATTTCTAGAAGCAAAGTTCAAACCGGCATAAAAATTTTGTATGATCATCCATAAATTCAAACCATGAGTAGGGAAATTGCGAATCATCAATTTCATTCTTTCCCAAGATTGGGCAACATGCTCATGATCAAGTTGTTTAAAATTCATAATATCGTTCCTAAGAGTGATAATCTTAGCGGGAGGAAAATACTTAGAGATAAAAGCATCTTTGCACTTGTTCCAAGAATCAATACTATTTTTAGGCAAAGACGAAAACCAAAATTTAGCACGATCTCTAAGTGAAAACGGAAATAACTTCAAATTAACAATATTGTTATCCGTATCTTTCTTCTTTTGCATACCACACAAATCAACGAAGTTGTTTAGATGAGTAGTGGCATCTTCACTAGGAAGGCCGGCGAATTGATCTTTCATAACAAGATTCAGCAAAGCAGTATTGATTTCACAAGACTCAACATAATTAAGAGGAGTAGTTGGAGTACTAAGGAAATCATTATTATTGGTATTCGAGAAATCACACAATTTGGTATTATCTTGCGCCATGGCAAAAGTAATCCAACACACAAGCAAATAGAAAAAGGCAAGCGAAAAGAGAGGAGGAGATTGGGAAAGAGCAAGGGTGAAGTGGGGGAGAGGAAAACGAGAGGCAAATGGCAAATAATGTAAATGCGAGGGAGATGGGTTTGTGATGGGTACTTGGTATGTCTTGACTTGAGCGAAGACCTCCCCAGAAACGACACCAGAAATCCTTCTTGCTACATCTTGAGCTTGCGTTGGTTTTCCTTGAAGAGGAAAGGGTGATGCAGCAATAGTAGCGTAAGTATTTCCCTCGGTTTTTGAGAACCAAGGTATCAATCCAGTAGGAGGCTCCTCATAAGTCCCACGCACCTACACAAACAAACAAAGAACTCGCAACCATTGCAATAAAGGGGCTGTCAATCCCTTCACGGCCACTTGCGAAAGTGAGATCTAATAGAGATAGTATGATAAGATAAATATATTTTTGGTATTTTATAATATAGATGCAAAAAGTAAAGATGCAAATAAAAGTAGATTGGAAGCAAATATGATAAGAGATAGACCCGGGGGGCATAGGTTTCACTAGTTGCTTTTCTCGAGATAGCATAAGTATTACGGTGGGTGAACAAATTACTGTCGAGCAATTGATAGGAAAGCGAATAATTATGAGATTATCTAGGCATGATCATGTATATAGGCATCACGTCCGCAACAAGTAGACCGACTCCTGCCTGCATCTACTACTATTACTCCACACATCGACCGACTCCTGCCTGCATCTAGAGTATTAAGTTCATAAGAACAGAGTAACGCCTTAAGCAAGATGACATGATGTAGAGGGATAAACTCAAGCAATATGATATAAACTCCATCTTTTTATCCTCGATGGCAACAATACAATACGTGCCTTGCTGCCCCTGCTGTCACCAGGTAAGGACACCGCAAGATTGAACCCAAAGCTAAGCACTTATCCCATGGCAAGAAAGATCAATCTAGTAGGCCAAACCAAACTGATAATTCGAAGAGACTTGCAAAGATAACTCAATCATACATAAAAGAACTCAGAAGAGATTCAAATATTTCTCATAGATAAACTTGATCATAAACCCACAATTCATCGGATCTCGACAAACACACCGCAAAAAGAGTTTACATCGAATAGATATCCACAAGAGAGGGGGAGAACATTGTATTGAGATCCAAAAAGAGAGAAGAAGCCATCTAGCTAATAACTATGGACCCGAAGGTCTGTGGTAAACTACTCAAAACTCATTGGAGGGGCTATGGTGTTGATGTAGAAGCTCTCCATGGTCGATTCCCCCTCCGGCGGAGCGCCGACGAAGGCTCCAAGATGGGAGCTCACGGATACAGAAGGTTACGGTGGTGGAAATTGTGTTTCATTGGCTCCCTGGGTGTTTTCGGGGTACGTAGGCTTATATAGGAGGAAGAAGTACGTAGGTGGCCACCCGAGGGGCCCACGAGACAGGGGTGTCGGTGTCAAAACCGACGGATCTCAGGTAGGGGGTCCTGATATGTGCGTCTAAGGCTAATGGTAACAGGAGGCAAGGGACACAATGTTTTACCCAGGTTCGGGCCCTCTGGATGGAGGTAAAACCCTACTTCCTGCTTGATTGATCTTGATGATATGAGTATTACAAGAGTTGATCTACCACGAGATCATAAAGGCTAAACCCTAGGAGCTAGCCTATGATGATTATGAATGTCTTGATCGTCCCTATACGGACCAAACCGCCGGTTTATATAGACACCGGAGGGGGCTAGGGTTCACACAGAGTCGGTTACAAAGAAGGAAATCTAATATCCGGATTGCCAAGCTTGTCTTCCACGCAAAGGAGAGTCCCATCCGGACATGGGGCAAAGTCTTGAGTCTTGTATCTTCACAGTCCAACAGTCCGGCCAAAGTATATAGTCTGGCTATCCAGATACCCCCTAATCCAGGACTCCCTCAGTAGCCCCTGAACCAGGCTTCAATGACGATGAGTCCGGCGCGTAGATCGTCCTCGACATTGCAAGGCGGGTTCCATCTCCGAACATTCCAAAGTAGATTGATGATTGTGTCTGGCTTTGCGAGATAATTTCCGCACATCACCGTAGAGAGCATAACACTTCATAAATCTGATCTGTAGACAATTTTTGTACGGCGTGCTCCTGCATCGTGGCTCGGCCCAATACGAACTGGTTTTTCTTGGCCTGCCTTGATACGCGTTGCGAGGCAGTTTTATTGGCGCACCTTGCCAAAGCAGAGATCGTGTTCCCCTTATCGCGGGATCCTCCATCAATACGGGCGCGTGCAACCCCACGATGCCTGTTAGTATGACTCCGTGTTTTTAGGCAAGTCCCAAGCGGTTACGCTGAGGACGCTTGATATTCACCCCCTTTATAAAGGGGCCGAGGCCTATCCCTCTTTTCCACCACTCTGGCTGTTGGGGAACGTAACAGAAATTCAAAATTTTCCTACGTGTCACCAAGATCTATCTATGGAGAAACCAGCAACGAGGGGAAGGAGAGTGCATCTACATACCCTTGTAGATCGCTAAGCGGAAGCGTTCAAGAGAACGGGGTTGAAGGAGTTGTACTCGTTGTGATCCAAATCACCGGAGATCCTAGTGCCGAATCGACGGCACCTCCGCGTTCAACACATGTACAGCCCGGTGACGTCTCCCGTGCCTTGATCCAGCAAGGAGAGAGGGAGAGGTTGAGGAAGACTCCATCTAGCAGCAGCACAACGGCGTGGTGGTGATGGAGGAGCGTGGTAGTCCAGCAGGGCTTCGCCAAGCACCGCGGGAGAGGAGGAGTAAGAGAGGTAGGGCTGCGCCAATAGAGGGAGAAACTCATCTGTTGGGCAGCCCCCAAGCCTCAAGTATTTATAGGGGGAGGGGAGGGGGCTGCGCCCCCTCTAGGGTTCCCTCCCCAAGGGTGGCGGCATCCCCCAGATGCCATCTGGGTGGCGGCCAGAGGGGGAGAGAGGGGAGGCGCGCCTGGGGTGGGCCTTAGGGCCCATCTGCCCTAGGGTTTGCCCCCTCCCACTCTCCCTTGCGCCTTGGGCCCCTTGTGGGGGGCGCACCAGCCCACCTGGGGCTGGTTCCCTCCCACACTTGGCCCATGCAGCCCTCCGGGGTTGGTGGCCCCACTTGGTGGACCCCCGGGACCCTCCCGGTGGTCCCGGTACGTTACCGGAAAAACCCGAAACTTTTCCGGTGACCAAAACAGGACTTCCCATATATAAAGCTTTACCTCCGGACCATTCCGGAACTCCTCGTGACGTCCGGGATCTCATCCGGGACTCCGAACAACATTCGGTAACCACATACAAACTTCCTTTATAACCCTAGCGTCATCGAACCTTAAGTGTGTAGACCCTACGGGTTCGGGAACCATGCAGACATGACCGAGACGTTCTCCGGTCAATAACCAACAGCGGGATCTGGATTCCCATGTTGGCTCCCACATGTTCCACGATGATCTCATCGGATGAACCACGATGTCAAAGACTCAATTGATCCCGTATACAATTCCCTTTGTCTAGCGGTATTGTACTTGCCCGAGATTCGATCGTCGGTATCCCGATACCTTGTTCAATCTCGTTACCAGCAAGTCCCTTTACTCGTTCCATAACACATCATCCCGTGATCAACCCCTTGGTCACATTGTGCACATTATGATGATGTCCTACCGAGTGGGCCCAGATATACCTCTCTGTTTACACGGAGTGACAAATCCCAGTCTCGATTCGTGCCAACCCAACAGACACTTTCGGAGATACCTGTAATGCACCTTTATAGCCACCCAGTTACGTTGTGACGTTTGGTACACCCAAAGCATTCCTACGGTATCCGGGAGTTGCACAATCTCATGGTCTAAGGAAAAAATACCTGACATTAGAAAAGCTTTAGCATACGAACTACGATCTTTGTGCTAGGCTTAGGATTGGGTCTTGTCCATCACATCATTCTCCTAATGATGTGATCCCGTTATCAACGACATCCAATGTCCATGGTCAGCAAACCGTAACCATCTATTGATCAACGAGCTAGTCAACTAGAGGCTTAGTAGGGACATGGTGTTGTCTATGTATCCACACATGTATCTGAGTTTCCTGTCAATACAATTATAGCATGGATAATAAACGATTATCATGAACAAGGAAATATAATAATAACCAATTTATTATTGCCTCTAGGGCATATTTCCAACACTTGCACCTTTCCGCATCTCGAGTTCTAACACCCGAAGCCCAAGCTCAAGCACTCTGGATCCTCAATCATGTTCGGATCCAACCTTCAAGGCCGGTGGATGGCCTCCTCGGTCACAGAAGAGGACATTGCGAAGCTTAGGGAGGTTGGATATCTGACCGCCGACATCAAGCACAGCTGCACAGGCTTCCTGCTCCAGGGCAGGTCATCCCCACTCCCGAGCCCAACGAGAGCGTCGTATTTGTTTCTCACTTCCTCCGCGGCTTAGGCTTCACCCTTGACCCCTTTGTGAGAGGGCTCATGTTCTATTACGGACTACATTTTCACGATATGGCTCCGGACACCATCCTCCACATCTAGTCGTTCATCATTGTGTGTGAAGCTTTTCTCCATGTCACGCCGCACTTCGGCTTATGGCTCAAGACCTTCAATGTGAAGCCGAAGATGATTGAGGGGCGACACGCGGAGTGCGGAGGTGCTGTAATAAGCAGGAACGCCGACGCCCCATGGCCAGAGGGCTCCTTCCTAGAGGTGTCCGATCTATGACAACGGAGGTGGTTTTACGTCATGGCTCCCAGAGGCACAAAGTGGGTGGCTGCCCCCGACTTCCGTTCAGGCCCTCCTCCTCAACTGGCGTCATGGACCGATGTAGGACGGGATTGGGGGTCTGCTAATGATGTACCAACACTTCAGAGCCGTATCCGGGAGCTTCTTGAGAGGGACATTAGCCTTGTCAGCTTAATTTAGGTAATGCTAGTCCGACGGATGTTGCCGTGCAAACGCCGACCTCTCCAGATGTGGGAGTTCAATCCGGAAGGTCCGCGGACTGTTCTGCACTTCTTCGGCCTGACGCTCGAAGGGATGTGTAAGTTATTCTTCGGACCACAAGTAAAGTGTCCGGACACCACCGAGGATGCGGGCCTGAGCTGCAATCACCCAGATACCCAAGCAAGTAGCCCAGAAACCGAACACTTTGTTCATATTTATCATAATATTATTCTGAAAACCCTCCGTGGCTATGGCTCATTAAGGTGGAGAGAATCAGGTGTCCGGCGCCACTTCCCGAAGGCTCGCTTAGCCCCGCCATAGCCAAGATGCTCGGTCGTGTGCTAAGTAAAGTGCCCTCGGGGAAAGGCGAAGGGAAGAACAGAGAAGTAGAACTTCACACATTGCACATCCAAACCGGGGGAATTGCTACCTCCCCAAAGGAGGATAGTAGGGGAGGGGAATCTAAGGTCTCCTGCCCTCGCGGGAAGAAGAGGGCTGCCTCCGAAGACCTGGAGACAGAGGTGCATAGACAAGTGAAGAAAACTTCACCAGGGGGCCCTGCCCCAAAGGGCGTCTTCACCGCGCCATGCCCGCAAACGGGCCAGTCCTCAGCCGAGCTGTAAGTTAATCATAAATACAAAGGTAGTGCTTCCTCCTCCAAGGACAGTAAGCAGGATCCACTCTTTGCAGTCCGGCTAGCAGCTCTTCTCGACAGAGTTCGTCTTTGGGGGATATCCTTCCAGAGATGATGGAGAGTGAGACCCCACCAACCTCTCCACCTCATGGGGCGGGCGACCCCGAGGTGTCGTCATGGAGGAGTCCAGATTTGCCGAGGCCAGAAGCTAGTACTTCGGCCGCCCTGAGCCCGGAGCGCTCGGCTCCCACGGGAGGCGATAAGGAAGGTCCGGCATAGTTCGGCGACCGGCCGGATACGCTGTCGGGCCTTCTGGAGCGAGTTGCTCTCTCAGAGGATCACCGTTCACTAATGAGCACGGTGCTTGAGAAGATTTCATCCGCCACAAGCGGGTTGAATGAAGCTTTTACGAGCCTGCTCAGAGGCTTTGAGGTATGTAACTAAATACGTAATTCTTGATTATGGCGCATGCACTAGGTGTGCTCCATATGGATAGTAGCCCCTGAGACTCTAGTTGCCAGCCCAAGGTGGAAAACGGAGGATCACATCATTGAATAATGATCATACTGTGTTTTATGCACAGGTGGCTAAGGGTCCGGCAGCCGACCGGTCCGTTGAAGTCGCCGAACTGAGGTGACAGATTGGAGTTATTGATGCCGATATCACACTTGTGAACGAGCGGCCTAACGAGTCACAAGGTATGTTCTCTTCTTTCCTTATTTGTTATAGGAAAAACCAAGAGGAGCATAATGTTAATGTTATATGCTTGGACTGTAGACGGAGTTGCTGCCATGGAAGCCCTGAGGGCAGAGCTTGCCCTGGCCAAGGAACAAGCCCGGGCTAGCAATGCGGCTGCCCTAAAGGCGGCTGAAGAGTTGAGAGCCGAACAGGCTGCTCATCGCCGAAGCGAAGACAAAATAGTCGAGATGGCTGTGGAGCTAAAAAATGCCGCCGACCGGTATGAGCTCCTTGAAGAAGATAATAAGGCTAATTCGGCTGACCTGAAAAAGGCCCTTGATGCGGCCAAGGAGACGCGTTCCGAGATTAGGGATGCGCGGGAGGAGCTTCAAAAGGCCGGAGAAATCGCAGCTAGAAACCCTTATTTGTTGCGGATGAAGTTTTTAGATCCGAAGTACGCTCCTCTGGATCGACGCTGGAGTCCTGCAGACGCCTATGCAGATTTGGCGAAGAGTACGGCTGATCGGCAAAGTTTTTCGAGGATCAAAAAGATAATGAAGTGGAAAAGTTGTTCTGGTCGCAATTCAGTGCTCCAACGCGCACATTGCCGTTGAGTGAGAGGATGGCTGCTGTGGCCGAGCTCCATAGGTTGTCCGGTCTTGCAATGCAGTCTATAATAGACCATCTATGGACGAAGGGTCCTACGCCGGACAGTTATTTTGGTTTAGTGCAACAATTCCTTGGTGCTGTATCGTGGATCGATGCCATGAAGAGGTCGGCGTGCATAGAGGGTGCACGGATTGCTCTTGCCCGCGTTAAAGCATATTGGACAAATATGGAGGCCACCATCATTGCGACCCAGAATCCGGCGGGAGGCCAGGATCCGATCGAGCACTATTTGGAGCAGGTAGTAGAGGGTGCTCGCTTAATAGAGGCTCAGTGCTCGAAGAATGTCATGTTAGAGTGACAAACCGTGTCATTGTAAAAACAATGTTATTTTAATTATGGAGGCTATGTTTATACTTTTCGCCCGAAAGTGTTATTGTGCCTCCTGTGCGGCCGTTTTATGTATATATGCAATTTTGAAAGTTAGCAGTTGTTGGCTTCAGCCCCCACGCATATAATGCGGGGGTGTTTGCGAAAATATGCATTATCACACTTGATCCAACGTCTTGGTCCATTAAGGAGGTGATCGCACATCGAACTAGGCAACCGGACTATATAGCTTTAACATTTTCACTTAGCCATAGGAGTTTGATGGTGGGGCTACTATGTAGCCCCTTGTACCTTTGCGTGCATCCGAATCCGGGCGCCTATGTACATGACCGGTAAATGGTCCTTCGTTAATGCGGAGGAACCCTAAAGGTTCTGATAAGTCTTCGAGTGGTTGAACAGTCTCTCGCTGTATCATGACAGTCAGTTTTCGGCTTTCTCTACTGAGGTGCTCATTCGAAATAACCAGGGCACAATCGCAGTAGTTCTCCTTTGGCCGCCTTAGCCGATAAGAACGGAACGTAAGGCGGCAAACCCAGGAGCCGGGCAAACCTAACATTTGACCAAAGACATGATTCGGAGCTGATGCATATAAGGCCAAACTTGCGACGCCGAACACTCCCGAAGGTATTCGGACTTTATAACATATACTGGGCTGAGTAACGCCCTTTATTATGAACCCTGTATTCCCAGGTACGTGCATTAGTCTGTTGTGGAGAAATGCCAATAACGGCAGTATCCTCTGTGGGTGTAGTACCCATGGGATGTGTAAGAAACAAGAGACAATAAAGAAGGTTTACACAGGGGCTTAATCTTAAGAGAAACCTTTGAGCGGGGCCCTGCTGCACGTTTGCACCTTTGTCCCCGTTGTGTCGTGTCCTGGGAGGGTGTCGCACGAATGGTGTCTGTAAAAAGAAAAACTCATGTAGAAGAGTATGACGTAAGCGTGCGAAAAGTTGGCTATCACTAATGGATAGTAAAAGTGTAAGACATTGGCCTGTTAATAAGGTCAGGCCGAGAATTGGGCTTTATTAACTATTATAGCCCCTGGTATCCTCTATGGGATTACATGTGTGGCGCCTAGATCAGGTTTATCTCGGCTGCCGAACTCGTCTAACCGTGTCCGTGGTCTTAACGACCAATCATGATTTCTGGTATTAGAGGCCGCTTAGAGTCCAGCTGTTGGAGCCGTCGCGTATTCTTCCGCGTGTAAGGAACGCTCTGTGTTTCCGTTAACAGTGATGACGCCACGTGGACCGGGCATCTTGAGTTTAAGGTAGGCGTAGTGCAGTACTGCGTTGAAGCGGGCGAAGGCCGTTCTCCCAAGCAATGCATGACAACCGCTTTGGAGGGGGGCGATGGTGAAGAGTAGTTCTTCGCTTCTGGAGTTGCCTGGGGAACCGAATGTTACCTCTAGTACGAGGGAGCCCTGCAGTGGGCTTCAATGTCTGGTATTACCCCTTCAAAGGTGGTGTTACTTTGGCTGATTTTGGATGGGTCTATCCCCATCCTGCGGACAGTGTCCTAGTATATTAGATTAAGACTACTGCCGTCGTCCATGAAGACGTGAGTGAGATGGTATCCGTCGATTATTGGGTTGAGCACCAAGGCAGCTGATCCTCCGTGCCGAATACTAGTCAGGTAGTCCCTGTGATCAAAAGTGATCGGGCAGGCCGACCAGTGGTTAAGTTTGGGTGCGATGGGCTCTATAGCGTATGCGTCTCTGAGCGTGTGTTTGCGCCTTCTCGTGGGTATGTGAGTCGCGTGGATCATGTTTACTGTTTTTACCTCTGATGGGAATTTTTTATGTCCCCCAGTGTTCGGCTGGCGAGGCTCATCCTCGTCTACACTTGGTGTTTCCCTTCCCTTGTGTTCGGCATTTAATTTGCCGGCCTGCTTAAAGACCCAACATTCTCTGTGAGTGTGGTTCGCAGGTTTTTCGGGGGTGACATGGATTTGGCACAGTCTGTCCAGGACTTTGTTCAGGCCGGACGGTCCTTCTTTGCTGCCTTTAAGTGGCTTCTTTTGTTGACCGGGTCGAGAGCCCCTGAATCCGGCGTTGATCGTTGTGTTGTCCGGACTTTCTTCCTTGTTTCAACGTTTGTTTTTATTGCGCCATGGCTTCCCGTTGCCATCCCTGATTTCAGATGTACTTGGGTCGCTGGTGCCTCTACGGGCCAACCAGCTGTCTTCACCCGCGCAAAAGCGGGTCATAAGGCTTGTTAGGGCTGCCATTGTCCTCGGCTTTTCTTGGCCGAGGTGTCTGGCGAGCCACTTGTCCCGGATACTGTGCTTGAAGGCCGGTAGGGCTTCGGCATCCGGACAGTCGACAATTTGATTCTTCTTAGTGAGGAATCTGTTCCAAAGCTTGCGGGCGGACTCTCCAGGCTGTTGAATTATGTGACTTAAATCGTCTGCATCCGGAGGTCGGACATAGGTCCCTTGAAAATTGGCCCTGAAAGCATCCTCGAGTTCCTCCCAACTTCAGATTGAATTTTTGGGGAGGCTTTTCAACCAGTGCCGAGCTGGTCCCTTCAACTTGAGGGGAAGATATTTGATGGCGTGGAGGTCGTCCCCACGAGCCATGTGGATATGCAGGATAAAATCCTCAATCCAGACCCCGGGGTCTGTCGTTCGGTCATATGCCTCTATCTTCACAGGTTTAAAACCCTGTGGAAATTCATGGTCCAGCATCTCTTTGGTGAAGCACAGAGGGTGAGCAGCCCCTCTGTATCTGGACGTGTTGTGGCATGCCGTCGGCTGTTGTTGTGTCTGATGCTGATTCCGAACTAGTATCCGATCAGTCTAATCGTTTTGGTGACCATAGTCCTGTGCCAAGGCGTGTCCTCTAGATCCATAGATGGACCTGGTCGTGCCGGACTTTTTATCCAGGAGCTCACGTAAATCGTGTGCGGCGTCAGTAGCTGCTCTATTGCGGTTACAAAGTGGTTGGTTCAGCCTACTGGCCGTATTGTTCTTCGGTGGAACGGCCTCGTCGTCGAATTCTGGTAGCAGCTTGCGCTTTGGATAGCTCTTTGTTTGGCGATCGTCGCCGTACTTTTCTTCAGTGTCTAGTACTTCATTCCATTTGCGATTGAGCGTTTCCTGTGCGGCTTTAAGCTTTTGCTTCTGCTTCTTTAGACTTCTTGCAGTGGCCATAAGCCTTATGTGGAGGTTATCTCGTTCCAAGCGTGTTTCCGGGATGATGAATGCATCATCGTCCGGACTATGCTCCTGTCCCGGGGCAGTTTGATGAGTTCGTCCCTCGGGATCACTGTGATCGGGCGTCTGCTCTGGGCTGTGTTCGGCGTGACCTGGCTCATCCTGCTCCATCGCTGGGTCCATATGGTTGTTGTTGCCTTCAGAGTTGACTGGGGTGTCGATCTTTCTAGCGCTATTATCGCTATTTTTACTGTGGCTGGACTTAGAGCGGCGTGTGCGCCGTCGTTTTGGCTTTTGTCTGAGGGTTTTATCCTCCGTTCTGTCGTGATCGTCCTCCTTAGGCGTATCCACCATGTATATAACATATGATGAGGTGGCAGTCCAGCACCCCGTGGGTGGTGGTTCTGAATTGTCTCCTGCGCTGACGTCCATACCGTCGGTGTCATCAGAGTCGAAGTCAAGCATGTCTGTTACGTCGTCGAAAGTGGCTATGAAGTGGGTGGTGGGTGGGCAACGAATTTCTTCATCGCCTTCTTCCCCCTTGAGCCAGACATAGTTCGGCCAAGAGTCTCTTGACAAGGAGAGAGACATTAATGAGTTCAGCATGTCGCCAAAGGGCGAGTGCTGGAAGATATCCGCAGCGGCAAATTCCATTACTGGAGCCCAGCCAGAATTGGCGGGCTCGAGGGCGCGCGGCCTGAGACCTACAACCGGACACAAGTCCAGGGGTCCGGAGACACAGGCTTCCTTGGGGATGAAGTCTGTGTTCGGCTCTACCGCCGATGAGTGTGCGGCCTCCGGGGCGGGGTCTATCCGCCCGTCCTCGGACGACGCGGCCTGCCCTGGATTTAGGTCTGGGGCTCCTGCAGGCGCGGTATCCCGAGTATTGTCCGACAGCAGGTCTAAGCCGTGCTCATCGTGACTGTTCAGCGCTCCTGTCGTAGGCCCGAATCCGTCAAAGATCAGGTCTCCGTGGGTATCGGCTGTGTAGTTCAAGTTTCCGAACCTGACCTGAAGGTCAGGGGCGTAGCTGTCGATCTGCTCCAGATGGCCGAGCGAATTGGCCCACAGTGTGAAGCCACCGAACACGAAGATCTGTCCGGGGAGAAAGGTCTCACCCTGGACCATGTTGTTGTTGATGATTGAAGGAGCCATCGAGCCTTGCAGCGACAACACAGAGGAACTCTCAATGAAAGCACCAATGTCGGTGACAAAACCGGTGGATCTCGGGTAGGGGGTCCCGATCTGTGCGTCTAAGGCTAATGGTAACAGGAGGCAAGGGACACAATGTTTTACCCAGGTTCGGGCCCTCTCGATGGAGGTAAAACCCTACTTCTTGCTTGATTGATCTTGATGATATGAGTATTACAAGAGTTGATCTACCACGAGATCGTAGAGGATAAACCCTAGGAGCTAGCCTATGATGATTATGAATGTCTTGATCGTCCCTATACGGACCAAACCCTCCGGTTTATATAGACATCGAAGGGGGCTAGGGTTCACACAGAGTCGGTTACAAAGAAGGAAATCTAATATCTGGATCGCCAAGCTTGTCTTCCACGCAAAGGAGAGTCCCATCCAGACACGGGGCGAAGTCTTGAGTCTTGTATCTTCACAGTCCAACGGTCCGGCTGTCCGGATACCCCCTAGTCCAGGACTCCCTCAAGGGGGGCGCGCCCTGTAGGGGGGGGCACCCTACCCTCCCGTGGCCGCCTCGGCTGCTTCTTGACTTGCACTCCAAGTCCTCTAGATCACGTTCGTTCCAAAAATCACGCTCCCGAAGGTTTCATTCCGTTTGGACTCCGTTTGATATTCCTTTTGTTCGAAATACTGAAATAGGCAAAAAAAACAGCAATACGGGCTAGGCCTCCGGTTAGTAGGTTAGTCCCAAAAATGATATAAATGTGTAAAATAAAACCCATAAACATCCAAAAGGGGTAATATAATAGCATGAAACAATAAAAAACTATAGATACGTTGGAGACGTATCACTGTTCTGTCGGGAAAACTTCCCTCCGGGAGGGGGAAATCATCACCATCATCATCACCAACGATCCTCTCATCGGGAGGGGGTCAATCTCCATCAACATCTTCACCAGCACCATCTCCTCTCAAAACCCTAGTTCATCTCTTATATCCAATCTTGTATAAAAACCACAAATTGGTACCTGTGGGTTGCTAGTAGTGTTGATTACTCCTTGTAGTTGATGCTAATTGGTTTACTTGGTGGAAGATCATATGTTCAGATCTTTAATGCATATTATTACTCCTCTGATTATGAACATGAATATGCTTTGTGAGTAGTTACGTTTGTTCCTGAGGACATGGATGAAGTCTTGCTATTAGTAGTCATGTGAATTTGGTATTCGTTCGATATTTTGATGAGATGTATGTTGTCTTTTCCTCTAGTGGTGTTATGTGAACGTCGACTACATGACACTTCACCATTATTTGGGCCTAGAGGAAAGCATTGGGAAGTAATAAGTAGATGATGGGTTGCTAGAGTGACAGAAGCTTAAACCCTAGTTTATGTGTTGCTTCGTTAGGGGCTGATTTGGATCCATATGTTTAAGGCTGTGGTTAGGTTTACCTTAATACTTCTTTTGTAGTTGCGGATGCTTACAATAGGGGTTAATCATAAGTGGGATGCTTGTCCAAGTAAGGGCAGTACCCAAGCACCGGTCCACCCACATATCAAATTATCAAAGTACCGAACGCGAATCATATGAGCGTGATGAAAACTAGCTTGACGATAATTCCCATGTGTTCTCGGCAGCTCTTTTCTCATTATAAGGAATTGTCCAGGCTTATCCTTTGCTACAAAAAGGATTGGGCCACCTTGCTACACTTTATTTACTTTATTTACCTGTTACTCGTTACAATTTATCTTATCACAAAACTATCTATTACCTACAATTTCAGTGCTTGCAGAGAAAACCTTACTGAAAACCACTTATCATTTCCTTCTGCTCCTCGTTGGGTTAGACACTCTTACTTATCGAAAGGACTATGATAGATCCCCTACACTTGTGGGTCATCACAAATAAAAGTAGATGGGAAACTTATATGATAAAAGATAGACCCGGGGGCCATAGGTTTCACTAGTGGCTTCTCTCAAGATAGCATAAGTATTACGATGGGTGAACAAATTACTGTCGAGCAATTGATAGAAAAGCGCATAGTTATGAGATTATCTCGACATGATCATGTATATAGGCATCACGTCCGTGACAAGTAGATTGAAACGATTCTGCATCTACTACTATTACTCCACACATCGACCGACTCCTGCCTGCATCTAGAGTATTAAGTTCATAAGAACAAAGTAACGCATTAAGAAAGATGGCATGATGTAGAGGGATAAACTCATGCAATATGATATAAACCCCATCTTTTTATCCTCGATGGCAACAATACAATATGTGCCTTGCTGCCCCTGTTGTCACTGGGAAAGGACACCGCAAGATTGAACCCAAAGCTAAGCACTTCTCCCATTGCAAGAAAGATCAATCTAGTAGGCCATACCAAACTGATAATTCGAAGAGACTTGCAGAGATAACCAATCACACATAAAAGAATTCAGAGGAGATTCAAATATTTCTCAAAGATAAACTTGATCATAAACCCACAATTCATCAGATCTCGACAAACACACCGCAAAAAGAGTTGCATCGAATAGATCTCCAAGAAAATTGAGGAGAACTTGGTATTGAGATTCAAAGAGAGAGAAGAAGCCATCTAGCTAATAACTATGGACCCGAAGGTCTGTGGTAAACTACTCACAACTCATCGGAAGGGCTATGGTGTTGATGTAGAGGCCCTCCATGGTCGATTCCCCCTCCGGCGGAGCACCGGCGAAGGTTCCAAGATGGGATCTCGCGGATACAGAAGGTTGCGGCGGTGGAATTAGGTTTTCGTGGTGCCCTCTGATGTTTTTAGGATACGACAGTATATATAGGCGAAAGAAGTACATCAGTTGAGCCTCAAGGGGCCCACAAGGGGTCCACTCCAAGTCTCCTGGTTTGCATTTGTTCCAAAAAGATCGCTCCCGAAGGTTTCATCCCGTTTGGACTCCGTTTGATATTCCTTTTCTTCGAAACACTGAAATAGGCAAAAAAAAAGCAATTCGGGTTGGGCCTCTGGTTAGTAGGTTAGTCCCGAAAATGATATAAAAGTGTAAAATAAAGCCCATAAACATCCAAAACAGGTAATATAATAGCATGGAACAATAAAAAATTATAGATACGTTGGAGACGTATCAAGCATCCCCAAGCTTAATTCATGCTCGTCCTCGAGTAGGTAAATGATAAAAACAAAATTTTTGATGTGGAATGCTACCTAGCATAATTCTCAATGTAATTTTCTTTTTTGTGGCATGAATGTTCAGATCCAAATGATTCAAAATAAAAGTTCATATTGACATGAAAACAATAATACTTCAAGCATACTAACAAAGCAATCATGTCTTCTCAAAATAACATGGCTAAAGAAAGCTATCCCTACAAAATCATATAGTCTGGCTATGCTCTATCTTCATCACACAAAGTATATAATCATGCACAACCCCAATGACAAGCCAAGCAATTGTTTCATACTTTAGTATTCTCAAACTTTTTCAACTTTCACGCAATACATGAGCGTGAGCCATGGACATAACACTATATGTGGAATAGAATGGTGGTTGTGGAGAAGACAAAAAAGGAGAAGATAGTCTCACATCAACTAGGCGTATCAATGGGCTATGGAGATGCCCATTAATAGATATCAATGTGAGTGAGTAGGGATTGTCATGCAACGGATGCACTAGAGCTATAAATGTATGAAAGCTCAACAAAAGAAACTAAGTGGGTGTGCATCTAACTTGCTTGCTCACGAAGACCTAGGGCGTTTTGAGGAAGCCCATCATTGGAATATACAAGTCAAGTTCTATAATGAAAAATTCCCACTAGTATATGAAAGTGACAACATATGAGACTCTCTATCGTGAAGATCATGGTGCTACTTTAAAACACAAGTGTGGAAAAAGAGATAGTAGCATTGTCCCTTCTCTCTTTTTCTCTCATTTCCTTTTTTTTCTTTTTTTTTCTTTCCTTTTTTTTCTTTGGCCTTTCTTTTTTTTCTTTTTGGCCTTTCCTCTTTGGACTCCGTTTGGACTCCGTTTGATATTCCTTTTCTTCAAAATACTGAAATAGGCAAAAAACAGCAATACGGGCTGGGCCTCCGGTTAGTAGGTTAGTCCCAAAAATGATATAAATGTGTAAAATAAAGCCCATAAACATCCAAAACAGGTAATATAATAGCATGAAACAATCAAAAATTATAGATACGTTGGAGACGTATCAAGCATCCCCAAGCTTAATTCCTGCTCGTCCTCGAGTAGGTAAATGATAAAAACGGAATTTTTGATGTGGAATGCTATCTAGCATAATTCTCAATGTAATTTTATTTATTGGGGCATGAATGTTCAGATCCAAATGATTCAAAATAAAAGTTCATATTGACATAAAAAATGGTGATACTTCAAGCATACTAGTCTTCTCAAAATAACATGGCCAAAGAAAGTTATCCCTACAAAATCATATAGTCTGGCTGTTGCTCTATCTTCATCACACAAAGTATTTAATCATGCACAACCCCGATGACAAGCCAAGCAATTGTTTCATACTTTAATAATCTCAAACTTTTTCAACTTTCACGCAATACATGAGCGTGAGCCATGGACATAGCACTATATGTGGAATAGAATGGTGGTTGTGGAGAAGACAAAAGCGGAGAAGATAGTCTCACATCAACTAGGCATATCAACGGGCTATGGATATGCCCATTAATAGATATCAATGTGAGTGAGTAGGGATTGCCATGCAACGGATGCACTAGAGTTATAAATATATGAAAGCTCAACAAAAGAAACTAAGTGGGTGTGCATCCAACTTGCTTGCTCACGAAGACCTAGGGCATTTTGAGGAAGCCCATCATTGGAATATACAAGCCACGTTCTATAATGAAAAATTCCCACTAGTATATGAAAGTGACAACATTGGAGACTCTCTATCGTGAAGATCATGGTGCTATTTTGAAGCACAAGTGTGGTAAAAGGATAGTAGCATTGTCCCTTCTCTCTTTTCCTCTCATTTTTTTATTTTTTTATTTGGCCTTTCTCTTCTTCTTTTTTGTCCTTTCTCTTTTTTTATAAATTCTGAAGTCTCATCCCGACTTGTGGGGGAATCATAGTCTCCATCATCGTTTCCTCACTTGGGACAATGCTCTAATAATGAATATCATCACACTTTTATTTACTTACAACTCAAGATTACAACTCGATACTTAGAACAAGATATGACTCTATATGAATGCCTCCGGCGGTGTACCGGGATATGCAATGAACCAAGAGTGACATATATGGAAGAATTATGAAGGTGGCTTTGCCACAAATACGATGTCCACTACATGATCATGCAAAAGCAATATGACAATGATGATGCGTGTCATAATAAACAGAACGGTGGAAAGTTGCATGGCAATATATCTCGGAATGGCTATGGAAATACCATAATAGGTAGGTGTGGTGGCTGTTTTGAGGAAGGTATATGGTGGGTGTATGGTACTGACGTCTACTACGCAACCTTCTTCTTGTTGACGTTGTTGGGCCTTCATGTGCAGAGGTTTGTAGGACAGTAGAAAATTTCCCTCAAGTGGATGACCTAAGGTTTATCAATCCATAGGAGGCGTAGGATGAAGATGGTCTCTCTCAAACAACCCTGCAACCAAATAACAAAGAGTCTCTTGTGTCCCCAACACACCCAATACAATGGTAAATTGTATAGGTGCACTAGTTCGGCGAAGAGATGGTGATACAAGTGCAATATGGATAGTAGATATAGGTTTTTGTAATCTGAAATTATAAAAACAGCAAGGTAAATAATGATAGAAGTGAGCGTAAATGGTATTGCAATGGTAGGAAACAAGGCCTAAGGTTCATACTTTCACTAGTGCAAGTTCTCTCAACAATAATAACATACTTGGATCATATCACAATCCCTCAACATGCAACAAAGAGTCACCCCAAAGCCACTAATAGCGGAGAACAAACGAAAAGATTATCGTAGGTTATGAAACCACCTCAAAGTTATCCTTTCTGTTCTATCTATTCAAGATTCCATAGCAAAATAACATGAAGATATTCTTTCTGTTCAATCTGTCATAGAGTTCATACTAGAATAACACCTTAAGACACAAATCAACCAAAACCCTAATGTCACCTAGATAGTCCATTGTCACCTCAAGTATCCGTGGGCATGATTATACGATATGCATCACACAATCTCAGATTCATCTATTCAACCAACACAAAGTACTTCAAAGAGTGCCCCAAAGTCTCCACCGGAGAGTCAAGACGAAAACGTGTGTCAACCCCTATGCATAGGTTCATGGGCGGAACCCGCAAGTTGATCACCAAAACATACATCAAGTGGCACGTGATATCCCATTGTCACCACAGATAAGCACAGCAAGACATACATTAAGTGTTCTCAAATCATTAAAGACTCAATCCGACAAGATAACTTCAAAGGGAAAACTCAATTCTTCACAAGAGAGTAGAGGGGGAGAAACATCATAAGATCCAACTATAATAGCAAAGCTCGCGATACATCAAGATCATGCCATAGAGAGAACACGAGAGAGAGAGAGAGAGATCAAACACAAAGCTACTGGTACATACCCTCAGCCCCGAGGGTGAACTACTCCCTCCTCGTCATGGATAGCGTCAGGATGATGAAGATGGCCACCGGTGATGGGTTCCCCCTCCGGCAGGGTGCCGGAACGGGCTCCCAAGAGGTTTTTGGTGGCTACAGAGGCTTGCGGCGGCGGAACTCCCAATCTATCTTCTTATTCGATGTTTTTAGGGTACGTAGGCTTATATAGGTGAAAGGAGTCGGTCGGGGGAGCCTCGAGGGGCCCATGAGAGGGTAGGGCACGCACAGGGGGTGGGCACGCCCCCCTGTCTCCTGGCCTCCTCGATGACCTCCCGGCTTGCACTCCAAGTCTCCTGGACCATAATCTTTCCAAAAATCACGCTGCCGAAGGTTTCATTCCGTTTGGACTCCGTTTGATATTCTTTTTCTTCGAAACACTGAAATAGGCAAGAAAACAGCAATATGGGCTGGGCCTCCGGTTAGTAGTTTAGTCCCAAAAATGATATAAAAGTGTAAAATAAAGCCCGTAAACATCCAAAATAGATAACAAAATAGCATGAATGCTTCATAAATTATAGATACGTTGGAGACGTATCAGCATCCCCAAGCTTAATTCCTACTCGTCCTTGAGTAGGTAAATGATAAAAGAAAGAATTTATGAAGTGTGAATGCTAGAAGGTGCACAAGTTTGACCAGTGATAATTTCAATCACCTTTTATAGCATGATAATATGTCATAACAGTAGTTCATCTCATAAAACTTCTCACGATAAAGTAACAAGCAATTCACATGTCAAAGCATAGACCATAAACTTTCTTGAAAACTAGCAAACTTCATTCTCAGTCATCAAACAATTCATCTTATTTTCAGGAATAGCAAACTCCACATACTCAACTATGATATAGTCTTCTACAATTGCTAACACTCATGCAATACTAATGGTTATGGAGTTTCAATCGGCACTGAGAAAGATAGGGGCTTATAGTGTTGCCTCCCAACGTATTCACCTTTGGGTGATGTCAACAATAATAGTTCATGCTAACTTACATCCAATTGGATATATATATATATGAGGATCTTCCCAACATGAGGTGCTTGCCAAAGGATAAAATTAAAAAGGGAAAGGTGAAGATCACCTTGACTCAAGCATAAAGTAAAAGACATAAAGTAAAAGATAGGCCCTTCGCAGAGGGAAGCAGAGGTTGTCATGCGCTTTTAGGGTTGGATGCACAAAATCTTAATGCGAATGAACGTCACTTTATATTGCCACTTGTATATGGACCTTTATTCTTTTATTGCTTCCATAACAAGATCGTATAAAACTATTTTCTTCACACCAAAAGATCATACATATTTAGAGAGCAATTTTTATTGCTTGCACCGATGACAACTTACTTGAAGGATCTTACTCAATCCATAGGTAGGTATGGTGGACTCTCATGGAAAAACTGGGTTTAAGGATATTTGGAAGCACAAGTAGTATCTCTACTTGGTGCAAGGAATTTTTGGCTAGCATGAGGGGGAAAGGCAAGCTCAACATGTTTGAATGATCCATGACAATATACTTTAACTGAGATGTGCAAAAACATAACCCATTACGTTGTCTTCCTTGTCCAACATCAACTCTTTAGCATGTCATACTTAATGAGTGCTCACAATTATAAAAGATGTCTAGGATAGTGTATTTATATGTGAAATCTCCCTTCCTTCAATATTCTTTCATGAATTGTTCAAATGACCAATACAATGCTTGCTAACCTTCAATAAATTTACAACCTCTACTTCTTAGATGTGAAGTCATTAATCCCCATGGGATAAGCAAATGAGACATATACAATTTCAGATTTATGACAATCAACTCATTCAACCATTTACTCATAGGATATAAGTGAAGCACACGAGTAAATGAAAAACTACTCTAAAAAGATATAAGTGAAGATCAATGAGTAGCTAAATAATTATGCAACTATGTGAAGACTCTCTAATATTTAATAATTTCAGATCTTGGTATTGTATTCAAACAACAAGCAAAACAAAATAAAGTGACATTGCAAGGATAGCACAACTCAAGTGAAGAAGCAAAAACTTAGGCTCAACCGATACTGACCGATAGTTGTTGAAGAAGAAAGGTGGGATGCCTAACGGGGCATCCCCAAGCTTAGATGCTTGAGACTTCTTGAAATATTATCTTGGGGTGCCTTGGGCATCCCCAAGCTTGAACCTTTGTGTCTCCTTAATTCCTCTCATACCATGGTTTCTTATTTTATCAAAAGCTTCATCCACAACCAACTCAACAAGAACTCGTGAGATGGGTTAGTATAAACCACTGTAAAACCTTATCATTTTCTACTGTAACAAATCACTAAAATTATTATTCAACATTGAATACTAAATGTCTCTGCATATTTAACACTCCTATCCTCAAATAGAATCATTAAACAAGCAAACATATGCAAACAATGCAACCATAACAGCAATCTGTCAAAACAGTATAGTCTGTAAAGAATGCAAGAGTATCAATACTTCCCTAACTCCAAAAATTATGAGAAAAATACTACACTATATAATATTTATCAGAGATCAATATGAAAAAAGTTTCAACATTATATAATTCTCTGACTTTTTTAGGGAATTTTTGCAACAGCGGTAAACTTTCTGTTTTTAAACAGCAACATGTATACTAACAAAATAAACATGGTAAAGGCTATCCTTGACATTTTTATTGAAACTATAGATGAAAAACATTAATCTAAAAAACAGAAAGCAAATAATAACAAAATAAAATGACGCTCCAAGCAAAACACATATCATGTGGTGAATAAAAATATAGCTCCAAGTAAAGTTACCGATGAACGAAGACGAAAGAGGGGATGCCATCCGGGGCATCCCCAAGCTTAGGCTCTTGGTTGTCCTTGAATATTACCTTGGGGTGCCTTGGGCATCCCCAAGATTAGGCTCTTGCCACTCCTTATTCCACAAACCATCGAATCTTTACCAAAACTTGAAAACTTCACAACACAAAACTCAACAGAAAACTCATAAGCTCCGTTAGTATAAGAAAATAAAACCACCACTTAGGTACTGTAATGAACTCATTCTAAATTCATATTGGTGTAATATCTACTGTATTACAACTTCTCTATAGTTCATACCCTCCGATACTACTCATAGATTCATCAAAATAAGCAAACAACACATAGAAAACAGAATCTGTCAAAAACAGAACAGTCTGTAGTAATCTGTATAAAACGTATACTTCCGGAACTCCGAAAATCCTACCAAATTAGGAAGTCCTAAGAAATTTGTGTACCAATCCAGAGCAAAACGAATAAGAGCAAAAGCACGTTGCTGTGAATTATCAAAACTAATTTACTGGGTGCAAAAGTTTCTGATTTTCAGTAGGATCAACACAACTATCACCGTAAGCTATCCTAAAGGCCTTACTTGGCACTTTATTGAAACAAAAGATATAAAACATAATTACTACAGTAGCATAATCATCTGGACACACAAAAACAGTAAGGGTAAATATTGGGTTGTTTCCCAACAAGCGCTTTTCTTTAATGCCTTTTTAGCTAGGCATGATGATGACAATGATGCTCACATAAAAGATAAGAATTGAAACACAACGGGAGCATCATTAAGCATATGACTAGCACATTTAAGTCTAACCCACTTCCTATGCATAGGGATTTTGTGAGCAAACAACTTATGGGAACAATAATCAACTAGCATAGGAAAGCAAAACAAGCATAACTTCAAGATTTCAAGCACATAGAGGGGAAACTTGACATTATTGCAATTCTTACAAGCATATGTTCCTCCCTCATAATAATTTTCAGTAGCATCATGAATGAATTCAACAATATAACCAGCACCTAAAGCATTCTTTTCATGATCTACTTGCATAGAAAATTTACTACTCTCCACATAAGCAAATTTCTTCTCATTCGGAATAGTGGGAGCAAACTCAACAAAATAATTATCATGTGAGGAATAATCCAATTGAAAACTAAAATCATGATGACAAGTTTCATGGTTATCATTATTCTCAATAGCATACAAGTCATCACAATAATCATCATAGATAGCAACTTTGTTCTCATAATCAATTGGAACCTCTTTCGAAATAGTGGAATCATCACTAAATAAAGTTGACACTCTTCCAAATCCACTTTCATATTCATCACAATAAGATTCAATATCCTCCAAAATAGTGGGATCATTACTTCCTAAAGTTGACACTCTTCCAAACCCACTTTCATCAACATAATCATCATAAATAATAGGCATGCTTTCATCATAATAAATATTCTCATCAAAACTTGGGGGACTAAAAATATCATATTCATCAAACATAGCTTCCCCAAGCTTGTGGATTTGCATATCATTAGCATCATGGATATTCAATGAATTCATACTAACAACATTGCAATCATGCTCATCATTCAAAGATTTAGTATCAAACATTCTATAGATTTCTTCTTCTAGCACTTGAGCACAATTTTCCTTTTCATCAAACTCACGAAAGATATTAAAAAGATGAAGCGTATGAGAGAAACTCAATTCCATTTTTTTGGTAGTTTTATTTTATAAACTAAACTAGTGATAAAACAAGAAACAAAAAGATTCAATTGCAAGATCTAAAGATATACCTTCAAGCACTAACCTCCCCGGCAACAGCGCCAGAAAAGAGCTTAGTTAACGGGGTGTGAGTACCTCTTACCTAGCCTCCCCGGCAACGGCGCCAGAAAAGAGCTTGATGTCTACTACACAACCTTCTTGTTGTAGACGTTGTTGGGCCTCCATGTGCAGAGGTTTGTAGGACAGTAGAAAATTTCCCTCAAGTGGATGACCTAAGGTTTATCAATCCATAGGAGGCGTAGGATGAAGATGGTCTCTCTCAAACAACCCTGCAACCAAATAACAAAGAGTCTCTTGTGTCCCCAACACACCCAATACAATGGTAAATTGTATAGGTGCACTAGTTCGGCGAAGAGATGGTGATACAAGTGCAATATGGATAGTAGATATAGGTTTTTGTAATCTGAAATTATAAAAACAGCAAGGTAACTAATGATAAAAGTGTGCGTAAACGGTATTGCAATGGTAGGAAACAAGGCCTAAGGTTCATACTTTCACCAGTGCAAGTTCTCTCAACAATAATAACATACTTGGATCATATAACAATTCCTCAACATGCAACAAAGAGTCACCCCAAAGCCACTAATAGCGAAGAACAAACGAAAAGATTATGGTAGGGTACGAAACCACCTCAAAGTTATCCTTTTTGTTCTATCTATTCAAGAGTCCGTAGTAAAATAAGATGAAGCTATTCTTTCCGTTCAATCTATCATAGAGTTCATACTAGAATAACACCTTAAGACACAAATCAACCAAAACCCTAATGTCACCTAGATACTCCATTGTCACCTCAAGTATTCGTGGGCATGATTATACGATATGCATCACACAATCTCAGATTCATCTATTCAACCAACACAAAGTACTTCAAAGAGTGCCCCAAAGTCTCCACTGGAGAGTCAAGATGAAAACGTGTGTCAACCCCTATGCATAGGTTCATGGGCGGAACCCGCAAGTTGATCACCAAAACATACATCAAGTGGCACGTGATATCCCATTGTCACCACAGATAAGCACGGCAAGACATACATCAAGTGTTCTCAAATCATTAAAGACTCAATCCAACAAGATAACTTCAAAGGGAAAACACAATTCATCACAAGAGAGTAGAGGGGGAGAAACATCATAAGATCCAACTATAATAGCAAAGCTCGCGATACATCAAGATCATGCCATAGAGAGAACACGAGAGAGAGAGAGAGAGATCAAACACATAGCTACTGGTACATACCCTCAGCCCCGAGGGTGAACTACTCGCTCCTCGTCATGGATAGCACCAGGATGATGAAGATGGCCACCGATGATGGGTTCCCCCTCCGGCAGGGTGCCGAAACGGGCTCCCGAGAGGTTTTTGGTGGCTACAGAGGCTTAAGGCGGCGGAACTCCCGATCTATCTTCTTATTCAACGTTTTTAGGGTACGTAGGCTTATATAGGCGAAAGAAGTCGGTCGTGGGAGCCTCGAGGGGCCCACTGTTGGAAATATGCCCTAGAGGCAATAAGAAAAGGATTATTATTATATTTCCTTGTTCATGATGATTGTCTTTTATTCGTGCTATAATTGTATTATACGAAAATCATAATACACGTGTGAATACATAGACCACAATATGTCCCTAGTGAGCCTCTAGTTGACTAGCTCGTTGATCAACAGATAGTCATGGTTTCCTGACTATGGACATTAGATGTCATTGATAACGGGATCACATCATTAGGAGAATGATGTGATGGACAAGACCCAATCCTAAGCATAGCACAAGATCGTGTAGTTCGTTTGCTAGAGCTTTTCCAATGTCAAGTATCTTTTCCTTAGACCATGAGATCGTGTAACTCCCGGATACCGTAGGAGTGCTTTGGGTGTATCAAACATCACAACGTAACTGGGTGACTATAAAGGTATACTGCGGGCATCTCCAAAAGAGTCTGTTGGGTTGACACGGATTGAGACTGGGATTTGTCACTCCGCATGACGGAGAGGTATCTCTGGGCCCACTCGGTAATACATCATCATAATGAGCTCAAAATGACCAAGTGTCTGGTCACGGGATCATGCATTACGGTACGAGTAAAGTGACTTGCCGGTAACGAGATTGAACGAGGTATTAGGATACCGACGATCGAATCTCGGGCAAGTAACATACCGATTGACAAAGGGAATTGTATACGGGGTTGCTTGAATCCTCGACATCGTGGTTCATCTGATGAGATCATCGAGGAGCATGTGGGAGCCAACATGGGTATCCAGATCCCGCTGTTGGTTATTGACCGGAGAGCCGTCTCGGTCATGTCTACGTGTCTCCCGAACCCGTAGGGTCTACACACTTAAGGTTCGGTGACGCTAGGGTTGTAGAGATATGAGTATGCAGCAAACCGAAAGTTGTTCGGAGTCCCGGATGAGATCTCGGACGTCACGAGGAGTTCCGGAATGGTCCGGAGATAAAGAATTATATATGGGAAGTCGAGTTTCGGCCATCGGGAAAGTTTCAGGGGTCACCGGTATTGTACCGGGACCACTGGAAGGGTCCCGGGGGTCCATCGGGTGGGGCCACCCATCCTGGAGGGCCTCATGTGCTGAAGTGGGAGGGGAACCAGCCCCTGGTGGGCTGGTGCGCCCCCCTGGGCCCCCTCTGCGCCTAGGGTTGGGAACCCTAGGGAAGGGGCGCCTCCACTTGCCTTGGGGGGGGGCAAGTTTCCCCCCTTGGCCGCCGCCCCCCTAGGAGATCCCATCTCCTAGGGCCGGCGCCTCCCCTGGGGTCCCTATATAAAGAGGGGGGTGGGAGGGCAGCCGCACCCTGACACCTGGCGCCTCCCTCCCCCCTTGCTACACCTCCTCCTCCCGCAAACGCTTGGCGAAGCCCTGCCGGAACCCTGCTGCATCCACCGCCACGCCGTCGTGTTGCTAGATCTTCATCAACCTCTCCTTCCCCTTGCTGGATCAAGAAGGAGGAGACGTCACGCTGACTGTACATGTGTTGAACGCGGAGGTGCCATCCGTTCGGCGCTAGGATCTCCAGTGATTTGGATCACGACGAGTACGACTCCCTCAACCCAGTTCTCTTGAATGCTTCCGCTCGAGATCTACAAGGGTATGTAGATGCACTCCCCTCTCTCGTTGCTAGATGAACTCATAGATTGATCTTGGTGAATGTAGAATAAAATTTATTTTATGCAACGTTCCCCAACAGTGGCATCATGAGCTAGGTCTATGCGTAGTTCTCTATTGCACGAGTAGAACACAAATCTGTTGTGGGCGTAGATGGTGTCAACTTTCTTGCCACTACTAGTCTTATTTTGCTTCAGTGGTATTGTGGGATGAAGCGGCCCGGACCGACCTTACACGTACGCTTACGTGAGACAGGTTCCACCGACTGACATGCACTAGTTGCATAAGGTGGCTAGCGGGTGTCTGTCTCTCCCATTTTAGTTGGAGCGGATTCGATGAAAAGGGTCCTTATGAAGGGTAAATAGAAGTTGACAAATCAAGTTGTGGTTATTCGTAGGTAAGAAAACGTTCTTGCTAGAACCCTATTGCAGCCACGTAAAAGATGCAACAACAATTAGAGGACGTCTAACTTGTTTTTGCAACAATTGCTTTGTGATGTGATATGGCCAAAAGTTGTGATGAATGATGAATGATATATTGTGATGTATGAGATCATGTTCTTGTAATAGGAATCACAACTTGCATGTCGATGAGTATGACAACCGGCAGGAGCCATAGGAGTTATCTTAATTATTGTATGACCTCCGTGTCAATGATTTAATGCCATGTAATTACTTTACTTTATTGCTAAACCGTTGGCCATAGTAGTAGAAGTAATAGTTGGTGAGCAACTTCATGGAGACACGATGATGGAGATCATGATGATGGAGATCATGGTGTCATGCCGGTGACGAAGATGATCATGGAGCCCCAAAGATGGAGATCAAAGGAGCTTTATGATATTGGCCATATCATGTCACTACTATTTAATTGCATGAGATGTTTATTATGTTTATGCATCTTGTTTACTTAGAACAATGGTAGTAAATAAGATGATCCCTCATAATAATTTCAAGAAAGTGTTCCCCTAACTGTGCGCCAAAGCACCACGTGATGATCGGGTGTGATAGATTCCTACGTTCACATACAACGGGTGTAAGACAGTTTTACACATGCAAAAACACTTAGGTTAACTTGACGAGCCTAGCATGTACAGACATGGCCTCGGAACACAGAGACCGAAAGGTCGAACATGAGTCGTATGGAAGATACGATCAACATGGAGATGTTCACCGATGATGATTAGTCCGTCTCACGTGATGATCGGACACGGCCTAGTCGACTCAGATCATGTAACACTTAGATGACTAGAGGGATGTCAAATCTGAGTGGGAGTTCACTAAATAATTTGATTAGATGAACTTAATTATCATGAACTTAGTCTAAAATCTTTGCAAAAATGTCTTGTAGATCAAATGGCCAACGCTCATGTCAACATGAACTTCAACGCATTCCTAGAGAAAACCAAGTTGAAAGATGATGGCAGCAACTATACGGACTGGGTCCGGAACCTGAGGATCATCCTCGTAGCTGCCAAGAAAGCATATGTCCTAGAAGGACCGCTAGGTGAAGCACCCATCCCAGAGAACCAAGACGTTATGAACGCTTGGCAGTCACGTGCTGATGATTACTCCCTCATTCAGTGCGGCATGCTTTACAGCTTAGAACCGGGGCTCCAAAAGCGTTTTGAGCAACACGGAGCATATGAGATGTTCGAGGAGCTGAAAATGGTTTTCCAAGCTCATGCCCGGGTCGAGAGATATGAAGTCTCCGACAAGTTCTATAGTTGTAAGATGGAGGAAAATAGTTCTGTCAGTGAGCACATACTCAAAATGTCTGGGTTGCACAACCGCCTGTCCCAGTTGGACATTAACCTCCCGGATGAGGCTGTCATTGACAGAATCCTTCAGTCGCTCCCACCGAGCTACAAGAGCTTTGTGATGAACTACAATATGCAGGGGATGGTGAAAACTATTCCTGAAGTATTTTCAATGCCGAAGTCAGCAGAGGTAGAAATCAAGAAGGAACATCAAGTGTTGATGGTCAATAAAACCACTAAGTTCAAGAAGGGCAAGGGTAAGAAGAACTTCAAGAAGGACGGCAAGGATGTTGCCGCACCCGGTAAGCTAGTTGCCGGGAAGAAGTCAAAGAATGGACCCAAGCCTGAGACTAAGTGCTTTTATTGCAAAGGGAAGGGTCACTGGAAGCGGAACTGCCCCAAATACTTAGCGGACAAGAAGGTCGGCAACACTAAAGGTATATGTGATATACATGTAATTGATGTGTACCTTACCAGTACTCATAGTAACTCCTGGGTATTTGATACCGGTGCCATTGCTCATATTTGTAACTCACAGCAGGAGCTGCGGAATAAGCGGAGACTGGCGAAGGACGAGGTGACGATGCGCGTCGGGAATGGTTCCAAGGTCGATGTGATCGCCGTCGGCACGCTGCCTCTACATTTACCCACGGGATTAGTTTTAAACCTCAATAATTGTTATTTAGTGCCATGTTTGAGCATGAACATTGTATGTGGATCTCGTTTAATACGAGATGGCTACTCATTTAAATCCGAGAATAATGGTTGTTCTATTTATATGAGAGATATGTTTTATGGTCATGCCCCGATGGTCAATGGTTTATTCTTGATGAATCTCGAACATAATGTTACACATATTCATAGTGTGAATACCAAAAGATGTAAAGTTGATAATGATAGTCCCACATACTTGTGGCACTACCGCCTTGGTCACATTGGTGTCAAGCGCATGAAGAAGCTCCATGCTGATGGACTTTTAGAGTCTCTCGATTATGAATCATTTGACACATGTGAACCATGCCTCATGGGCAAAATGACCAAGACTCCGTTCTCCGGAACAATGGAGCGAGCAACCAACTTATTGGAAATCATACATACTGATGTGTGTGGTCCAATGAGTGTTGAGGCTCGCGGAGGATATCGTTATGTTCTCACTCTCACTGATGACTTGAGTAGATATGGGTATGTCTACTTGATGAAACACAAGTCTGAGACCTTTGAAAAGTTCAAGAAATTTCAGAATGAGGTAGAGAATCAACGTGACCGAAAGATAAAGTTCTTACGATCAGATCGTGGAGGAGAATATTTAAGTCACGAATTTGGTACGCACTTAAGGAAATGTGGAGTCGTTTCGCAACTCACGCCATCTGGAACACCTCAGCGTAACGGTGTGTCTGAACGTCGTAATCGCACTCTATTGGATATGGTGCGATCTATGATGTCTCTTACCGATTTACCGCTATCATTTTGGGGATATGCTCTAGAGACAGCTACATTCACTTTAAATAGGGCTCCATCTAAATCCGTTGAGACGACACCGTATGAATTATGGTTTGGGAAGAAACCTAAGCTGTCGTTTCTAAAAGTTTGGGGATGCGATGCTTATGTCAAGAAACTTCAACCTGAAAAGCTCGAACCCAAGTCAGAAAAATGCGTCTTCATAGGATACCCTAAGGAAACCATTGGGTATATGAGGGAGTCCTGGACTAGGGGGTGTCCAGATAGCCGAACTATCATCATCGGCCGGACTCCAAGACTATGAAAATACAAGATTGAAGACTTCGTCCCGTGTCCGGATGGGACTTTCCTTGGCGTAGAAGGCAAGCTTGGCGATACGGATATGTAGATCTCCTACCATTGTAACCGACTCTATGTAACCCTAGCCCTCTCCGGTGTCTATATAAACCGGATGGTTTTAGTCCGTAGAAAGACAACAATCATACCATAGGCTAGCTTCTAGGGTTTAGCCTCCTTGATCTCGTGGTAGAGCTACTCTTGTAATACCCACATCATCAATACTCAATCAAGCAGGACGTAGGGTTTTACCTCCATCAAGAGGGCACGAACCTGGGTAAAACATCGTGTCCCTTGTCTCCTATTACCATCCGCCTAGACGCACAGTTCGGGACCCCCTACCCGAGATCCGCCGGTTTTGACACCGACATTGGTGCTTTCATTGAGAGTTCCTCTGTGTCGTCACCAATAGGCTCGATGGCTCCTTCGATCATCAACAACGACGCGGTCCAGGGTGAGACTTTTCTCCCCGAACAGATATTCGTGTTCGGCGGCTTTGCACTGCGGGCCAATTCATTTGGCCATCTGGAGCAGATCGAAAGCTACGCCCCTGGCTGTCAGGTCAGATTTGGAAGTCTGAACTTCACGGCTGACATCCGCGGAGACTTGATCTTCAATGGATTCGAGCCACAACCGAGCACGCCGCACTGTCACGATGGGCATGATTTAGCTCTGCTGCCGGACAGTGCTCTGGAGGCCGCACACGAGTCCGCTCCGACCCTCGATTCGGAGCCGGCTGTGCAGATCGAGGATGGGTGGTTAGACACCGCCTCGGGGGCTGCAACCTCTACGGTGATAGAGCCGAATACTGACTTTGTCCCTTTTGAAGCTCGTGACTCCCAGGTGCCGGACCCCTTGCCGGACTCTGAACCTCCCGCGCCCCCTCCAATCGAATCTGGTTGGGCGTCGATCATGGAGTTCAGCGCTGCGGACATCTTTCAACACTCACCTTTTGGCGACATCCTGAGTTCGCTAAAACATCTCTCATTATCAGGAGAGCCCTGGCCGGACTACGGTCAGGACGGTTGGGATGCGGACGATGAAATTCAAGGCCCACCCACCACCCACTTAGTAGCCACTGTCGACGAATTAACCGACATGCTAGACTTCGACTCCGAAGACATCGACGACGATGCCGGAGACGATCAAGAACCAACGCCTGCTGGGCACTGGAAAACCACCTCAACTCACGACGTATACATGGTGGATACACCAAAAGGAAGCGATAACGAGGAACAACGGGACGCGGCGAAGGATAATTCCCCCAAAAAAACAACAAAAACGGCGACGCAAGCGCCACCCGAAGTCCCGCCTCGATAACAACGGCACCCACACTGACCCAGCCGTAGAGCAGGGCGAACCAGTGGACGAGCAACCCATTCCCGACGAAAACAATAGTCCAGATGATCTCACGCCGGACACATCATTGGAGCATAAGAACCTTCATAGAAGGCTTGTCGCCACTTCAAGGAGTTTGAAGAAGCAAAAGCGGAAGCTCAAAACGGCGGAAGACATACTCAGAATGAGATGGAGCAAAGTACTCAAGACCGCAGATAAATACGGCGATAGTCACCACGCAAAGAGCTACCCGAAGAGCAAACTGTTGCCCGAATTTGACGAGGAGGCCATAGAGCCCCAGTCAAAAAAGAAAGGGGCCGCCTGGCCGGATAGACGACCAGATAACAGGATAAGAGCGGCAAGTGGCGCCGCACATAATCCGGCACACTTTCCAAATAAGTATCCTAGCAAAAAGAATGGACCAGTCAGGTCCATCTATGGGCCAAAGAAGAAGGCTCCAGGAGGCAACACAACCCGCCGAGTGTTCGAAGATAACGGCACACCTAAATACAGGGGCGCCGCACACCCACTATGCTTCACCGACGAGGTACTGGATCATGAATTTCCAGCAGGATTCAAGCCCGTAAACATAGAGGCATATGACGGAACAATAGACCCCAGAGTCTGGATTGAGGATTATATCCTACACATACATATGCCTAGAGGAGACGATCTCCACGCCATAAAATACCTACCCCTCAAGATCAAAGGGCCAGCTCGGCATTGGCACAAAAGCCTCCCAGAAAATACCATTGGAAGTTGGGAAGAGCTTGAGGATGCGTTTCGAGCACATTTTCAGGGAACTTATGTCCGCCCTCCGGACGCAGACGATCTAAGTCACATAACTCAATAGCCCAGGGAGTCAGCACGCAAATTCTGGAACAGGTTCCTCACCAAAAAGAACCAAATAGTCGACTGTCCGGACGCCGAAGCCTTAGCAGCCTTTAAACATAACGTCCGAGACGAATGGCTCGCCAGACACCTCGGCCAGGAAAAACCTAGAACAATGGCCGCACTAACAAGCATGACCCGCTTTTGCGCGGGGGAAGATAGCTGGCTAGCAAGATGCAGCACCAGCGACCCGAGTACATCCGAGGTCAGGGATGGAAATGGGAAATCACGACGCAGAAAAGATCAGCGCAGGAATAAGGAAAGCGGCCCAAACAGCACGGCGGTCAACGCCGGATTCAAAAGCTCTCGGCCGAACAACAAAACAATGCCCCTTAAGGACAACAGTGACGAGCTATCCAACCTAAACAAAATCATGGATAGGATATGTCAAATCCACAGTACCCTCGGGAAGCCTGCAAACCATACCCACAGAGATTGTTGGGTCTTCAAGCAGTCCGGCCGACTTAACGCCGAACACAAGGGGCTCGACACACCAAGCGAAGACGATGACGAATCTCACAAGCAGCAGACCGGAGCACATAAGACTTTCCCACTAGAGGTCAAAACAGTGAACTCACTTCATGTGATAAATTGTGCGGAAGCGATATAAACCTGCTATACTAGGACACCATCCGCAGAATGGGGATAGACCCTACCAAAATTCGCCATGGCAACACTTCCTTCAAAGGAGTGGCACCAGGCCCTTATGCCAAGTGTACAGGCTCCGTACTACTAATATTTGTGTTCGGTTCACCCGACAAATCCCGTCGCGAAAAGCTAATCTTCCATATCACCCCATTCAAAAGTGGCCACCAAGCACTACTGGGACGCGAAGCTTTCACCCGCTTTAACGCAATACCGCGTCTCTTACACTCAAAATGCCCGGTCCACGCGGCATCATCCCATCAAAGGGAAACTCCGAGTGTTCCTCGACCACGGAAAACGTGAGACTGGCTTGACAGCCGGACATTAATCCAACCTTGCTGATCAAAGCCCCTAAAAACAGGTCATTTAGACCTCGGACACGGTTAGGCGAGTCCGACATAAATAAATAAGGGGCTTCCCAGCCGCATACCTCTTTACAAGGGGCTGCACATATAAACAATGAGAGCCAATAAAGCTCAATCTTTCCAAATCATACTCTGTTTTAAATACATCTTTCGCACGATATTTTTTCCAAACTAAGTTCTTCTCTTTACAGATGAATCACGTGCTACACCCGTCCAGGATACAACACAACGGAGACACAGGCGTAGACATGCAGCAGGGACCCGTTACAAGGATTCTTTTCAGATTAAGACCCTGTGTAAACCTTTCTTACTGTCTCTTGTTGTTACTCATCCCCGGTTTCCTACCATAACCAAGGAGGAGGCTGGCGTTTTGGCATCGGCCGCGTCAGAAGTTTTCGCCCGTGCCTGGACATTAGGGGCTTAGGGCACTGTTCTGCCCGTTATCATAAAGTCCGAATACCTTAGGGAGTGTTCGGCGTCTCGAGTTAGGCCTTATATGCATCAGCTCCGAATCATGTCTTTGGTCAAATGTTGGGTTTGCCCGGCTCCTGTGTTTTGCTGCCTTACGTTCCGCTCCATCGGCTAACGCGGCACCAGGAGAACTACTGCGATTGTGCCCCGGTTCGGCCGGGCGAGCACCTCAGTAGAGAAAGCCGAAAACTGACTGTCATGATACAGCGAGAGACTGGTCAACCACTCGATCGACTATTGGAATGTTTAGAATTCCTCCGCTTTGACGAAGGACCGCTTCCTGGTCAGGCACACACGCGACCTGAGTTCGGAGAGCGCGGTGCCTCTAGGGGCTATATCGTAGCCCCACCATCGAGCTCCTATGGCTAAGTGAAAGTGATAAAGCATTATAGTCCGGTTGCCTAGTTTGCTATGCTATCACCTCCTTCAAAGGATCAAGACGTTGGATTAAGTGTGAAAATGTGCTTTTTTTCAAACACCCCCGCACTATGTGCGTGGGGGCTGAAGCCAAAGACTGCCATCTTTCAGGTTATAAATACATATACATTAACGGCCGCACAGGAGATATTTCAATACTTGAACACACAAGTATAAAAAGTCGTTATATTATAAATATGATCTCAGAAATCATACACGTCATTTGAACATGACATTTTTCGAGCACTGCGACTCTATTAAACGAGCGCCCTGCAGGACTTCCTCAAAATAGTGCTCGGTGGGTAATCGGCTCTCGTCCGAACCCCGGGACGCAACATCGGTGGCATTCATCTCCGCCCAGTATGTCTTAACACAGGCAAGAGCCATCCGTGCACCCTCTATGCAGGTCGACTGCTTCATCGCCTTGATATGCGGCACCGCCCCAAGGAATTGCTGCAATAAACCAAAATAACTCTTCGGCTTGGGCCTTTCCAGCCACAGATGAGCCACCACATCCGTCATGGCTAGTCCGGACAATCTATTCAGCTCAACCCACTCAGCTAACTGATCGGTCAATGGCAGTGGACGCTCCGGACTATGGAATTGAGACCAAAACAGCTCTTCCATTTCATGATCCTTCTGACTTCGGAAGTGCCGAACTGCGTCCGCCGCACTCGCCGCCAAATCCAAATAAGAATCCTCCGCACTCCACAACTAGCCCAACTGAGCATACTTCGGATCCGTGAATTTCCTACGCAACAGAAAGGGCTTTCCAGCCACAATGTCTCCGGCCTGACGCAGTTCCTCCTTTATAGCCCGCATTGCAGAACGAGCATCCTTGGCTTCGGCGGTGGCCTTCTTCAGGCCCTCTTGCTCCGCTTGGCGTTCTCTTTCAAGAACATCATATCGGTCAGTAGCATCTTTTAATTTCACAGCCATTACGGCCATTTCCTCCCTGCTTCGGCAGTGAGCAGCCTTCGCGGCTTTTAGCTCCTCCACTACCTTCAAGGCAGCCGCATCACTTTTTCTGGCTTGGTCCTTGGCTCGAGCAAGCTCCGCCCGAAGGTCTTCCATAGCAGCGGCACCATCTGCATAAAAGCATACATGTTGTAAGGAGTGGGCGTTAGCTCCCTTACCAGGTGACCGCGGAAACACCACTTACCTTGCGACTCGTCAAGTCGTTTATTGACCAGCGTGATGTCCGCATCCGCAACGTCGAGTTGCCGCTTCAGTTCGGCAACTCTATCAGTCCGGCTGGCCACCGAACGCTCCACCACCTGCATACGAAAGGCGACATTTCGTAACTGAGATTATGATCCTCGGCACGCTGTCACTTTCGACAACATACCGAGTCTCAGGGGCTACTATCTATACAGGGCGCACCCTATGTGCAACACTGTCAAAAGGTATGTCATTTTTTTTGCGTACCTCAAACCCCGTCAGTAAACTTCTGACGGCCTCATGTAGCCCGCTTTCGGCGGATGAGATCCTTTCAATCACCGCACTCATTAATGCGCGGTGATCTTCTGAGAGAGACGCCCTCTCGAGCAAACCCTGCAGCTCCACCGGCCGCACTCCAGTGGGTGCCGAACTCCCAGGCCCCGCCGGACTCGGGGAGACCCTCCGTGACGACACCTCAGGGTCGTCCGCCCCGCCTGATGGGACAGCAAATGGAGGCGTTTCGCTCTCCATCATCTCCGGACGAAGGTCCCCCGAGGATGAGCTCTGCTGGGAAGGGCTGAGATCCGAACTACAAGGTAAAAACTTCGGTTATCCTTAGAAATAAAATAGGGATGCCCTTTATTATAAAAACTTCCCTTTTTTCTACTTACGGCTTGCTGGAGGGATGATTCCTTTGGGGAGACTGTACGGCCGGGACTCCTCCCGGCACAGGACCTTCCGGTGCAGATTTCTTTCCCCACTTCGAGGCTTTGTCCTCCGGGTTTTCGAAAGCGGTCCTCTTCTCCCCCTGGAGGGAGGGATTCTTGATTCCCCCCTTACTGAGAGCCTCCTTAACAGAGGTGGTAGTTTCCCTGTTACCCCCTTCGCCTTCCTCCAAAGGCGCAACCTCCAACATTTTGATTAACACGGGATCCGGTGTGGTCTCAGGGAGGGGGGCGGACACCGTATCAGTTTTGCTTGCGCTATCCACTCCTGTTCAAGGGATGGCTGGTTAAAAGGCCAATCCATGATAAATAAATGGATGATATGTCCGGTCACAGGGCTACTTACTTGAGTATCATTGCAGCTTAGGCTAGCGTCCTCGGTCAAGTCCGGACACACTTCTTGTGATCCGAAGAACAGTTTGTACATCTCCATGGGTTTTGTACCCATAAAGTGTTGGAGAGCTCATGGTCCCTCCGGATTGAATTCCCACAGACGGAGGGGGCGACGTTTGCAGGGCAGAAGACGCCGAATCAGCATAAGCTGCGTCACTACGACCAGATTGATCTCCCTCTCTTGGAGATCTCGAATCCGGCCCTGCAATAGGGGTACGTCCTTGGACGGCCCCCAGTCGAACCCTTTGTTGACCCACGATGTCAGCCGTGGTGGAGGGCCCGGGCGAAAGGTGGGCGGCGGCCTCTGCCTGCTGCCCCTAGGAGCGGTGATATAGAACCACTCATGTTGCCACAAACCGAGCTCCTCCTGAAAAGAGCCCTCGGGCCATGGAGCATCGGCCCTCTTGCTTATAACCGCCCCGCCGCACTCTGCCTGACGCCCCTCAATCATCTTCGGCTCCACATTGAAGGTTTTGAGCCACAAACCAAAGTGAGGGGTAGTGCGGAGGAAGGCTTCGCAGACAACAATAAATGATGAGATATGGAGGATAGACTCCGGAGCCAGGTCGTGGAATTCCAGCCCATAGTAAAACAGGAGCCCCCTCACGAAGGGATCCATCGGGAAGCCTAAACCCCGACGGAGCTGAGGCACGAACACGACGCTCTCGCCAGGCTCAGGGGTAGGAATGACTTGCCCTTGGGCAGGCAACCTATGTGAAATCTCATAGGTTAAGTACCTGGCATCCCTAAGCTTTAGCACGTCCTCTTCCGTGACGGAGGAGGGCATCCACTGGCCCTGAAGGTCGGAGCCGGACATTGTCGAAGGTCCGAAGTATCCGAATCTGGAGCCCTGGGTGTTGGAACTCGGGGCGAGGGGCGGATTCGATTGAGGTTTGAAGAAAAGGAACGGGCCTTGGTCTCATTATAAAGGGGGAGAATACCAAGAGCCGTCTCCGTGACCGTTTAGAACTCGCCTTCGATGGAGGGGGCGTGGCAATGGGCGTGAATGGGTTACCCACGCCCGTATTGATGAGAATCCCGGAATAAGGGGAACATGATCTCTGCTTCGACAAGACGTGCCAAGGAAACTGCTTCGCTAAATGCGCTGAGGCGGTATAATAAAAACGATTCAAGTAAAGGCTTGGTTGTGGGGTGACATCACGCCACGAAATACGTCAGCAGATTGAACTTGTGTAAATGTTATTCTCTCTACGGTGGAGTGTGGAATTTATTTTGCAGAGCCGGACACTATCCTAGTGTTCACAATCTTCTACAAATTATTCGGAGAAGGAACCCGCCTTGCAATGCCGAAGACAATATGCGCGCCGGACTCATCGTCATTGAAGCCTGGTTCAGGGGCTACTGAGGGAGTCCTGGACTAGGGGGTGTCCGGATAGCCGAACTATCATCATCGGCCGGACTCCAAGACTATGAAAATACAAGATTGAAGACTTCGTCCCGTGTCCGGATGGGACTTTCCTTGGCGTAGAAGGCAAGCTTGGTGATACGGATATGTAGATCTCCTACCATTGTAACCGACTCTATGTAACCCTAGCCCTCTCCGGTGTCTATATAAACCGGATGGTTTTAGTTCGTAGAAAGACAACAATCATACCATAGGCTAGCTTCTAGGGTTTAGCCTCCTTGATCTCGTGGTAGATCTACTCTTGTAATACCCACATCATCAATATCAATCAAGCAGGACGTAGGGTTTTACCTCCATCAAGAGGGCCCGAACCTGGGTAAAACATCGTGTCCCTTGTCTCCTGTTACCATCCGCCTAGACGCATAGTTCGGGACCCCCTACCCGAGATCCGCCGGTTTTGACACCGACAGTATACCTTCTACTTAAGATCCGAGGGCAAGATCTTTGTTGCCAAGAACGGATCCTTTCTGGAAAAAGAGTTTCTCTCGAAAGGGGTAAGTGGGAGGAAAGTAGAACTCGATGAAGTAATACCTCTTGAACCAGAAAGTAGTGCAGCTCAGGAAAATGTTCCTGTGGTGCCTATACCAACTGGACAGGAAATTAATGATGATGATCAAGGTACTTCGGATCAAGTTGCTACCAAACTTCGTAGGTCCAGAAGGACACGTTCCACACCAGAGTGGTATGGCAACCCTATCCTGGAAATCATGTTGTTAGACAACGATGAACCTTCAAACTATGAAGAAGCGATGGTGGGCCCAGATTCCAACAAATGGCTTGAAGCCATGCAATCCGAGATAGAATCCATGTATGAAAACAAAGTATGGACTTTGACAGACTTGCCCGATGATCAGCGAGCGATAGGAAACAAATGGATCTTTAAGAACAAGACGGACGCGGATGGTAATGTTACCATCTATAAAGCTCGACTTGTCGCTAAGGGTTATCGGCAAGTTCAAGGAGTTGACTACGATGAGACTTTCTCTCCCGTAGCGGAGCTGAAGTCCGTCCGAATCATGTTAGCAATTGCCGCATACTATGATTATGAGATATGGCAGATGGACGTCAAAACGGCATTCCTTAACGGCTATCTTAAGGAAGAACTGTATATGATGCAACCGGAAGGTTTTGTCGATCCTAAGAATGCTAACAAGGTATGCAACCTCCAGCGATCCATTTATGGGCTGGTGCAAGCATCTCGGAGTTGGAACATTCGCTTTGATGAGATGATCAAAGCGTTTGGGTTTATGCAGACTTATGGAGAAGCCTGCGTTTACAAGAAAGTGAGTGGGAGCTTTGTAGCATTTCTCATATTATATGTAGATGACATACTTTTGATGGGAAATGATATAGAACTTTTGGACAACATTAAGGCCTACTTGAATAAGTGTTTTTCAATGAAGGACCTTGGAGAAGTTGCTTATATATTAGGCATCAAGATCTATAGGGATAGATCGAGACGCCTCATAGGTCTTTCACAAAGCACATACCTTGATAAGATATAGAAGAAGTTCAATATGGATCAGTCCAAGAAAGGGTTTTTGCCTGTGTTGCAAGGTGTGAGATTGAGCTCGGCTCAATGCCCAACCATGGCAGAAGATAAAGAAGAGATGAGTGTCATCCCCTATGCCTCGGCCATAGGATCTATTATGTATGCCATGCTGTGTACCAGACCTGATGTAAACCTTGCCGTAAGTTTGGTAGGAAGGTACCAAAGTAATCCCGGCAAGGAACACTGGACAGCGGTCAAGAATATCCTGAAGTACCTGAAAAGGACAAAGGACATGTTTCTCGTCTATGGAGGTAACGAAGAGCTCGTCGTAAAGGGTTACGTCGATGCTAGCTTCGACACAGATCTGGATGACTCTAAGTCACAAACCGGATACGTGTATATGTTGAATCGTGGAGCAGTAAGCTGGTGCAGTTGCAAGCAGAGCATCGTAGCGGGATCTACATGTGAAGCGGAGTACATGGCAACCTCGGAGGTAGCGCATGAAGCAATATGGATGAAGGAATTCATCACCGACCTAGGAGTCATACCCAATGCGTCGGGGCCGATCACTCTCTTCTGTGACAACACTGGAGCTATTGCCCTTGCCAAGGAGCCCGGGTTTCACAAGAAGACCAGGCACATCAAGCGTCGTTTCAACTCCATCCGTGAAAATGTTCAAGATGGAGACATAGATATTTGCAAAGTACATATGGATCTGAATGTCGCAGATCCGTTGACTAAACCTCTTCCGCGAGCAAAACATGATCAACACCAAAAATCTATGGGTGTTCGAATCATCACAATGTAACTAGATTATTGACTCTAGTGAAAGTGGGAGACTGTTGGAAATATGCCCTAGAGGCAATAATAAAAGGATTATTATTATATTTCCTTGTTCATGATGATTGTCTTTTATTCATGCTATAATTGTATTATCCGGAAATTGTAATACACGTGTGTATACATAGACCACAATATGTCCCTAGTGAGCCTCTAGTTGACTAGCTCGTTGATCAACAGGTAGTCATGGTTTCCTGACTATGGACATTAGATGTCATTGATAACGGGATCACATCATTAGGAGAATGATGTGATGGACAAGACCCAATCCTAAGCATAGCACAAGATCGTGTAGTTCGTTTGCTAGAGCTTTTCCAATGTCAAGTATCTTTTCCTTAGACCATGAGATCGTGTAACTCCCGGATACCGTAGGAGTGCTTTGGGTGTATCAAACGTTACAACGTAACTGGGTGACTATAAAGGTATATTGCGGGCATCTCCGAAAGTGTCTGTTGGGTTGACACGGATCGAGACTGGGATTTGTCACTCCGCATGAGGAAGAGGTATCTCTGGGCCCAGTCGGTAATGCATCATCATAATGAGCTCAAAATGACCAAGTGTCTGGTCACGGGATCATGCATTACGGTACGAGTAAAGTGACTTGCCGGTAACGAGATTGAACGAGGTATTGGGATACCGAAGATTGAATCTCGGGCAAGTAACATACCGATTGACAAAGGGAATTGTATACGGGGTTGCTTGAATCCTTGACATCATGGTTCATCCGATGAGATCATCGAGGAGCATGTGGGAGCCAACATGGGTATCCAGATCCCGCTGTTGGTTATTGACCGGAGAGCCGTCTCGGTCATGTCTACGTGTCTCCCGAACCCGTAGGGTCTACACACTTAAGGTTCGGTGACGCTAGGGTTGTAGAGATATGAGTATGCAGCAAGCCGAAAGTTGTTTGGAGTCCCGGATGAGATCTCGGACGTCACGAGGGGTTCCGGAATGGTCCGGAGGTAAAGAATTATATATGGGAAGTCGAGTTTCGGCCATCGGGAAAGTTTCGGGGGTCACCGGTATTGTACCGGGACCACCGGAAGGGTCCCGGGGGTCCACCGGGTGGGGCCACCCATCCCGGAGGGCCCCATGGGCTGAAGTGGGAGGGGAACCAGCCCCTGGTGGGCTGGTGCGCCCCCCTGGGCCCCCCTCTGCGCCTAGGGTTGGGAACCCTAGGGGAGGGGGCACCTCCACTTGCCTTGGGGGCCAAGTTTCCCCCCTTGGCCGCCGCCCCCCTGGGGTCCCTATATAAAGATGGGGGTGGGAGGGCAGCCGCACCCTGATACCTGGCGCCTCCCTCCCCCCTTGCTACACCTCCTCCTCCCACAAACGCTTGGCGAAGCCCTGCCGGACCCTGCTGCATCCACCACCACGCCGTCGTGCTGCTGGATCTTCATCAACCTCTCCTTCCCCCTTGCTGGATTAAGAAGGAGGAGACGTCACGCTGACCATATGTGTGTTGAACGCGGAGGTGCCGTCCGTTCGGCGCTAGGATCTCCGGTGATTTGGATCACGACGAGTACGACTCCCTCAACCCCGTTCTCTTGAACGCTTCCGCTCGCGATCTACAAGGGTATGTAGATGCACTCCCCTCTCTCGTTTCTAGATGAACTCATAGATTGATCTTGGTGAACATAGAAAAAATTTATTTTATGCAACGTTCCCCGACATCCACGAGAGGGTAGGGCGCGCCCAGGGGGTGGGCGCGCCCCCTGTCTCGTGGCCTCCTTGATGACCTCCCGGCTTGCACTCCAACTCTCCTGGATCATAATCTTTCCAAAAATCACGCTGCCGAAGGTTTCATTCCGTTTGGACTCCGTTTGATATTCTTTTTCTTCGAAACACTGAAATAGGCAAGAAAACAACAATATGGGTTGGGCCGTCCAGTTAGTAGGTTAGTCCCATAAATGATATAAAAGTGTAAAATAAAGCCCATAAACGTCCAAAATAGATAATAAAATAGCATGAATGCTTCATAAATTATAGATACGTTGGAGACGTATTAGGTACCGGCGAAAGTTGCGTGGCACAAGAGAGGCTAGCAATGGTGGAAGGGTGAGAGTGCGTATAATCCATGGACTCAACATTAGTCATAAAGAACTCATATACTTATTGCAAAAATCTACAAGTCTTTGAAAACAAAGTACTATGCGCATGCTCCTATGGGGATAGATTGGTAGGAAAAGACCATCGCTCGTCCCCGACCGCCACTCATAAGGAAGACAATCAATAAATAAATCATGCTCCAACTTCATCACAAAGCGGTTCACCATACGTGCATGCTACGGGAATCACAAACTTCAACACAAGTATTCCTCAAATTCATAATTACTCCACTAACATGACTCTAATATCACCATCCTCATATCTCAAAACAATTATCAAGCATCAAATTGATCATAGCATCCAATTCACTTTCTATGATAGTTTTTGTTATACCCAACTTGGATGCCCATCATTCTAGGACCAATTTTATAACCATAGCAAATACCATGTTGTTCTATAAGATTCTCAAAATAATATAAGTGAAGCATGAGAGATCAACAATTTCTACAAAATTAAACCACCGCCGTGCTCTAAAAAGATATAAGTGAAGCACTAGAGCAAACTATCTAGCTCAAAAGAAATAAGTGAAGCACATAGAGTATTCTAATAAATTCCAAGTCATGTGAGTCTCCCTCAAAAGGTGTGTACAGCAAGGATGATTGTGGTAAACTAAAAAGCAAAGACTTATATCATACAAGACGCTCCAAGCAAAACACATATCATGTGGTTAATAAAAATATAGCTCCAAGTAAAGTTACTGATAAACGAAGATGAAAGAAGGGATGCCTTCCGGGGCATCCCCAAGCTTAGGCTTTTGGTTGTCCTTGGATTATATTGGGGTGCCATGGGCATTCCCAAGCTTGGGCTCTTGCCACTCCTTATTGTTGAGGAACATAGTAATTTCAAAAAAATTCCTACGCACACGCAAGATCATGGTGATGCATAGCAACGAGAGGGGAGAGTGTTGTCCACGTACCCTCGTAGACCGAAAGCGGAAGCATTAGCACAACGCGGTCGTACGTCTTCATGATCTGACCGATCAAGTACCGAACGCACGACACCTCTGAGTTTAGCACACGTTCAGCTCGATGACGTCCCACGAACTTCGATCCAGCAGAGCTTTGTGGGAGAGTTCTGTCAGCACGACGGCGTGATGATGGTGTTGATGATGCTACCGACGCAGGGCTTCGCCTAAGCACCGCTACGATATTACCGAGGTGGAATATGGTGGAGGGGGGCACCGCACACGGTTAAAAGATCAAGAGATCAATTGTTGTGTCTAGAGGTGCCCCCTGCCCTCGTATATAAAGGACCAAGGGGGAGGGGTGGCCGGCCAGGGGAGGGCGCGTTAGGCAGGAGTCCTACTCCCATCGGGAGTAGGACTCCCTCCTTTCCTAGTCCAAGTAGGAGAGGGGAAGGAAGGGAGAAAGGAGAGGAAGGAAAGGGGGGGCGTCGCCCCCCCTCCTTGTCCTATTCGGACTAGAGGGGGAGGGGCGCGCGGCCTGCCCTGGCCGCCCCTCCTCTTCTCCACTTAGGGCCCTTGAGGCCCATTAACCCCCCGGAGGGTTCCGGTAACCCCCCGGTACTTCGGTATATGCCCAAAACCATCCGAAACTATTCTGGTGCCCAAACATAGTCATCCAATATATCAATCTTTACGTCTCGACCATTTCGAGACTCCTCGTCATGTCCTTGATCATATCCGGGACTCCGAACTACCTTCGGTACATCAAAACACAAAAACTCATAATACCGATCGTCACCGAACTTTAAGCGTGCGGACCCTACGGGTTCGAGAACTATGTAGACATGACCGAGACATGTCTCCGGTCAATAACCAATAGCGGAACCTGGATGCTCATATTGGCTCCTACATATTCTACGAAGATCTTTATCGGTCAAACCGCATAACAACATACGTTGTTCCCTTTATCATCGGTATGTTACTTGCCCGAGATTCGATCGTCGGTATCTCAATACCTAGTTCAATCTCGTTACCGGCAAGTCTCTTTACTTGTTATGTAATGCATCATCCCGCAACTAACTCATTAGCTACATTGCTTGCAAGGCTTATAGTGATGTGCATTACTGAGAGGGCCCAGAGATACCTCTCCGACAATCGGAGTGACAAATCCTAATCTCGAAATATGCCAACTCAACATGTACCTTCGGAGACACCTGTAGAACTCCTTTATAATCACCCAGTTACGTTGTGACATTTGGTAGCACACAAAGTGTTCCTCTGGTAAACGGGAGTTGCATAATCTCATAGTCATAGGAACATGTATAAGTCGTGAAGAAAGCAATAGCAACATACTAAATGATCAAGTGCTAAGCTAACGAAATGGGTCAAGTCAATCACTTCATTATCCTAATGATGTGATCCCGTTTAATCAAATGACAACTCATGTCTATGGTTAGGAAACACACCATCTTTGATAAACGAGCTAGTCAAGTAGAGGCATACTAGTGACACTATGTTTGTCTATGTATTCACACATGTATTATGTTTCCGGTTAATACAATTCTAGCATGAATAATAAACATTTATCATGATATAAGGAAATAAATAATAACTTTATTATTGCCTCTAGGGCATATTTCCTTCACTTATTCCATAGTCCATCAAATCTTTACCCAAAACTTGAAAACTTCACAACACAAAACTCAACACGAAATCTCATAAGCTCCGTTAGTGCAAGAAAGAAAAACCATCACATAAGGTATTGTAATGAACTCATTCTTTATTTATATTGGTGTTAAACCTACTGTATTCCAACTTCTCTATGGTTCATACCCCCCGATACCAGCCATAGATGCATCAAAAATAAGCAAACAACACACGAAAAACAGAATCTGTCAAAAACAGAACAGTCTATAGCAATCTGTAACTTTCGAGTACTTCTGGAACTCTAAAAATCCTACCAAAATAGGAAGTCCTGGGAAATTTGTCTATTGATCTACTGCAAAAATAATCAACGCAAAAGAACGTTTCTGCGATTTATTAAAATTATTCTCGTGTGTGCAAAAGTTTCTGTTTTTCAGCAGAATCAAATTAACTATCACCATAGGTTATCCTATAGGTTCTACTTGGCACAAACACTAATTAAAACATAAAACCACATCTAACCATAAGATAGATGAACTATTTATTACTAAACAGAAGCAAACAGCAAGGAACAAAAATAAAATTGGGTTGCCTCCCAACAAGCGCTATCGTTTAACGCCCCTAGCTAGGCATAAAAGCGAGAATAGATCTAAGTATTGCCATCTTTGGCATTCAACTCATAAGTAGCACGCATAATAGATTCATAAGGTAATTTGACTTTTGTTCTAGGGAAGTGTTCCATGCCTTTCCTTAATGGAAATTGGAATGTAATATTCCCTTCCTTCATATCAATAATTGCACCAATCGTTCTAAGGAAAGGTCTACCAAGAATAATAGGACATGAAAGATTGCAATCTATATCAAGAACAATAAAATCTACGGGCACATAATTCCTATTTGCAACAATGAGAACATCATTGATCCTTCCCATAGGTTTCTTAATGGTGGAATCCGCAAGGTACAAGTTTAAAGAGCAATCATCAAAATCATGGAAACCTAGCACATCACATAAAGTTTTCGAAATTGTGGAAACACTAGCACCCAAATCACACAAAGCATAGCATTCATGATCTTTAATTTTAATTTTTTATAGTAGGTTCCCACTCATCATAAAGTTTTCTAGGTATAGAAACTTCCAATTCAAGTTTTTCTTCATAAGATTGCATCAAAGCATCAACGATATGTTTGGTAAAGGCTTTATTTTGACTATAAGCATGAGGAGAATTCAACACGGATTGCAATGTAAAGTTTTGACCTCTCCAATCCCACTTTTACCAAATTTAGCATCAAGATCTAAAAACTCTGAATCATTGGGACGCCTTTTAAATAAAGTTGACTCATCTCCAGTCCCATCATTATCAAGATTCATATTGCAAAACAAGGACTTAATAGGAGACACATCAATAACTTTTAGATCTTCATCATTATTTTCATGGAAACTAGAAGAACACGCTTTTGTAAAGCAATCTTTCTTACCATGCATCCTAGCGGTTCTTTCTTTGCACTCATCAATGGAAATTATCATGGCTTTGAGAGACTCATTGATATCATGCTTAGGTGGAATAGATCTAAGTTTCAAAGAATCAACATCAAGCGAGATCCTATCAATGTTCCTAGCCAATTCATCAACCTTAAACAATTTTTCTTCAAGTAAAGCATTGAAATTCTTTTGAGAGATCATAAATTCTTTAAAACTATTCTCAAAATCAGAGGGCATCTTATTAAAATTTCCATAAGAGTTGTTGTAGGAATTTCCATAATTATCTACGGGTTCATGGTACTTTTGCGGGTCAAATCCCTATCCCCCCCCGAACCAGTATATCTACGGGTTTGCGGTGCTTTTGCGGGTCGAATCCCAATCCCCCCACCGCTGTGTCTCTCCACAATTCCCCGCTCCACTCCTCACATTTCTCGCCGCCGGTGAGTCGCATTCCGCCTCCAGCCGCCATGTAGGGTCGCATGTGAAGCTCCGGTCGCGGCTCCGGGAGTAGATCCGGCGGCGGCGATGACCCCGAGCGCGAGCGGCGTGTTCGCTCGAACGCCAGGAGGAAGCGTGGGGCAAGGGAGTGGATGAACCAGGGCCTCTCGCCGCCGGGAGCTTCCGCATCCGCGAGACGAAGGAATACGACCATCGGCACGGGCATACGCCCTCCTCCACCGTGCGACCTTCCTTCGCCACGAGCTCTTCCCACGCCGCGAGCTCTTCCTCTTCCGGCGCGAGCCTTCTCCCCATGAAGAGGGAGTGGTCAGAGGAGCCGGAGGAGATCGAGGTCGTCACTGTCAAGCAGGAGCCCGAGGAGATCGTGCGTCATGGTGTCGTCGGGCCCGAGGACTTCGTCGCCGATGTCGACGCGGTCGCGACCGCCATAGCCGAACGTAGCTTGCACAAGGAGGCGGAGCACCGGCACAACGACGAGGAGCTTGACAACCTCATGTTCCAGCAGGCGGTCGCGGCGAACCTTGCCTCCAAGGAGAAGGACGACGAGTGGTGCTACCTCTTGAGCACTGCGTTGGTTTTTCCTTGGAAGAGGAAAGGGTGATGCAACAAAGTAGCGTAAATATTTCCCTCAGTTTTGAGAACCAAGGTATCAATCCAGTAGGAGGCTCCTCAAAATTACCACGCACCTACACAAACAAACAAGAACCTCGCAACCAACGCGATAAAGGGGTTGTCAATCCCTTCACGGTAACTTGCGAAAGTGAGATCTGATAGAGATAATAAGATAAGATAAATATTTTTGGTGTTTTATGATATAGATTGGAAAATAAAAGATGCAAATAAAAGTAGATGGGAAACTTATATGATAAAAGATAGACCCGGGGGCCATAGGTTTCACTAGTGGCTTCTCTCAAGATAGCATAAGTATTACGGTGGGTGAATAAATTGTTGTCGAGCAATTGATAAAAAAGCGCATAGTTATGAGATTATCTCGGCATGATCATCTATATAGGCATCACGTCCGTGACAAGTAGATCGAAACGATTCTGCATCTACTACTATTACTCAACACATCGACCGACTCCTGTCTGCATCTAGAGTATTAAGTTCATAAGAACAGAGTAAGCATTAAGAAAGATGACATGATGTAGAGGGATAAACTCATGCAATATGATATATACCCCATCTTTTTATCCTCGATGGCAACAATACAATACGTGCATTGCTGCCCCTGCTGTCACTGGGAAAGGACACCGCAAGATTGAACCCAAAGCTAAGCACTTCTCCCATTTCAAGAAAGATCAATCTAGTAGGCCAAACAAAACTGATAATTCGAAGAGACTTGCAAAGATAACAAATCACACATAAAAGAATTCAGAGGAGATTCAAATATTTCTCAAAGATAAACTTGATCATAAACCCACAATTCATTGGATCTCGACAAACACATCGCAAAAAGTGTTACATCGAATAGATCTCCAAGAAGATCGAGGAGAACTTGGTATTGAGATTCAAAGAGAGAGAAGAAGCCATCTAGCTAATTACTATGGACCCGAAGGTCTGTGGTAAACTACTCACAACTCATCGGAAGGGCTATGGTGTTGATGTAGAGGCCCTTCGTGGTCGATTCCCCCTCCGACGGAGCGCCGACGAAGGTTCCAAGATGGGATCTCGCGGATACAGAAGGCTGCGGCGGTGGAATTAGGTTTCCGTGGTGCCCTCCGATGTTTTCAGGGTACGGGAGTATATATAGGCGAAAGAAGTGCGTCGGTTGAGCCTCGAGGGGCCCATGAGGGTGGGGGCGCGCCCACCCCCTTAGGGCGTGCCGGGCACCCTCATGGCCACCTCGTTTGTTGCTTGACGTCCACTCCAAGTCTCTTGGTTTGCATTTGTTCCAAAAGATCGCTCCCGAAGGTTTCATCCCGTTTGGACTTCGTTTGATATTCCTTTTCTTCGAAATACTGAAATAGGCAAAAAACAGCAATTCGGGCTGGGCCTCCGGTTAATAGGTTAGTCCCAAAAATGATATAACAGTGTAAAGTAAAGCCCATAAACATCCAAAACAGGTAATATAATAGCATGAAACAATAAAAAATTATAGATACCTTGGAGACGTATCAAGTGGCGGCGCATCCGCGAGGAGCAGAAACGGAAGTACATCGACCTCGGCAGCTCCGACGAGGAGGATTGAGCTCCTCCACCACGTCGTCCATGGCCGCGAGCCCGCCGCCGTGAGATCCCCACCCCCTCTAGTACTAGTAGTGAATGTAGTATGTAGTATGAACTAGTGGTTCTAATGTATTAGTGTTTGATCATGTAGTATATGTAGTATGGGATGAACTACTACGGTTGCAATTTCTCCCGCAAAACTTTTTTTTCAAATTATGCAGTTCCATATATGGTTTCTGTTCGGCTGCGCACGTTTTCGACCCGCAAACGAGATCTGCGTCAAACTGCAAATGCGCTTTGTGGGTCGGGATTTTGCGGGGCCTGCTAGAGTTGCTCTCAAACCGATTGCATGCGTCTATGTTACACCGTACGAGACCAAACAATCAGAGAGACCCAACCCAGTTGCTACACCATGCATGTGAGTGTTCATTTTTTTCTCCTAGGGTATGTGAGTGTTTGTTGTACTCCTCGCAATGGTTCTGGTGAAAATTAGTTGGGCTTGTGATGTGCTGGATTGGTTTAGCTTAGCATGCAGGTTTCTAAGTCATGTAGCTTAATATACTCCATCCGTTTCTAAATATATTTAGAGATTTGAAATGGACTACCACATACGGATGTATATAGACATATTTTAGAGTGTGGATTCACTCATTTTGCTTTGTATGTAGTCATTTGTTAAAGTCTTTAGAAAGACATATATTTAGAAACGGAGGGAGTACATATGTAGGTGTGTGTCCACCTAGAAGGTGACCGTGGAGGAGATGGTGCATGTTTTTTTCTGCACTAGGCTTTACCTCTTTCCATTGCAAAGAAAAGAAATACAACCAGTTCCAAGGGAAAAGTCAGGAGGAGAGTAAGAGGTAGAGCGAGTTCAAGCACTACAAGAAAACCCACCACACTCGCTCATCGTCGAAACGAGTGTTATGGGGCGAAAACATGGTAGCACAAAATAGAGTCTAGCCTATTACATCTCCAAAAACAGCCATAAGCAAGGCAGCGGCATGCAAGCCGAATGATCCCAAACTATCCCAGCAAGACGAAACAAAGGTAGCCGCGCATGACAGTCACCTCCCCATCAAGGTAGCACGAGCATCAAGAATCTTGGATCGGTCATTTGGCAGCATCACACATCTTCATCGGCTGCATCGTGCTTGCTCTGATCATCTCCGCATCCGTACGCAACTCCCTGGCAGCATCTCCTTGCTGCAGCCCTCTCCAATATAGCAGAAAAGAACATGGAGAAAACACTATCTCAAAAGAAGCCTTAATTTGCTTCTTTTCGAAGGTAGCTCAATTACACGCCAACCAGATAGCCCAATAGACGGCAGAGGAGACGGTGCATGTATAATAGCGTGAGTGCTTAGACTTTTCGCGTAAATAATGGCAAAACATGCACACAATTTACACACGGAATTACAATTTTTCTAATATGCATATAATTGGTGGCGGAGCTACACAGGAAACGCTGAAGGGGTGAAAGGCAAATACATCAATCGCTGAGGGGACCAATTTTTTTGTCAAGGTTGAGGGGGGGCATGGCCCCCTGCAAGAGTACTGGTGTGTTTGGTTTCTCCGGCAAATCAGTTATAGCCTCGCTAGGCAAGGACTAGCGTTTGGTACCGCTAAAAAAACCTGGCTTTTAGGGGCCAGCTAGCCTCGCTAGGCCAGGAAAACCTCGCCCGCCGCGGAGAGCCGAATCGGCTCGCTCTCAATGGCAAGCGAGCATGCACAAAAGAAGGTCCACGTTGACCCGCACGTACAGGCACGTAACTGCCAGCAAAAGTGATGCATCCAAATGCGTAGCTTACGGCAAGGCTGGCAAAGCTGGGCTAGGCTAGCTGGGCTAGCTTAAGTATAGCCTACCCAGCAATGCAACCAAACGTTACCTACATGTACCTCCGCCAATGCGTATAATAATGAAGGTTTTCCAAAACAAATCTAAGAATAATGAAGTTTCCTATGAAATTTTTAATAATGGAAAAAATGAAGTTTTCTAAGAAGCAATGAATTAGTGACATTGTCAATACTGGTTAAGAAGAAAGAAAATAAAACAAATAATGAAAAAATTCCACACAAATTACAGCAAAATTGCGCCTTTTCATAATTAGCAAGAATAAGCATATAATAGTGTAATTTTCACAAGAATGAAAGTTCCCTAAGAAGGAATGAATTAGTGACATTTGGTATTGCCCTTAAAAACAAAGAAAAAATAAAAATAAAACAAAATCAAAACAATGAAGTTTCTTAGGGAAAAATGAATTAGTGGCAATGGTATTACCCTTTAAGAAGAAGAAAAATAAAAGATAAAATACAAAAAAAATCAAAATAATGAAGTTTTCTGGGAAAGAATGAATTAGTGGCAACGTTGTTACCCTTTAAGAAGAACGAAACTAAAATAAAACCAAATAAAATCAAAATATTGAAGTTTATAAGGAAAAATGAATTAGTGGCATTGGTATTACCCTTTTAATAAAAAAATAATGACGAAATTTGCATAGAATTTATACAGGAATTGCGCTTTCTCTAATATGCAAGAATAAGCATATAATGGCGAAATTTTGGCTAATAGAAGTGCCCTAAGAATGAATGGGTTGGTGGGATTGGTATTACCCCTTATGAAGAAAGAAACTGAATAAAAACTAAAACGAATTCAAACCAATAAAATTATCTTAGTAAGAATGAATTAGTGGAAACGGTATTAACCCTTGAGAAGAAGTAAAATAAAATAAATACTAAAACATGACAAAATTTGCACACAATTTACAAAAAAGATGCGCTCTTATAATACGGAATTGGTGTTACCTTTAAAGAACAAGGAAACTAAAATAAAAATTAAGATAAAATAAAAAGTAAGATAAAATAAAAATAATATTGTTTATAAGTAAGAATGAAATAGTGACATTGATATTACATGAGTAGCACTTGCATGAATACATTTACACTCATCAAACATCGCAAAAATACTGATAAGGAAAAAAAATACTAAAAACAAAAAAAACAAAAGAAAAAGGGCATAAACATTAAAAAAAACAGAAAAGGCAAAGGGAGAAAGGGGATGGCTGGTTTGTCGAGTGGGCTAGATAGAGCTCTTGGTTGCCCAGTTAACGGGCCTCGGCCCATTAAGGTATTGACTCATCCAACAAATTCCCAGCCCAAAACAAGTCACCACACAACAAAAAACAAAAGATAACAGGAATCTTAGAGCAGCAATCAACGGCCGAGAAAAACGACTGACCCAAATTCAATTTTCTGGCAACTTACCTCTCTAGGCAGACTATACTAAGCATCCCACACCAAAGCGTTCGCCTTTCTTTAATCCTTCTTCAGATCATTGGTTTGGCATTACACCTTCATTGGATCATCGTTTTGACGTTGGAGTCCATCCAGATCTCAGCAGGTCAGCAGGTCAGCAGCGGCTGTGCTCATCGAGCGCGGCATGGCGTCCGAGCTAGCCAGCCTTGCACTGGTCTCGGCCGCCGTGGCCGCGGCCATGGCCTACGCGCGCCTCGCCGCCTCGCGCTTGGGCCCCGGCCTCCCCCGCCTCGCCGCGCTCCTCCCGGTGCTCCTCCTCCTCCCCGTCCTCCCCTTCACCTTCTCCTCCATCCACCTCCGCACCATCTCCGCCTTCTTCCTCGTCTGGCTCTGCGGCTTCAAGCTTCTCCTCCTCGCCGCCGGCCACGGCCCGCTCCACCCGGCCCTCCCAGCCGTCCGCTTCGCCGCCTGCGCCGCGCTCCCCATCAATGTCCGGGACAGAGCGCAGGCCTCGCGGTCCCTCCCTCCAGGGTTCCTGCTGTCCTACGCGGCCAAGGCGGCCCTCTTCGCCGCGCTCGTCTCGCTCCGTGGCCTCCGGGCGAGGATGCCGGCGTACGCCGTGGTCGCGTTCGACGGTGCGCACGTCTACCTGATGCTCGAGCTCTTCCTGGCGTCCGCCGCGGCGTTCGCCCGGACGCTGCTCGGCGCGGAGCTGGAGCCGCAGTTCGACCGGCCGTACCTCGCCTCGTCCCTCCGCGACTTCTGGGGCCGCCGGTGGAACCTCATGGTCCCCGGGGCGCTCCGGCCGAGCGTGTACCGCCCCGTGCGCGCCCGCCTCGGCTACTCCGCCGGCGTGCTCGCCACGTTCCTCGTGTCGGGCCTCATGCACGAGGTCATGTTCTACTACATCACGCTGCAGGCCGGCACGGGGGAGGTGACCGCGTTCTTCGTCCTCCACGGCGCGTGCGTGGTGGCCGAGCGGTGGTGGGTGAGGCGGAGCGGCGCATGGCGGCCGCCGCGCGTGGCGGCGACGGCGGCCACGCTGGCGTTCGTGACGGGGACCGCGTCCTGGCTCTTCTTCGCGCCCGTGATACGGAGCGGGCTGGACAAGGCCATCGTCGCCGAGTGCGAGGGCATGCTGGCCTTGCTGGAGGCGGCTGTGCGGAGGCTGGCGGCACGCCTGGTTTGGACCTGATGGTGTACCTCACGACGAACATGGCGGCAGGCTGTACTTTGAGTTTGGCAGTTCCGCCATGGTGATTCCGATCGAGTTTGGTTTACAATCACGTCGTGGTCCGTAAATCACGATCGATTTCGGCGCATTTCCACAGATGGGCAGATTAGAATCTCATCTCGCGGCAGTACGCGAATGCATTTTGGTCATGGGATTGTCATGTAGGAGTACTAGTGGTTGCTGTGGTGTGCACGCCGCACAAACGAGAGCATCACAGGGCAAGAAAACAAGTTTCGTGATCTCCTTCTCCAGGAAAGCATATTATCGTTTCCCTTTTGACACCGGCAAGGGGTGCAAAGGCCCACCGGTGGGAAGTGGATCCTCTAACATCCTCAAGGGATGTCACGAAGCTACAGTAAAATGCATGTGTGAAACGAAGAAGGGATGTTAGGGTTACTGTAGCAACCACTATGCGGATTTACTGTAGCATATACAAAAATAAATCAAAAATCATTTTATTACATCATAATTTTGTTTGTATGTAATTTTTGTAAATATATAGAGTAGATTTGTAATTTACAAATTAATTATAATTATTTTAGGCTTAATCATATGAATGTAAGGAGAGATGTCACATTTATTGTAGCTTACGTGACATCCCTTGAGGATGTTAGAGGATCCGTTTCCCACCGGTGAGCATCGCGCGAATAGTATAGAACTCATTAAAATTGACCGTCGTTTCAGTGGAGGAAATATTTTCGTTTTTGTTGCCGTAGTTTCCCCCGGAAAAAAACAAACTTATGCCGTAGTTTGACTATTGAGCTGTATCTACTCCAGTGGAGTCCCGCGTGTGCGGTACTTTTACCGTCTCTAGGCTTTAACTGAATTTTAGCAATGGTAAAGAAACATGCACACTTGTATTGAAGATCACTTCATACATGCCTGGAACCCCAGGCTTGAGAGCCGTAATGTAACCAGATATTATTGCTATTTGGACATCATTGGAGGTTTGCATGAAATCCATAGGCATCATTAAAACTGCCTGAAACGAGACCACAACTCGATAGATGAAGGATCACTCGCTCCGTTCCATGTTGTTTGAGGAGCATCAGGAAAGATGGCTTGTATACATGTGCCTGCGCGCCTTTCAGCTAAACAAAGCAACAACATCAAGGTCCTTGCACGGTACACCATGTCTAAGATACTAGAGATGGTCAGCAGCTCTGATGGTTCATCTTCCTCCTACTTATGCTTTCGGGAAAGTTCAAAATTCACAACTTCTTTAATCCGAGGACGGGTATTTAACATCAGATGCAGGCCATTGGAGATAGGATGTAAAATGAAGTGTCGCATAGATGTGCCGCTGCTGGCTGATGTTGTCTCTTGCATCCCTATGCTGGTAGGTAAGATTCTAACATGATTTGTGCGGGTCGCGGTGACGTAATCTCGACGAGAAGAAACGTGAACTTCCATGTCCTGTCGGAGCTGTCTTTGAACATCTCCGCAAACACCTTTCCAGCTCCATGCGGCCCTCGGATATGAAAGCCTACCTGAAATGATGCATGTGAATTTCAACTGATCAGCTAACTTCAAAGACTTGCCGCTACAACTATGTAAATTACTACGTGAATTGACATCAATGCCATCCTAGTGTCCCTTGCTTAGCCAATTAGTAGAGCATCTGAAAGCATATAAACTTGCCAGGGTCCACTACATACTAAAACTCTCTTTACTAGTAAGTATTATCGTTAATCATGATTCGAGACTGATTTTAGAAGGAAAAAAAAACTTGTTTGCTTTCATCTCTGTTTCTCTCCCTATGTTGTCATTTTGGAAGCTTTCTCCTGGCCAAGGGGAGTCATTGGTTCATTACCATATGCTGCTAACGAACTGTCAGAGAATAAGTGTCACCCTAACTGTTGCAGCCCCTCACGGTAAACTTGTCCATTTTCATTGACTTAGCTACCATTATCTTGATGTGCAAGTAAGACGCATAATCAAAGAACACATGGCTGTAGAGACTAGAGACAGGAATTTATGCTACCTCCACATGTTCAACACCATCCTCATCTGTCCAAACCCTGTTTTGGATGCGCTGCCGAGCTGCACGGTTTCTGGATTCCGTACCATAACCAGTTATAGGGTAACCAATTTTGGCTGTAACCTGACAAACATGCGAGAGACCAAGTATACTAAGAGAGGAACAACAAATATGCCAGGGGACAATAGAAATAACACGAACGGCCACAAACCTGGCTATCACTCTGAACTCTTGCTAGAGCTTTCCCAAAAATCTTGTACCTGTAGAATGGTAACAACATTAGGCAATTTCCCATTCACATTGCAAGGGAATAACACAGGCATTTTCCAGAAATAAGAATGGCGTAAACTACAGAGGCATGCTTAGGCATAAAGCAACAACAATAACCCTGTGATACGGAAAAAAAACAGAGGCGATACAAAACTTCTTACTCCCTCCATTTCAGAAGACAAGGTGCATCAATTTTGTGAAAGTCAAACATATATATGTTTGACCTAGACTATGGAATAAATATCAAACATTTACAATACAATGGTTTTCTCTTAGTATATTTATTGCTGACACATGTATGCTATTTCTCCCATTGGTTTGTATTTTGTGCCAACCTTATTGCTTGGTTGATATACTTGACGGTAGATAGTCCAAACTTGCGGCAAACTAAGTGCTCTTTCATAACCAACTCTATTGTTGGCATATCTTGTGGAGTACTTATTAACCTGGTCTGCTCCTGCTACTCAGCTTCTCCCTGAAGCTGACCAAGTAAATAACTTGGCGGTGGAGATTTTGTTTAGCAGGTTATCAGTCGTCGCATACTTGATAATCCTGCCTGATTTACTTATTATCTTGTGTATCTGATACTCCCTCTGTTTCAAAATATAAGGTGTACTAGTTTTGTCAAAAGTCAAAGTTGTCCATGTTTGATCAAGTTTATACAATACCAAATTTGTGTCGTTAGATCCATCATGAAAAACATTTTCATATTTTATTGTAGTGATGGGGATTCCAAATTTTGGCAGTAAACATGCCCACATGGCCATATGTATTATCATGTTTCTTACTAATTGCGCTATTTGGCATCTTAAGTTCAATCAGAAAAACACAAATTACATACTCTTTTGGTTCAAATATAAGCTCTTTGAAAACAGCGTATCCAGCCAATGCAGCAACTCCAAGCCCAGCAAGTATTACAACACTGTAAGAGGCCCCCTCGACAAATGTCACTGGCTTCTCAGGTATATTGTAGGTAGGCGCATTAAAGGGATCTTCAACAGTCGTCAAGTCTGTTCTCTCCTGAGGATAAAGGTGGCAGTCTTCTATAAGCAATAAAAAAATGACCCAAGGTGGCATGCACCATAAGAAAAATATGTTCACGAAATAGGAAAAAGGAAACAACTAACATGTTCAAAAAAAAGGAAACAACTAACAGAATCATATAAAGTTTACTTTAAATTTAAAGTGTAGACGAAGAAATGCATGAACAATGGGCCTCAAAAACTGAAAATGCAGGTGTTAGGTGATTAATATTGTTGAGGGGAGAGTAAATACACAGTACTCAGCCCTTTTGCGGCAAACTGTTGTCAATGAATAAACGAAGAGAATAGACAAGATTTCAGAGTTTCAGATAAACTGTAGTCTATAACTAACATAATTAGTTTTCCCTATTAGATCAATAATTCATGCCTTATCAAGAAATCTTGTGTAGGTAAAGGAGGAGCTTGTTATCTGATGTCACAACATCAAGATGCTTTATCGGAAAGACGATTAAGCACCTACCTATACTGATATGAACAATGAAACAGAACCTTTTCAGTATATGCAACATCGTTCCATTCTCATAGCATTTGAGCAACTCCTAACAATCTAAAAAGGGCAACCTGGTGCATGTAGCTCCCGCTTGCGCAGGGTCCAGGGAAGGGTCCGACCACTTTGGGTCTATAGTACGCAGCCTTTCCCTACATTTCTGTAAGAGGCTGTTTCCAGGACTTGAACCCATGACCTCATGGTCACAAGGCAGCAGCTTTACCACTGCTCCAAGGCTCCCCTTCAGCAACTCCTAACAATCTATTCTACAAAAATAGTTCGAAAGCACATTATAGGTGCTAATGCATATGCATTGATCAATAACGATGCAGCAGCTTCCTGATGCACTGATCCCAACAGCATTTAATCTTACGAACATGAAATAAAACTAGTAAAGCTTATGCATGTGTATGCACAACTGATCATTAGTCACTACTGCAGATGGTAACGAGGGGGCAATGACATGGTTAATAGTTTCCTACATTCCACAGTCAACACATAATTTATAGTAGCATGATCAAACAATTGACAACACTGTCAGTCACTGCTGAAACCTACCAACGGTCATCACAAGAAGGAAAATACACAAGAAACCAATATTCAATAAATTAGATCGGGGAACGGAACTAGCTAACAAACCTGTTTTGGTCTTTTTTCTGAAGCTTGTGTGGAGTAAGATGCAGATGGCCTTATGAAAGAAGGAAGTACTTTGCGGTATTCTTTACGCACTGTCAAAGGACCTGAACGGTTTGCATTGATCATATACCACCTTGATTTTTTTACAGATGATGCTGGAAGGTTTGTCAAAAGAGAACCTGCACGATATTGAAATAACTGTCAGTCCAGATTTAACAACAAAGAACAGAAAAGTCAAATGGTTATTTAACACCTTTTGAATGGAAACAGGGAGCAATTCACATTGACAGACCCAACTTAACTGAAGGATAGAACAGGCAGAACAATAATACGTAATATCCATCTACCATTAGTTTGGTACAGAAGGCAAACAGGGCAAGTTTTATATTTGCCTTCTAATTTTGCTTCTAGAGTTTTACGTTTACCTTTTCATTCTAGCTGATTTGATCAAGGGTAGAAAACTCATACATGTACTATTGCAAATGTCAAATATTTTCAAGGAAGATTCGCTAAACAAGTGTATGGAAGCTATTCTTAATGATTCTTGTGGCAAATTGAAAAAGTTGCATGAATCTAAGGCATAAATTATGGATAGACACATGGTAATTGCAGAAAGTGCCATTATACCATGGATTAGTTATAGCTAAAAGGTGTTAGCAGAAAATAACAAAATCCTGACTGCATTATATTCGTGCAATAGTTCTTCTGGTAAAATTGAATAGTATTGCACGAACTCAAGACATAAATTACGGTGCTTTGCTATATCTGTTTGCTGTACTTTAGTCCTCAATTATGTCAGAACCATTCACGAATACAAGCATGTGAAGAATGAATGTTTAAATGTATAAGAAAAATATACCATGCACGACTTCACCAGACTTTGCAAAAGCTCCCCTAAGTCCATCAGCTACTGTTCGCTTGCTTAACCCTATAAATCATTGTTAATACTGTGATAATCCAGACGTTACATACAGCAGAAGGTTCAACATGAAAGGAAACAACTCAAACAGGGGCAACAAAATTAAACTTCTAAGTGTAATAAAAGACACAAAATAGAAAGCGGAACTATATGATGAAATACATTTGGAAACTGATTCAAAACAACCGGATGCAGACGCCCTCTCAGCAGCCGTCTCATCCATGCGACACGCGTCCCGTGGATGACCCACCCACGTGCCCACCGCTTTATCCTCTCTCTCTACTTATCCTTCGGCGGGATCTCTTTCAGCCACCCATTTTCCATTCGCCTGGTCAACCCATCTTCTTCCCCATCTCTATTTTGTTCTATCCCGTTGGATATCGTCCGCCATGAAAAGCCTCCACGAGCTCCTTCAAGCGTTGCGCGGGGTGCTGCGAGGGTGGTCCGGGTGCTGCAAGCCCTTCAAGTGCTTCGAGGGGAGTGGACCGGCTAGGCTGCTGCGAGCACCATTGCGGGGCTGCGGGCAGCAAGTGCTTTGCCGGCGGCGCTGCTGCATCGACGGCCCGGCTACTCCGGTGATGCTGCGATGGCGGCCAGGCTGCTCCGGTGTTGCTGCGTTGGTGTGCTTCAACGGATACTGCGACAGATGTCTCGATTGCTTCGACGGCATCCTTGGCCCGACTGCTCCGGCGTTGTTGCAACCGATGCTGCGACGACATCGACGGTGCTGCGATGTCGTCCCAGCTGCTCCGACGAGGCTGTGATGGCGATGCTGCGACAGACGTCTCGATTGCTTCGACGGCAACGGCGGCGCGATTGCTGCAACCGTGTCTCAGCTGCTTTTGATGATGATGCGGCTGTGACATGGCCGCTCCGGCATGTTTCGACGGCAGCGGTGATGTTATGATGGCACGTTGCGGTGGCGCCAAGTACTCCGAGCAGCAGCGCTAGTTGAAGATGGTGCTTTGAACATGTACTGTGGAGAGGAGAAGGAGGAGAACAGGTGGCTTTGATCAAGGGCATCCAACGGCAGGGGAGGCGGATGTTTATTCCTCCCCAACAGCCGGATGGCGCCTAGCAGCCGCCAATACATTTAACGCATTTAATTACAACTTATGATAAATTTTAAGTCTGCACTGTTACTGCAATATCTTTAAATGGTACTCACAAGAGTGTCTATATAACTACACTGGCTTTAATTGGTACTTTCTAAAGTATTTTCTGGTTTTCATATTATAAAGTTTCTTGTGTGCACATGTAGGATCAAGCAAGAACCAAGACTGGAGAAGTTTCAGCCTCAAGTTAAGATAACTGAATATTTGGGTTTAATTTCACAATCTCCTCATGAACTGCTCACCAATTTGGTACTCCCTCCGTCCGGAAATACTTGTCATCAAAATAAATAAAAAGGGATGTATCTAGATGTATTTTAGTTCTAAATACATCCCTTTTTGTCCATTTTGATGACAAGTATTTTCGGACGGAGGGAGTATTTGCTAGTGAGCAACATCACTGGTCTAGTTTCTGATGCTTAGTCAATCACCACCTTCGCTGCTCGTGATGGTATGTTAATGAAAATAATAAAGTTGACAGTGAGAAGCAGAAGAAACCAAAGATGGAACAGAGGCGCCTGAAGAGAAAGTGGAGTATTGGGATTGCTATTGTAGTTAGAATTAGGATTATGCATCCTGCAAACTGGGCCGCTGTTCTGCTAGTCCATCATTGATTCAACCGATCTTTCAGTTTCAATATGTAGTCTCAGCTCAAACAGTTGAATGGTAGGATCTCAGAGGAGTGGTCAGCTTCCATTCCATGATCATGCAGAATTTTTATGATTCCAAGAGAAAGATGCTCATCTAACATCACAGTGCTCTGCTGTAGGCTTTGTCACAGATAAACAGAAGACCCATAGAGTTTGCCACGACGCGGTGTGGCGTGAGACTGAATTGAACAAATGTGGTCGGATTCGTGTATAGGTCCATCTTTATGTACCATCTAAGCAATGTATGGAGTATCTTTCACAAGGTCTAACTCTTCCAGAAAAATCAGACAATTTCATCATATGGTTCATAGTTAGTTATCCATGGATGCAGAACAGAGTTCATTTCCTAAGGTGGTACACTTGATACCCTTTTACAATTCTCCCTCAAATTAGTTTATAAGAACCAGTTGTGCGATTAGTTCGCATCACATGAACAATGCCGGAACATGTATATGCTCGGGTTACTCAACATAATTCATGTCTATGATTTGCAACTACTCCATGCTACCCTCTGTATGTTTTTTTCAAACTATTAGATCTATATAATTGAATAAAAAGGGTAATTATAAAGCAGTCCGAATCCATAAAATAATGCAGAGCTTGAATAAGCAATGCTGCAACAGCACAACTCAATATGTAAACTTTGTGAACATGCTACCAAAAAGTTGTCTAATGTCCGAGACGCCAGCTTATATAATCATCAAGCCCTCACTAGAGAACTGCCCAGCCAAAACGACACCTACCTGACTCTAGCCAATCCCGCAAGACCACTGCCATGTTAGTAAAGCGTATATCTCTAGATGCCAAGAAAGCTGAGAGTGGTCAAGGGGAAATAATGGAAGACGGAGAAGGGGAGGGGGAAGAAAGAATCAAACCGGGAACAAAGAGGCTGGCGAAGGGATCTGCCTTCGGGGGAGGGCTCGGTGGCTTCGGTGGCACCAGGGCGGATATGGAGAACAAGCGCCGGGATCCGGACCTTGCCGCAGCCGCCGCCATCGCCGCCGGGATACCTTTCGCCGTGGAAAGGCGACCGGGGGTTATTAGGGATTTCCTCCCTCCTTCCAGGGGGGTTAGACGACTTTAGATCGTTTTCCAGCTCTTTTTCCCTTTCTTTTTGTGATGGGATAGAGCGTTTTTCAGTTGGGCACTACGAGTCGGCCGCGTAAAGATTAGATCAGATCAGCCGCCTCTGCAGCCGTTGGATGACACAGAGACAGCCGTCCAATCTGTTACCGAGTCAGCCAGCCTTTGGCAATTGCCACAAGCACTATGGTGTGCTCTCTTGGTTTGCAACACACACTTTGTTGCAATGATCAACTTGTTTTCATACGGTTGCGATCCGTCCGCTCTATCGCGGAATTATGCTTGGAAGGAAAAGATGGACTTCTGCATCCATTCGTTGCTTCCCTTTTAAGATAAGGTCGATGAGGAAGCCATGTGTGGGGTCCACAAGGACGTGTGGCGCCCTATGAAGGCGTCGATGCCCGCGCTATTATCAAATGGATGTGGCTATGAATTGACCTTTTCAGTTTGTTTGAGCTTTCGCATCAGCTTGAAGAAAATCCTGATGTCAGTAACTAGCTTCGGCTTGCTTCTACCACGTATGTATGTGCGCTAGTGATATGTATCCCTTAGATCGCTTAATAGGGTCGAAAGGTGGGCCAACCTACTAGGAACCACGTGCGCTTCGCCAATAGGAGGAACGAGAAGGTTCCTTGTTTGTTTTAAAAATCTTTCATATGTTTCTTTTTTCATCGTTTTTCCTTTTTTCCTATGTTTTTTGGTTGCCTTTTCAAAGGGTTTTTTTCGGTTTTATTCTTATTTCGTTTCTATTGGGTTGTATTTTTTAGTTTATGTTGTGTTCTTCTATAAAATATATTGCCGTGCTTATCTAATGGAATTTGGGCTGTTCGGGACCCTACCACTATTAAAATAAAGATCACAGGATTGTGAGAAACAAGAATATCAAAAACATAAGAATTTGTTAGGGTTAATAGTGCAAATAAAGGATAAAAATACGGAGACCTACAATATAGTCGTTTGGAAAACACATATATCCTTTGCGATCGAGTCTTGGAAAGAGGTTAGGGTGGATATCCAAATTTCTATGAAATTGTAGCATAGGAATTCATTCCATACGAATTTGGGTGCCACGCCATTCTTTTGATTTGAAGACAATCCCTATAAAAAATTCAATGGATTGAGATCCTACATAATTCCTACAATCCAAAGAGGGTCTTAAGGCGACCAAAAATCATAGGTGGCATGGTGGTGGCATTCTGAAAGACCTTACGTAGTCCTAGTTGTATTATATTTTTAGTTTATTGTGTCCGATCAATTGTGTTGTTTTTTGTATTCTATGAAAAAACTGTGTTGTTTTCTTTACCATTTTTTTTACTTTACTTGCTAGTACCGATTCAGCGCATATCTTTTCTGATGTCAATCATGCCATATTTCCTTGCAAATATGTAATTGTCTCCCATGTGTATTCTTTCACTTAGACAATAGGGGTTAATGGTTGGACATTTCATTGGTAGTTGCAAATCAAAGTGATCATTGACACATGCACGTTTACTCCGGTGATGAGATGCAAACCATGGATGATAGCTTGATGTCGAGGGATTGTTGTGCAGTGATGGCGGTGACACGTCACATGCAAGTATTCAAATCATAGAGAAGTGGTGGCAATAACACATAAGTGACATCGACGGTGGTGCTATGGTTGGTGCAATCTAGTGCCCCTTAAATGTTTTGGAGATTGTTGGAGAAAATAGTTGAGCGACCAATGTGTTTGCTAGTGCACACATAGTAAAATGTCCCCTAAAGTTTTAAGGAGTTTGCTATAAACTTCTGCGATGATTATCTGCGCTCTAGAGTAGAATGCTTAGCTCTCAAGGAGTTTGTCATCGAGAAGATTGCCTGTAGGAGTCGACCCCCAAAGTTTGCAGGGTGAAGGCTATTTTTTCGGTGTGTTGTCAAGGAACAATTGACTATATCGAAGAAGATGAAGACAATGAGAAGACGTAGTTCTTCTTTGTAGTTTCTTTTCTTTCATTGAGTCATAGTGCAATCATACCATTAAGGGGGTCCAAGTTAGTCGAGACTTGTTGTCATTAGTTTTGCTTCTGTTTGGTGGTCTGAACAATGTAGATTGTATCATGAACAACTACTTGGGCTGCTTTGAAAACTTCTATGCATACTAGTTGGGTTCCAGCATGTTATCAACGTGAATTACTTAAAAACTGCAGCGTTTAAGACAAGGAAAAAATTATGTAGAGGAATGTTATCAAGGATTACAAACTAAAATGATTGGATGTGGTATTGTTCAGGATAATGAAGTTATGGTCATGTTTTACGAGTGGGTTAAACAGGGAAATTCAACCATCTTAGGATATAAGGATTATAACAAGGAATTGTGGAGGTTTGGGGAGGAGGGGATTTGGTGAATCCCCCTCTTCCACCCAATCCCCTTGAAACCTCAAACCCCCCTTGATACGTCCATTTTGCAACATGTTTACCTACTATTATTTATAATATTTTTATGCATAATAATGCTTTTTGAAGTAATTCTAATGCCTTTTCTCTCATAATATGCAAGGTACACGCAAAGAGGGGGAATTCCGGCAGCTGGAAATTTGGACCTAAAAAAGCTACGTCAGGCTACCTATTCTGCACAACTCCAAATGAGCTGAAACTTCATGAGGATTTTTTATGAAATAAATAAGAAATACTGGAGCAAATAACTACTGGAGTGGGGCCACCTGATGAGCACAAGACACCAAGGCGCGCCAGGCCCCCAGGCGTGCCCTGGTGGGTTGTGCTCAGCCCAGCCCGCCTCCGGTGTCCATCTGGTATATAAGTCATTTTGACCTAGAAAAAAATAAGGGGAGGATTTTTGGGGTGAAGCGCCGCCGTCTCAAGGCGGAACTTGGGCAGGAGCACTTTTGCCCTCTGACGGAGCAATTCCGTCGGGGGAACTTCCCTCCCGGAGGGGGAAATCATCGTCATCATCATCACCAACAACTCTCCCATCTTGGGGAGGGCATTATCCATCAACATCTTCAACAACAACAACTCCTCTCAAACCCTAGTTCATCTCTTGTGTTCAATCTTTGTACCAGAACTATAGATTGGTGCTTGTGGGTGACTAGTAGTGTTGATTATATCTTATAGTTGATTACTATATGGTTTATTTGGTGGAAGATTATATGTTCAGATCCATTATGCTATTTAATACCCCTCTGATCTTGAACATGATTATCATTTGTGAGTAGTTACTTTTGTTCTTGAGGTCACGGGAGAAATCATGTTGCAGGTAATCATGTGAACTTGATATGTGTTCGATATTTCAATGATATGTATGTTGTGATTCCCTTAGTGGTGTCATGTGAACGCTGACTACATGACACTTCACCATATTTGGTCCTAAGGGAATGCATTGTGGAGTAGTTATTATATGATGGGTTGCGACTGACAGAAGCTTAAACCCTATTTATGCGCTATTCCGTAAGGGACCGATTGGATCCAAAAGTTTAATCCTATGGTTAGCATTTATTCTTAATACTTTTCTCGTAATTGCGGATGCTTGCGAGGGGGTTAATCATAAGTAGGAGGTTTGTTCAAGTAAGAACAACACCTAAGCACCGGTCCACCCACATACCAAATTATCAAAGTAGCGAACACGAATCGAACCAACATAATGAAAGTGACTAGGTGAAATTCCCGTGTACCCTCAAGAACACTTTGCTTATCATAAGAGACCGTTTTGGCCCGTCCTTTGCCTCAAAAGGATTGGGCTACCTTGTTGCACTTTTGTTACTTCTACCATTACTTGCTCGTTACAAATTATCTTGCTATCAAACTACTCTGTTACTTACAATTTCAGCACTTGCAGACATTACCTTGCTGAAAACTGAAGGAAATATGCCCTAGAGGCAATAATAAAGTTATTATTTATTTCCTTATTTCATGATAAATGTTTATAATTCATGCTAGAATTGTATTAACCGGAAACATAATACTTGTGTGAATACATAGACAAACAGAGTGTCACTAGTATGCCTCTACTTGACTAGCTTGTTGATCAAAGATGGTTATGTTTCCTAGCCATAGACATGTGTTGTCATTTGATTAACGGGATCACATCATTAGAAGAATGATGTGATTGACTTGACCCATTCCGTTAGCTTAGCACTCGATCATTTAGTTTGTTGCTATTGCTTTCTTCATGACTTATACATGTTCCTATGACTATGAGATTATGCAACTCCCGTTTACCGGAGGAACACTTTGTGTGCTACCAAACATCACAACGTAACTGGGTGATTATAAAGGTGCTCTACAGGTATCTCCGAAGGTACTTGTTGGGTTGGCGTATTTCGAGATTAGGATTTGTCACTCCGATTGTCGGAGAGGTATCTTTGGGCCCACTCGGTAGTGCACATCACTTAAAGCCTTGCAAGCATTGCAACTAATGAGTTAGTTGCGGGATGATGTATTATGGAACGAGTAAAGAGACCTGCCGGTAACGAGATTGAACTAGGTATTGAGATACCGACGATCGAATCTCGGGCAAGTAACATACCGATGACAAAGGGAACAACGTATGTTGTTATGCGGTTTGACCGATAAAGATCTTCGTAGAATATGTGGGAGCCAATATGGGCATCCAGGTCCCGCTATTGGTTATTGACCGGAAACGTGTCTCGGTCATGTCTACATAGTTCTCGAACCCGTAGGGTCCGCACGCTTAACGTTTCGTTGACGATATATATGAGTTATGTATGTTGGTGACCGAATATTGTTCGGAGTCCCGGATGAGATCATGGACATGACGAGGAACTCCGGAATGGTCCGGAGATAAAGTTCAATATATGGGATAATAGTGTTTGATCTCCGCAAGGGTTCCGGAATTCACCGGAAGGAGTTCTGGATGTTTCCCAAAATGTTTGGGTACGAGAACACGTTATTTGGGCCAAACGGGAAAGCCCACAAGGTTTTGGAAAGCGCAAAAAGTAAGTTTTGCGGAGTGCACGGGCCAGACGCCAGGGTCCTTGGCGTCTGGGTCCAGACGCCGGGAACCCTGGTGTCTGGCCCTAGAGTCCGAGAAGGACTCTTGCCTTTCGGGTGAAACCAGACTTTGTGGAGGCTTTTACTCCAAGTTTCGACCCCAAGGCTCAACATATAAATAGAGGGGCAGGGCTAGCACCAAAGACACATCAAGAAACACCAAGCTGTGTGTCGGCAACCCCGTCCCCTCTAGTTTATCCTCCGTCATAGTTTCCGTAGTGCTTAGGCGAAGCCCTGCGGAGATTGTTCTTCACCAAAACCGTCACCACGCCGTCGTGCTGCCGGAACTCATCTACTACTTCGCCCGTCTTGCTGGATCGAGAAGGCGAGGACGTCATCGGGCTGAACGTGTGCAGAACTCAGAGGTGCCGTGCGTTCGGTACTTGGATCGGTCGGATCGTGAAGACGTACGACTACATCAACCGCGTTGATAAACGCTTCCGCTTAGCGATCTTCAAGGGTGTGAAGATACACTCCCCCTCTCGTTGCTATGCATCACCATGATCTTGCGTGTGCATAGGAATTTTTTTTGAAATTACTACGTTCCCCAACAGTGGCATCCGAGCCTGGTTTTATGCGTAGATGTTATATGCACGAGTAGAACACAAGTGAGTTGTGGGTGATACAAGTCATACTGCTTACCAGCATGTCATACTTTGGTTCGGTGGTAATTTTGGATGAAGCGGCCCAGACCGACATTACGCGTACGCTTACGCGAGACTGGTTCTACCGACGTGCTTTGCACACAGGTGGCTGGCGGGTGTCTGTTTATCCAACTTTAGTTGAACCGAGTGTGGCTACGCCCGGTCCTTGCGAAGGTTAAAACATCACTAACTTAACGAACTATCGTTGTGGTTTTGATGCGTAGGTAAGAACGGTTCTTGCTCAGCCCGTAGCAGCCACGTAAAATTTGCAACAACAAAGTAGATGACATCTAACTTGTTTTTGCAGGGCATGTTGTGATGTGATATGGTCAAGACATGATGCTATATTTTATTGTATGAGATGATCATGTTTTGTAACCGAAAGTTATCGGCAACTGGCAGGAGCCATATGGTTGTCGCTTTATTGTATGAAATGCAAATGCCCTGTAATTGCTTTACTTTATCACTAAGCGGTAGCGATAGTCGTAGAAGCAATAGATGGCGTAAACGACAACGATGCTGCGATGGAGATCAAGGTGTCGTGTCGATGACGATGGTGATCACGACGATGCTTCGGAGATGGAGATCACAAGCACAAGATGATGATGGCCATATCATATCACTTATATTGATTGCATGTGATGTTTATCCTTTATGCATCTTATCTTGCTTTGATTGACGGTAGCATATTAAGATGATCTCTCACTAATTATCAAGAAGTGTTCTCCCTGAGTATGCACCATTGCGAAAGTTCTTCGTGCTGAGACACCACGTGATGATCGGGTGTGATAGGCTCTACGTTCAAATATAACGGGTGCAAAACAGTTGCACACGCGGAATACTCAGGTTAAACTTGACGAGCCTAGCATATACAGATATGGCCTCGGAACACGGAGACCGAAAGGTCGAGCGTGAATCATATAGTAGATATGATCAACATAGTGATGTTCACCATTGGAAACTACTCCATCTCACGTGATGATCGGACATGGTTTAGTTGATTTGGATCACGTGATCACTTAGATGACTAGAGAGATTTCTGTCTAAGTGGGAGTTCTTAAGTAATATGATTAATTGAACTTAAATTTATCATGAACTTAGTCCTGGTAGTTTTTTTCTAATTATGTTATAGATCAATAGCTCGCATTGTTGCTTTCATATGTTTATTTTGATATGTTCCTAGAGAAAATTGTGTTGAAAGATGTTAGTAGCAATGATGCGGATTGGATCCGTGATCTGAGGTTTATCCTCATTGTTGCACAAAAGAATTATGTCTTAATGCACCGCTAGGTGACAGACCTATTGCAGGAGCAGATGCAGACGTTATGAACATTTGGCTAGCTCAATATGATGACTACTTGATAGTTTAGTGCACCATGCTTAACGGCTTAGAATCGGGACTTCAAAGACGTTTTGAACGTCATGGACCATATGAGATGTTCCAGGAGTTGAAGTTAATATTTCCAGCAAACACTCGAGTTGAGATATATGAAGTCTCCAACAAGTTCTATACCTAAAAGATGGAGGAGAATCGCTCAACTAGTGAGCATGTGCTCAGATTGTCTGGGTACTTCAATCGCTTGAATCAAGTGGGAGTTAATCTTCCAGATAAGATAGTGATTGACAGAATTCTCTAGTCACCATCACTAAGTTACTAGAACTTCGTGATGAACCATAGTATGCAAGGGATGACGAAAACGATTCCCGAGCTCTTCATGATGTTGAAATCGACAAAGGTAGAAATCAAGAAAGAGCATCAAGTGTTGATGATTGACAAGATCACTAGTTTCAAGAAAAGGGCAAAGGGAAAGAAAGGGAAACTTCAAGTAGAATGGCAAACAAGTTGTCACTCCCGTGAAGAAGACCAAAGCTGGACCAAAGCCTAAAACTGAGTGCTTACACTGCAAAGGAAATGGTCACTGGAAGCGGAAATGCCCTGAATATTTGGTGGATAAGAAGGATGGCAAAGTGAACAAGGGTATATTTGATATACAGGTTATTGACGTGTGCCTTACTAGTGTTTATAGTAGCCCCTGAGTATTTGATACTTGTTCGGTTGCTAAGATTAGTAACTCAAAACAGGAGTTATAGAATAAACAGAGACTAGTTGAAGGGGAAGTGACGATGAGTGTTGGAAGTAGTTCCAAGATTGATATAATCATCATCGCACACTCCCAGTACTTTCAGGATTAGTGTTAAACCTAAATAAATGTTATTTGGCGTTTGCGTTGAGCATGAATATGATTTGACCATGTTTATTGCAATATGGTTATTCATTTAAAGTCAGAGAATAATTGTTGTTCTGTTTACATGAATAAAACCTTCAAATGGTCATACACCCAATGAAAATAGTTTGTTGAATCTCGATCGTAGTGATACACATATTCATAATATTGACGCCAAAAGATGCAAAGTTAATAATTATAGTGCAACTTATTTGTGGCACTGGCATTTGGGTCATATCGGTGTAAAGCGCATGAAGAAACTCCATAAAGATGGATTTTCGGAATCACTTGGTTATGAATCATTTGATGCTTGCGAACCGTGCCTTTTGGGCAAGATGACTAAAACTCCGTTCCCCGGAACAATGGAACGAGCTACTGACTTATTGGAAATAATACATACTAATGTATGCGATCCGATGAGTGTTAAGGCTCGCGGCGTGTATAGTTATTTTCTGCCCTTCACAGATGATTTGAGCAGATATGGGTATATCTACTTGATGAAACATAAGTCTGAAACATTTGAAAAGTTCAAAGAATTTTAGAGTGAAGTGGAAAATCATCGTAACAAGAAAAATAAAGTTTCTACGATCTGATCGTGGATACGAATATTTGAGTTACGAGTTTGGTCTTCATTTGAAACAATGTGAAATAGTTTCGCAACTCACGCCACTTGGAACACCACAATGTAATGGTGTGTCCGAACGTCGTAATCATACTTTACTAGATATGGTGTGATCTATGATGTCTCTTATCAATTTACCACTATCATTTTGGGGTTATGCATTAGTGACAGCTGCATTCACATTTAATAAGGCACCATCTAAATCCGTTGAGACGACACCGTATGAACTATGGTTTAGCAGTAAACCTAAGCTGTCGTTTCTTAAAGTTTGGAGTTGCGATGCTTATATGAAAAAGGTTTTGAACCTGATAAGCTCGAACCCAAATTGGGGAAGTGCGTCTTCATAGAATACCCAAAGGAAACTGTTGGGTACACCTTCTATCACAGATCCAAAGGCAGGATATTCGTTGCTAAAAAATGGATCCTTTCTAGAGAAGGAATTTCTCTCAAAAGAAGTGAGTGGGAGGAAAGTAGAACTTGATAAGGTAATTGTACCTTCTCCCAAATTGGAAAGTAATTCATCACAGAAATCAGTTCTAGTGATTCTTACACCAATTAGTGAGGAAGTTAATGATGATGATCATGAAACTTCAGATCAAGTTATTACAGAAACTCGTAGGTCTTCCAGAGTACGGTCCGCACCAGAGTGGTACGGTGATCCTATTCTAGAAGTCATGTTACTAGACCATGATGAACCTATGAACTATGAGGAAGCGATGATGAGCCCAGATTCCGTGAAATGGCTTGAAGCCATGAAATCTGAGATGGGATCCATGTAAGAGAACAAAGTGTGGACTTTGATTGACTTGCCCGATGACCGGTGAGTCACTAAGAATAAATGGATCTTCAAGAGGAAGACGGATGCTGATAGTAGTGTTACTATCTACAAAGCTAGACTTGTCAAAAAAGGTTTTTGACAAGTTCAAGGTGTTTAATATTGTCACGCCCAATATGCGACCCTATCCAAAAGGAACTCGAAGGTCCCACCAAGGATAGACCCGCATATTGATACGCTTTGCAAGGTGGATATCATTACATCAACATTACATAATAAATGGGGATACATACAAGAGGCATACAATGCCACACGAATATAACATCAATACATCATACATAAGATCAACATCCGAACTACGGATGAAACACAAACAGAAACTCAAACGACATCCACCCTGCTAGCCCAGGCTGCCGACCTGGAACCTATCCCCTGATCGAAGAAGAAGCAGAAGAAGAACTCAACGCAAGCAAGCATCGCTCTCGCGTCATGATCATCGCACAACCTGTACCTGCAACTGTTGTTGTAGTAATCTGTGAGCCACGAGGACTCAGCAATCCCATTACCATGGGTATCAAGACTAGCAAAGCTTAAAGGGAAAGGAAGGGTAAAGTGGTGAGGTTGCAGCAGTGACTAAGCATATATGGTGGCTAACATACGCAAATAAGAGCGAGAAGAGAGCAAGCGGAACGGTCGTGAAACTAGCAATGATCAAGAAGTGATCCTGAACTCCTACTTACGTCAAACATAACCCAGAAACCGTGTTCACTTCCCGGACTCCGCCGAAAAGAGACCATCACGGCTACACACACGGTTGATGCATTTTAATTCGGATCAGGTGTCAAGTTATCTACAATCGGACATTAACAAATTCCCATCTGCCTATAACCGCAGGCATGGCTTTCGAAAGATTATACCCTGCAGGGGTGTCCCAACTTAGCCCATGATAAGCTCTCGCGATCAACGAAGGATATACCTTATCCCAGGAAGACCCGATCAGACTCGGAATCCCGGTTTACAAGACATTTCGACAATGGTAAAACAAGACCAGCAAAGCCTCCCGCTGTGCCGACAAATCCCGATAGGAGCTGCACATATCTCGTTCTCAGGGCACACCGGATGAGCCAGACGTCGGGTTGGCATAGACCCTGGTTGCCCAGGGGGCGCCGGACATCGCTCGGTTTGGACCAACACTTAGACAAGCACTGGCCCGGGGGGGGGGTAAAATAAAGATGACCCTCGAGAGCGCGACTCCCAAGGGAAAAAGGGCTAGGTGAGGCAAATGGTAAAACCAAGGTTGGGCCTTGCTGGAGGAGTTTTATTCAGAGCGAACTGTCAAGGGGGTCCCATAAATCACCTGACCACGTAAGGAACGCAAAATCCGGGAACATAACACCGGTATGACGGAAACTAGGGCGGCAAGAGTGGAACAAAACACCAGGCATAAGGCCGAGTCTTCCACCCTTTACCAAGTATATAGATGCATTAATAATATAAGAGATATTGTGATATCCCAACCAAAATCCTGTCCGCCATGGAGCAATCTTCAACTTCACCTGCAACTAGCAACGCTATAAGAGGGGCTGAGCAAAAGCGGTAACATAGCCAAACAACGGTTTGCATAGGAAAGGTGTCAAAGGTTAGAGGTTCATGGCAATATGGGAGGCTTGACAAGCAGGTGATAGGTAGCGCAGCAAAGCGATAGAACGAAGCAACCAGCATAGCAATGATAGTAGTGAGATCCAGGGTAGCGGTCATCTTGCCTGAAATCCCGCAAGGAAGAAGAACGAGTCCATGAAGAAGATGAAGCCACAAAGACGAACCAAGCGTAGACGAACGAATCCTCACGATCGCAACGAAACGGGAACTTTCGAGAAGAAACACACAACATGGTAAACACACCACACATATACAAGACATGATGCACAACCAAGCATGATGCATGACAAAGCTACATGAAGCACTCATGGCAAGAGATGATGCAAACAAGAGCAACACATCAAGGCAAGTTTAAATGAGGCCGGGAACAACATATAACAATTCCGGTAAGTCCTCATATGCATATTTCGAAATAGGTCCAGATCTGAATAAACATTATGTTCAAGTTGTTAAACAGCAAGTTAAGATGCACCAAGATGATCTACACGAGATTCTAGTCAAGTTACATATAAAGTTCACTTAGTTCGGAGCTACGACCTAGAAGATATGAGCAACACAAGTTAAACATGGCATTGATGCAAAATGCACCCAAACATCAAGCAAACACACCAAAACAAGGATGCAACATGATAATATGAAGCTACATGCAATTCTAAGCAAGTTTCATATAGAGCACACTCAAAACGGAGCAACGGTTCAACACACACACACTATACAAGTTATAGCAACAATCTGTCCAAAACAGCAACTAGGCATCTTGCAAGCACCAAAAAAATATGCTACAGCATCTCAACATGAAAAAAAAGACATGGGCATGATGTACAGGTAAAGCATAACAAAACATGAACACTGAGCTATCTCCAGAAATCACTAGAACATGCTCAAACACACATGGTAAGATTGCAAGTTATAACAATTTCAGACTTTGCAGAAAATAACATCAGGTTGCAATGTTTAGAGCTATCAAACAACATGTTACAGGAACTTATTATGGCAAACAAAGGCATGGCATGAATCTACTAAATGCATAGATCAAAAGTCCCTTACTGACCATGAGCCAAAAAGGATCAGAAAATATGATGGCACCCACGTAAACATAGAAAATTATATTACAGATTCATACATGGCAGAAACAGAATTATAAAGGCATGTAGATGAGCTTGTACCACTCACCACAGAGCAATACATGGCATGGAAAGGCAACCAACAGTAAGAAGACATGTTTATGAAGCTAAGCATGGCAAGAGCAAGTTCATAGGGTGCATGGATCAACTACAACAACCTTGGCAAAATTGAATAACATGTAAACAATCTGCCAGGAAACATTTTGAAGCAAAAGTAGAGCACGAAACTGACATGCTAGACTACTCCATAATTGCAAACAGTGGCATGAATGGATAGAGAACAACCATGTGTTCAAAACATCCTTACTGAAGTATCTCAAAATATGCATGGATCTCTCTGTAGCATCAAGTTTACATGGCATCAAAATAACAGCAGAACAGGGCCTAAAATCAGTAACATCATGATGCCTAATTTACATGCTTGTGCTAGTCACCACATTGATCACAAAAATACATGGTAAGCACCTCTGTAAAGAAGACATGTCATAGTTCAAAACACATATAGACATCAACCTCGTAGGATGCACACATCAAACATGGCAAAAATGACAAAAGTGCATGTTCTGTTAACAGACAGCAGACAACATTATGAAGCAATCTTGCAACGATGATTCAGGCATCAAGATGAGCTCAAATGAACATGATGCAATGGAATGAAATGAATTACTCATTGAGACGAACAATTTGACATATTACACGCACGAAACGGAGCTGTATGCATGGAGATATGATGCGATGAACATGGCATAATAATGTCACAGATTCGGGGACTTAGTCATTTTTAGAAAAAAAAAACAGAGTGGGCGCTATGATGCTAAACGACGCACAGGGCGCGGGATTGAGGCGGCTCACCACTGGGCTTCGGCCCAGGTCGCGGGAAGGGGCCGGCTGGGCTGGGCCTTGGAGATGGGCCAGCAGGGGGGCGCGGCCCACGAGCGGGCGCTCGTCCCCGAGCTCGAGCGGGACGAGGCCATGGCGTGGCCGGCAGCGACCGAGGCGAGGTCCGACAACGGGG
>NC_041383.1:260711049-260795897 GCF_002162155.2 Triticum dicoccoides
CGGCGCGAACGGGCGCGCTCGGGCGGCGGCGCGGGCGCGCGGGCCGCGCGGGCCAGCTGCGGGCCGGGCGGGCCGCGGCGCGGGGAACGGCGGCGCGGGACAGGTAGCGAGACGCGGTTGGCTGAGGCGGCGGGGTTGACGACGTGGCGCGATCTGATTGGGCCGGGCGACGTGTCCGGCGGACATGTCCGGCGGCGCGGGGAGGAGTTTGCTAGGGTTTGATCCGCGAAAATGGACGGGGATGACGTTTATATAGGCATAGGGAGCTAGAAGAGTCCAAATGAGGAGCGGTTTTCGCCCACACGATCGTGATCGAACGACCGAGAGCATGGAGGGGAGTTTGCTAGGTTTTGGGCCACTTTGGAGGGGTTGCTGGGCCGCAAGAGAAAAGGGGGTTTCGGGCTACACGGTTAACCGTTGGAGTATCAAACGACCTCCAAATGGCACGAAACTTGACAGGCGGTCTACCGATGCTATACCAAGGCCGCTTGGCAAACCTCGGGCCATTCCGAGAAAGTTTAACACCCGCACATGAAACAATGTCTGGGAGGAGGCGACGGGCGCGTGCGAATGGTACGGACTCCGAACGGACAACGGAGAGAACGGGAGAACCCGAACGGATGCGAGTTTTGAAAAACATGCGGATGAAATGCAGATGATGACATGGCAAAATGCAACACGCAAGCAAATGACATGGCAACGACGGCGAATAACTGACAGACACCTGGCGCATCGAATCCGGGGCGTTACAAATATGATGAGATTTTCTCACTCGTATCGATGCTTAAGTCTGTCCTAATCATGTTAGCAATTGCCACATTTTATGAAATCTGGCAAATGGATGTCAAAACTGCATTCCTTAATTGATTTATTAAAGAAGAGTTGTATATGATGCAACCAGAAGGTTTTGTCAATCCTAAAGGTGCTAACAAAATGTGCAAGCTCCAGCGATCCATCTATGGACTGGTGCAAGCATCTCAGAGTTGGAATATACGCTTTGATGAGTTGATCAAAGCATATGGTTTTATACAGACTTTTGGAGAAGTCTGTATTTACAAGAAAGTGAGTGGGAGCTCTATAGCATTTTTAAAACTATATGTAGATGACATATTGTTGATTGGAAATGATATAGAAATTCTGGATAGCATAAAAGGATACTTGAATAAGAGAAGAAAGACCTCGGTAAAGCTACTTACACATTGAGCATCAAGATCTATAGAGATAGATCAAGACGCTTGATAAGATTTTTTAATGAGCACATACCTTGATAGATTTTGAAGTAGTTCAAAATGGAACAGTCAAAGAAAGAGTTCTTGCCTGTGTTGCAAGGTGTGAAGTTGAGTGAAAGACTCAAAACCCGACCATGGCAGAAAATAGAAAGAGAATGAAAAGTCATTCCCTATGCCTCAGTCATAGGTTCTATAAAGTATGCTATGCTGTGTACCAGACCTATTGTACACCTTGCTCTTTGTTTGGAAAGGGAGTACAATTTTGATCTAAGAGTAGATCACTGGACAACGGTCAAGAATATCCTTAGTGAGGACTAAGGAAATATTTCTCGATAATGGAAGTAATAAAAGAGCTCATCGTAAAAAGTTACAACGATGCAAGTTTTTACACTAATCTAGATGAATCTAAGTCTCAATCTGGATACATATTGAAAGTGGGAGCAATTAGCTAGAGTAGCTCTGTGTAGAGCATTGTAGACATAGAATATTTGCAAAATACATACGGCTCTGAATGTGATAGACCAGTTGACTAAACTTCTCTCACGAGCAAAACATGATCATACCTTAGTACTCTTTGGGTGTTAATCACATAGCGATGTGAACTAGATTACTGACTCTAGTAAACCCTTTGGGTGTTGATCACATGACGATGTGAACTATGGGTATTAATCACATACAGATGTGAATATTGGTGTTAAATCACATGGCGATGTGAACTAGATTATTGACTCTAGTGCAAGTGGGAGACTGAAGGAAATATGCCCTAGAGACAATAATAAAGTTATTATTTATTTCCTTATTTCATGATAAATGTTTATTATTCATGCTAGAATTGTATTAACCGGAAACATAATACTTGTGTGAATACATAGACAAACAGAGTGTCACTAGTATGCCTCTACTTGACTAGCTCGTTGATCAAAGATGGTTATGTATCCTAGCCATAGACATGTGTTGTCATTTGATTAACGGGATCACATCATTAGAAGAATGATGTGATTGACTTGACCCATTCCGTTAGCTTAGCACTCGATCGTTTAGTATGTTGCTATTGCTTTCTTCATGACTTATACATGTTCCTATGACTATGAGATTATGCAACTCCCGTTTACCGGACGAACACTTTGTGTGCTACCAAACATCACAACGTAACTGGGTGATTATAAAGGTGCTCTACAGGTGTCTCCGAAGGTACTTGTTGGGTTGGCGTATTTCGAGATTAGGATTTGTCACTCCGATTGTCGGAGAGGTATCTCTGGGCCCACTCGGTAATGCACATCACTTAAAGCCTTGCAAGCATTGCAACTAATGAGTTAGTTGCAGGATGATGTATTATGGAACGAGTAAAGAGACTTGCGGTAACGAGATTGAACTAGGTATTGAGATACCGACGATCGAATCTCGGGCAAGTAACATACAATGACAAAGGGAACAACGTATGTTGTTATGCGGTTTGACCGATAAGGATCTTCGTAGAATATGTGGGAGCCAATATGGGCATCCATGTCCCGCTATTGGTTATTGACTGGAAACGTGTCTCGGTCATGTCTACATAGTTCTCGAACCCGTAGGGTCCGCACGCTTAACGTTTCATTGACAATATAGTATTATATGAGTTATGTATGTTGGTGACCGAATATTGTTCGGAGTCCCGGATGAGATCATGGACATGACGAGGAACTCCGGAATGGTCCAAAGATAAAGTTTGATATATGGGATAATAGTGTTTGATCTCCGGAAGGGTTCCGGAATTCACCGGAAGGAGTTCCGGATGTTTCCCGAAATGTTTGGGTACGAGAACACGTTATTTGGGCCAAAAGGGAAAGCCCACAAGGTTTTGGAAAGCGCAAAAAGGAAGTTTTGCGGATTCCACGGGCTAGACGCCAGGGTCCCTAGCATCTGGGTCCAGACGCCGGGAACCCTGGCGTCTGGCCCTGGAGTCCGAGAAGGACTCTTGCCTTTCGGGTGAAACCGACTTTGTGGAGGCTTTTACTCCAAGTTTCGACCCCAAGGCTCAACATATAAATAGAGGGGCAGGGCTAGCAGCAAATACACATCAAGAAACACCAAGCCGTGTGCCGGCAACCCCGTCCCCTCTAGTTTATCCTCCGTCATAGTTTCCGTAGTGCTTAGGCGAAGCCCTGCGGAGATTGTTCTTCACCAACACCGTCACCACGCCGTCGTGCTACCGGAACTCATCTACTACTTCGCCCGTCTTGCTGGATCGAGAAGGAGAGGACGTCATCCAGCTGAACGTGTGCAGAACTCGGAGGTGCCGTGCGTTCGGTACTTGGATCGGTCGGATCGTGAAGACATACGACTACATCAACCGCGTTGATAAACGCTTCCGCTTAGAAATCTTCAAGGGTATGAAGATACACTCCCCCTCTCGTTGCTATGCATCACCATGATCTTGCGTGTGCATAGGAATTTTTTTGAAATTACTACGTTCCCCAACAAAAATCACTTGTCATTTCCTTCTGCTCCTCATTGGGTTCGACACTCTTACTTATCGAAAAGGCTACAATTGATCCCATATACTTGTGGGTCATCAAGGATCTTTTCTGGCGTCGTTGTCGGGGAGTGAAGTGCTCTTGGTAAGTGGGAATTGGTAAGAAAAAATTATTACTCTGTGCTGAAAATTATTGTCACTTGTTACTATGGAAAATAATCCTTTGAGAGGTTTGTTCGGGGTATCTTCACCTCGACCGGAACCACAATTAGTTACCCCTCAACCTACTGCACCTACTGAAAATATTGAATATAAAATTCCTTCGGGTATCGTAGAACAACTGCTAGCTAATCCTTATGCAGGAGATGGAACCGAACATCTTGATAAGCACTTGATATATGTGGATGAAATTTGTGGATTGTTTAAGCTTGCAGGTTTACCCGGAGATGAAGCTAATAAGAAGGTTTCCCTTTATCTTTGAAGGGAAAGGCATTGACATGGTATAGGCTATGCGATGATATTGGATCTTGGAACTGGAATAGGTTGAAATTGGAATTCCATCAAAAAATTATCCTATGCATCTAGTTCATCGTGATCGGAATAATATATATAATTTTTGGCCTCGTGAAGGAGAAAGTATCACTCTAGCTTGGGGAGGCTTAAGTCGATGTTATATTTATGCCCCAATCATGAGCTCTCAAGAGAAATTATTATTCAGAATTTTTATGCTCGGCTTTCTCGTAATGATCAATCCATGCTCGATACTTCTTGTACTGGTTCTTTTATGAAGAAGACTATTGAACTCCGGTGGGATCTTTTAGAAAGAATTAAACGCAACTATGAAGATTGGGAACTCGACGAAGATAAAGAGTCAGGTATTGAGCTTATGTTTGATTGTGTTAAATCTTTTATGAATACCGGTGTTTTTTAAAAGTTTAGCAGTAATAAGGACTTGACTCTGTGATAGTAGCTTCCTTTTGTGAATCTTTTGCTACTCATGTTGATCTTCCTAAAGAGAAGTGGTTCAAATATCACCCACTAATTAAAGAAGAAATTAAAGAACCAATAGAAGCTAAAGATGGAACTATCATTTATAATGTTGATCCAGTTGTTCCCAGTGCTTATATTGAAAACCCACCTTTCCCTATTAGGATGAAGGAACATGCTAAAGTTTCAACTGTGGTCAAAAAAAGTTATATTAGAACACCTAAACCAGCTGAACAAATCAAAGTAGAACCTAGTGTTGCTATGGTTAAAGATCTCTTGGTCGATAATATTGATGGGCATGTTATTTACTTCTGTGATGAAGCTGCTAGAATTGCCAAACCCGATGAAAAAGATAAACATGGACCTGTTGTTGACATGCCTGTTGTCTCAGTTAAGATAGGAGATCACTGTTATCATGGTTTATGTGACATAGGTGCTAGCGTGAGTGCTATTCCTTTTACCTTATATCAAGAAATTATGAATGATATAACACTCGCTGAAATAGAAGACATAGGTGTTACCATTAAGCTTGCCAATAGAGATACTATATCACCAATTGGGATTATTAGAGATGTTGAAGTCTTGTGTGGGAAAATAAAATACCCAACTGATTTTCTTATTCTTGGTTCCCCACAAGATGACTTTTGTCCCATTATCTTTGGTAGACCTTTCTTGAACACCGTTAATGCTAAAATAGATTGTGAGAAACAAACTGTCGGTGTTACTTTTGGTGATGAATCTCATGAGTTTAATTTTTCCAAGTTTAGTAGAAAACCTCATAAGAAAGATTTGCCTAGTAAGGATGAAATTATTGGTCTTGATTCTATTGTTGTACCTCCTATTGATCCTTTAGAACAATATTTGTTAGACCATGAAAATGATTTGCATATGCATGAAAGAAATGAAATAGATATAATCTTGTTCGAACAACAGCCTCTGCTTAAACACAATCTGCCTATTGAAACTCTAGGAGTTCCTCCTTCACCTAAAGGTGATCCTGTGTTTGAATTAAAACAATTGCCAGACACTTTGAAATATGCTTATCTTGATGAGAAAAAGATATATCCTATTATTATTAGTGCCAACCTTTCAGAACATGGAGAAGAAAGATTATTGAAAGTTCTAAGGAAGCACCGAGCTGCTATTGGATATACTCTTGATGATCTTAAGGGCATTAGTCCCACTCTATGCCAGCACAAGATTAATATGGAACCCGATGCTAAACCCGTTGTTGATCACCAACGTCGATTAAATCCGAAGATGAAAGAAGTGGTAAGAACAGAAATATTGAAACTTCTGGAAGCAGGTATAATCTATCCTATAGCTGATAGTAGATGGGTAAGTCTTGTTCATTGTGTCCCTAAGAAGGGAGGTATTACTGTTGTTCCTAATGATAAGAATGAACTTATTCCACAAAGAATTGTCACAAGCTATAGAATGGTAATTGATTTTAGAAAATTAAACAAAGTAACTAGAAAAGATCATTACCCTCTGCCTTTTATTGATCAAATGCTAGAAAGATTATCTAAGCACACACATTTTTGCTTCCTTGATGGATATTCTGTTTTTTCACAAATACCTGTTTCTCAACCTGATCAAGAAAAGACCACTTTTACTTATCCTTTTGGAACTTATGCTTATAGACGCATGCCTTTTGGTTTATGCAATGCACCTGCTACCTTTCAAAGATGTATGACTGCTATATTTTTTGATTTTTGTGAAAAGATTGTTGAGGTTTTCATGGACGACTTTTCTGTTTATGGGAAGTCTTTTGATGATTGTTTGAGCAATCTTGAACGAGTTTTGCAGAGATGTGAGCAAAAAAATCGTGTCTTGAATTGGGAGAAGTGCCACTTTATGGTTAACGAAGGTATTGTTTTGGGCCATAAAATTTCTGAAAGAGGTATTGAGGTGGACAAAGCCAAGGTTGATGCAATTGAGAAAATGCCATTTCCTAAAGATATCAAAGGTATTCATAGTTTCCTTGGTCATGCTGGCTTCTATAGGAGATTTATCAAAGACTTCTCTAAAATTTCTAGGCCTCTTATAAATCTTTTGTAAAAGGATACCCCTTTTGTTTTTGATGATGATTGTTTAGAAGCCTTCGAAACACTCAAGAAAGCCTTAATTTCTGCACCTATTGTTTAACCACCTGATTGGAACTTGCCTTTTGAAATTATGTGTGATGCTAGTGATTATGCTATTGGTGTTGTTCTAGGACAAAGAGTTCATAAGAAACTAAATGTTATCGACTATGCTAATAAAACTTTAGACAATGCTCAGCAAAACTATGCTACTATTGAAAAAGAATTCTTAGCAGTGGTGTTTGCTTGTGATAAATATAGATCTTACATTGTTGATTCCAAAGTGACTGTTCACACCCATCATGCTGCTATAAAATATCTTATGGAAAAGAAAGATGCTAAACCTAGACTGATTAGGTGGGTTTTTCTAGTACAAGAATTTGATTTGTATCACTGATGGAAAAGGAGCGGAGAACCCCATAGCTGATAACCTGTCTAGGCTTGAAAATATTCTTGATGACCCACAACCTACTAATGATAGCTTTCCTGATGTACAGTTAGCTGCAATAATTATTTCTCATAACACTCCTTGGTATGCTGACTATGCTAATTATATTGTTGCTAAATACATACCACCTAGCTTCACTTACCAAGAAAAGAAAAAGTCTTCTATGATTTAATGCATTACTTTCGGGATGACCCACATCTTTATAAAGAAGGAGTAGATGGTATTATTAGACGTTGTGTACCTGAGCATGAATAGGAACAAATCCTACGGAAATGTCACTCCGAAGCTTATGGAGGACATCATGCGGGAAACAGAACTGCTCATAAGGTATTGCAATCTAGTTTTTATTAGCCTACTCTCTTCAAGGATGCCCATAAGTTCATCTTATCTTGTGATGAATGTCAAAGAATGGGTAATATTGGTAGGCGTCAAGAAATTCCTATGAATTATTCTCTTGCTATTGAACCATTTGATGTTTGGGGATTTGATTACATGGGACATTTTCCTTCCTCTAATGGGTATACTCATATTTTGGTTGTTGTTGATCATGTTACTAAGTGGGTAGAAGCTATTCCAACCAGTAGTGCTGATCACAACACCTCTATTAAAATGCTTAAGGAAGTTATTTTCCCAAGGTTTGGAGTCCCTAGATATTTAATGACTAATGGTGGTTCACACTTTTTTCATGGTGCTTTCCCTAAAATGCTTGCCAAGTATGACGTTAACCATAGATTTGCATCACCCTATCATCCTTAGTCTAGTGGTCAACTTGAACTTAGCAATAGAGAAATAAAATTAATTTTACAAAAGACTATCAATATGTCCTAGAAGAATTGGTCTAAGAAATTAGGTGATGCACTTTGGGCCTATAGAACAACATATAAAAATCCTATGGGTATGTCTCCTTATAAAATGGTTTATGGAAAAGCTTGTCATTTGCCTCTTGAGTTAGAACATAAAGCATATTGGGCAATTAAAGAACTCAACTATGATTTCAAACTTGTTGTGAGAAGAGGTTATTTGATATTAGCTCATTAGATGAATGGAGAACCCAAGCTTATGAAAATGCCAAGTTATTTAAAGAAAAAGTTAAAAGATGGCATGATAAAAGAATCCAAAAGCATGAGTTCAAAGTTGGAGAATATGTTCTTTTGTACAACTCTTGTTTCAGATTCAATGCAGCAAAAATCCTCTCCAAATGGGAAGGACCATATGTTATCGAGGAGGTTTATCGATCTGGAGCTATCATAATAAATAATGCCGAAGGTACTAACCCGAAGGTTGTTAATGGGCAACGAATAAAACATTATATCTCACGTACACCCATTAATGTTGAAAGCAATGTTATCCAAACTATGATACCGAAAGAACACATAAAAGAAACCTTCCAGAACGCTCCAGAATCGTGAAAAAAGGAGGTATGTGATACGATCAGTAAACGGACTCTGAAAAATCCACAAAAATATTTTTTTTCAGTTTTGGAATATTTAGAAAATTAGGAAAATAAGAAGCTACCAGGAAGGTGACCCTGGTGGCCACAAGACACTAGGGCGTGCCTGGCTTGCCAGGCGCGCCCAGGTGGGTTGTACCCAGCACGGGTAGCTTCCGAACTCCGTTTTTCTCCTGTTTGCTTGTTTCCCAAGATAAAAAAAATCTTTATATACCCCCTGAACCTATTGACCTCCGTATCAAGGAGAAATCTCCTGTTTTCTTTTCCTTGTTGTTTTTTCTGTCAGATCTGTTAAGCCAGGCATCAGGTCTTCTTCTTCCTCCAACAATGTGGAATAGAATGCTTGGTTGATGAAGATCGAGCTGAAGAGGGAAGAGCTCGTTGGAGCCGCCAAGGAGGACAAGGGCAAGGAGGCTACCGGAGATCAAACGTCGGTGATCAAGCAAGCACTGCCTGCCGAGGTGGAAGAAGAAGATATCCTTAAACCTTACTAGCTCATCTTACCCCTACTGAGATTGAAGCCTTTCGGATAATTGAAACAGTTCGTGTGCAAAATAAATATCTCACTCGTGAAAATATTCTACATCAAGAGCACATCATCTTTCTCCAGAGCGTCATCCATAGATTGGATAATCTCTTGATCATGAAGGACAGTATCGCTACCGCTTCATCACCACCACCTCCTTCTTCATCACCAAAAGAAAATTGAGTATCGGGTATGGGCACTCCCCTTGGCTTTCGCCAAGCTTGGGGGAGGTGCCCCGGTATCGTATCACCTCCACTATCTTTTGCTTTTACTTTTCTTAGTTCGATCCATAGTTATATTTTGCTTTAGATGAATAAAAGTTTAGTTCGATCCTTTCTTTTCGAGAGTTTGCTTAGTGATCTATCCTTGTAATCATGTGCGAATTTTAGTTTGAGTTTTGCTTTCTTTACTTTCATGTTTCAACAAAAAGAAAGGAAATAAATGAAAAAGATCATATGCTAATCTTATGGTAAGTAATGACATCACACAAGGAAAAGTATAAGTAGAAAACTTTATTGTAGATTGACAAACATAGCATTGGTCAATGATGCAATTCATGAAAGAATTAATAAGGGAAGAGAAGATTCACATGCAAATACACTATCCTGGAAATCTTTTGTGATTGTGAGCACCCATCAAAATATTATATGCCAAAATTGTTGAAGTTGGACAAGGAAGACAAAGTAATGATTTATGTTTGTTCATATTCACATAGAAGCTATATTGTCATAGATACTTCAACATGTGGTGTTTGCCCCCTATCTTTGCTAGCCAAAAATTCCGCACCAAGTAGAGATACTACTTGTGCATTCAAAAACCCTTAAACCCAAATCTTGTTTTGAGAGTCCACCATACCTACCTATGGATTGAGTAAGATCCTTCAAGTAAGTTGTCATCGGTGCAATAAGGCAATAAAAATTGCTTCTAAAAGTGTTAGATCATCTAGTGTAAGAGAAAATTGAGCGTTGTACGAACTTGTGATGGCGTAGAATAAAAGCGACAGACTGCATAATAAAGGTTGCCATCATAAGGGGCAATATAACGTGACGTTCTCTTGCACTAAGGGATTGAGCATACAAACAAAAAGCGCATGGCAACCTCTGCTTGCCTCTACAAAGGGTCTATCTTTTACTTCTATGTATTTACTTTCATGCAAGAGTCAAAGTTCTTCTCTCTATTCCTTTTTATTTTTCTCTTTTGGCAAGCATCATGTCGCGAGGAAAGATCTAGGCAGGTATACCTAGTTGAATATGGGTAGCATGAGTTATTATTGTTGACATCACCCTTAAGGTGAACATGTTGGGAGGCGAAACTATAAGCCCCTATCTTTCTATGTGTCTGGTTGAAACATTTTGCTCATGTATACATGGTGAGTATTAGCCATCATAGAAGACTATATGATGGTTGAGTATGTGGACTTGCCTAAAGGCTCCGATATGTGACCCTTCCTGAATAGATGATGAATTGTAGTTGCGAAGTTGACTGAGAACATAGTTTGTTAGTTTCCAATAGTTTTGGGGGGATGAACCCCGGACAGGCAAGGAACCCGGATCCTTTTCAAAAACAACAGGGCCAGCATCGCCCCTCAAGTCGGCACGCGCTTGGCCAGGTCGCTCGACCCGGCCAGGCCCCGCAACCCGGCCAAACACTCCGACCCGGCCAGACACCTCGACTCGGCCTCGACAACCAGTACAAGACAGCCAAACTCGGCACAACCGAGGCTTCCTCAACAAGCCAGCTCCATCCTTGGCGTGCTCCGCAACCCAGCCACGGGTCAGCTCCTGTCCCATCCAGGCCGTACGATGGGACGAGTCTTCAGCCACTGGTGACCAAGGCAACAGTGACTCGCCCATACCTCTGGTCAGCCGGAGCATGGCAACAGTGCCCCTCACCTACCCGCTGACCAGGGCCGACGAGGCTACAGTGCCCCCGTCATCACTGCTGACGACAGCAAGCGGCGACCTGACGGAGCGCCACTGTACATGACTCAACTCGACCATGCCCTGACGATCGACAAGATGGCGCATAGTCCCCCTAGGCACGCGGGGCCCGCACCTAGGGGAACCCAGCGAACCACAAGCCCCCAACGGGTCCCAGCCCGGGACCTCAGACGCCGATGACCCGGACCCACCGGCTTGTAACATTACCATTGTACCCCTAGGGGTTGGCCTATAAAAACCCCCAAGAGCCCTCGCATATACGGGCAAGTAAGTAAGCATGAAAGCATACAGAAATTAGCCACCAGATAGTAGAATCCACCCGAGGAGAAGGAGCTACCTAAGCCTTGGCCAGCCTTCCTTCTCCCTCCATATAGCTCCAGGAGCAACCTTGTATTATCGCATATCAACTACACTCGGCAGGACTAGGGGTGTTATCTCTCCGGAAAGCCCCGAACCTGGGTATGTCTTGCGTCCGGCGCTCGCTCATGCCAACCCCGCCTCTGGAGCCCACCAGTGCCCTCGAGCCTCCTCCTCTCTTTAGCTATCCCATGGCATCTGCCCCGCGCCCACCACGACAGTTGGCGCCCACCGTGGGGCAGCTCGAGGAGCTGGCCGGGAGCATGCTTCAGACGGGGCTCTTCTCCGACTTCGATGAGCCCATCATGCTGGCGGACAACGTCGTCGATGCACTCGCCACCTCCTTCGTCGCGTTGCGCATATCCGACGCGCCCGCGGCCGACGTGTACCCCAGCGAGGTACTCAGCTACTCTGACTCCCCCCTCTCCCTCAACGGTGGCATTTCCGCCGGGGCAATGGACGTCCACGTGGAGGTCTTCGTCACTGGCACTGACGCCTCCTCCTCGTCAAGCAAGACGAGGAAGGCTGCCGAAGCCAAGGTCACAGCGGAACGGACCGAGCCGTCCAACCCGTTGTGCGCCATGATGCAGAGCCTCCGTGTCCCCATCGGCACCGGCATCGATGCCACCAACGTCGCTGAGGCCCGAGCCCAGCTCGAGGAAAGGCACCAGCAGATGCTGGACCTGACCGAGACGCTCGCCGCCACGCAGCGATGCCTGGATTCCGCTCAGCTGGAGCACAATGCCGCCTACGGATTCACGCCCGCTGCAGCCGAGGCAAGCCGGGTCGCCGACATGCAAGCCCGGGGAGGAGCAATCGGCCGCACCCTCGGCGCCAACCCAACCGTCTATGAGACCCCAGTGAAGAACATGCGCGCTGCCCAGGCGGCCGCGGTCGGCGTGGACCAGCTCACAAGCGAGGAGCTGAAGGAGCACATCAAGCGGATGCACGACCTCCTCAACGCGGACAACGCCCAGCAAGACTGCCTCAACTGGCTCGCCAAGCCGGCGGAATCCGGTTCCGCACACGTCGGCGGACCCGGCGAACTTCAGCACACAGCGTCCTCGCCACCCGGCGAGGCACACTCCGGCTGAGCCCGGACTCGATGCGAGCCGGCTGCTACGTCCGCTGGCGGGTTGGGCGACAAGCCCGCCCTGGAGAAACCACGCGGACCCGGCCAGCCTGGCCGGTGTCCGGCTCCGACCGACCCGGCCCCCGTGGCCGCCAGTCGACTCGGCGCACATGCCATTGACGACGCCGACGCTCACCACCGCGTCGACCAGCTCGCTCACTCCCTGGAGGTGGAGAAAAGCGATGCCATTGGACCGGCGTGCTTCGGCCCACGCATCCGGGAAGAGGCCTTTCCCAAAGGGTTCATGCTTCCCCGCGACACCCCCAAATACAACGGGACTGTGAAGCCACATGACTGGCTCACCGACTACACCACCGCCATTGGCATCACCGGCGCCAATCGCCGACTCGCCGTGCGCTACGCTCCGCTCATGCTCCAAGGGTCGGCACACACCTGGTTGAATAGTCTGCCAATGGGCAACATCAACACATGGGTCGATTTCGAGCAGGCCTTCGTCCGCAACTTCACGGGAACCTACAAGCAACCCGGCCTCCCTAGCCAGCTCGCCATGTGCGTGCAAGGGCCTGTGGAGACCGGCCGCAAGTACCTCGCACACTGGACCAAGCTCTGGAACAGCTGCGAGGGCGTCCACGAAGTCCAAGCAATCCGGTACTTCGTCAACGGGTGCCGAGACGGCGCCCTCCTCAAGCACAAGCTCTTGCGCTCCGAGCCTGGCACCACGGCCGCGCTCATGGTGACGGCAGACAAATACGCCAACGCCGATTCCTCCATGAAGATCCAGGTGGTGCTGGATGAAGCCGGCAAGGCAAAGCCGGTTCCCCCTCCGAAGCAGGCCGGCGAGAGCCGCCGGCAGCAGCATCACCAGAATAACAAGCACAAGGCCGACCAGCCGGCTCAATGCTATGACAACCAGCTCGTCGCGGCCACCGAGCCCGCGGCGGACCCGGCAGCCAAGCATCGGCAGACGGGCAAGATGGTGTGGCAACCCGCCATGAGCTTCGAAGTGATGCTCGACGCCCCCTGCAAGCACCACAGCGGCGCAAGGCCGTCCACGCACACGCTTCGGCAGTGCAGCATCACCAAGCGTATCATGAGGGGCGACGTCTCGCCTCCTCCGGCCCCGGCTCCAGGCATGGGGCAGCCACATCCGCCTCCACCGCTGCCCCCGACCGGCGGCGCGATGAGCGACGATGCCTACACGGACCAGAATGCAGCCTACGTCGTCTTCACCAGCCTCGGCGATGACAAGCGAAGCGAGCGCCTCCTTCGGCAGGAGGTGAACACCGTCATCCCGGCCAAACCAGAGTTCATGCACTGGTCGGACCGCCCGGTCACTTGGACCCGGGAAGACCACCCGGGTGTCATGCTGAATCCGGGTGGCTACGCCCTCGTCCTCAACCCCACCATCATTGTGCGGCGTACGTGCAAGTTTTCCCGAGTCCACATCAACGGCGGCAGTAGCATCAACATCCTCTATCGCAACACGATGACCAAGCTCGGCCTCGAGGCCAAGGACATGGAGCCGACCCGGACGATCTTCCACGGCATCGTTCCCGGCCTCTCCTGCTCCCCCATTGGCCAGGTCTGGCTCGATGTCCTGTTCGGCGACAGCAACCACTTCCGGCGCGAGCCGATATGGTTCGAGGTGGTGGACCTGTCCAGCGCATACCACGCATTGCTGGGCCAGCCCGTGCTCGCCAAATTCATGGCGGTTACCCACTACGCGTATCTGGAGATGAAGATGTCGGGTCCGAAAGGCCTCATCACCATCACCGACGACTACCGCAAGTCCCTGGAGTGCGCCCGAGACGGTGCCAAGATGGCCGAGTCACTAGTCATTGCCGAGGAGCAGCGCCAACTCGACCGGATCGTCGCCATGGCGGGCGAGGCCTCGGACGCATCGATCCCGACCGAGGAGCCGGCCGACGAGGCCGCCTTCAAGCCCTCAAAGAAGACTAAGAAAGTGAAGCTAAACCCGGAAGATCCCAGCTGCAGCAAGTACGTTGTCGTAGGCGCCCGCCTTGACAGCAAATAGGAAGGCGAGCTCATTGACTTCCTCCGTGAGAATCGGGATATCTTCGCATGGACCCCCAAGGACATGCCGGGTATCCCGAGGAAGTACGCCGAGCACAAACTCCACGTCTGCAAGGATGCCAAGCCTGTCCGTGAACCCCTGCGACGTTTCTTCGAAGAGAAGAGAAGAACCATCGGTGAAGAGGTCGCCAAGCTTTTGGCGGCCGGCTTCATCATGGAAGTGTTTCACCCCGAGTGGCTGGCCAACCCAGTCCTCGTCCTGAAGAAGAACAAGACTTGGCGCATGTGTATCGACTACCAGCCTCAACAAGGCCTGTCCCAAGGATCCGTTCACACTCCCGCAGATCGACCAAGTCATTGACTCGACCGCCGGGTGCAAACTCTTGTCCTTCCTAGACGCTTACTCCGGCTACCACCAGATCAAGCTGGACCCGGCCGACGCCCTGAAGACATCCTTCATCACGCCCTTTGGGGCGTATTGCTACATCACCATGTCGTTCGGCTTGAAGAACGCCGGCGCCACATTCCAGTGCTGCATGCAGAAATGCCTATTGTCGCAACTCGGCCGCAATATCCACGTTTACATGGACGACATCATGGTGAAGACCAAGCAACACCTCACGCTCCTCGACGAGTTGAAGGAAACATTTGTCAACCTCCGCGAATACAAGGTCAAGCTTAACCCGGAAAAATGCGTTTTTGGCATCCCGGCCGAAAAGCTACTCGGCTTCCTCGTCTCGGAACGCGGCATTGAGGCAAACCCGGAGAAGATCAAGGTCATCGAGCGCATGCGCAAGCCGGCTTGGCTCCGCGATGTCCAGAAATTCACCGGCTTCTTGGCCTCGGTCAGCCGGTTTCTTAGCCGGCTGGGCGAGAGAGCTCTACAACTGTACCAGCTGATGAAGAAGACGACATCGTTCGAATGGAACGACCAGGCGGACGAGGCCTTCCGGGACCTCAAGCGCATGCTCTCCACCGCACTGGTCCTGGCCGAGCCGCCCGACAAAGAGCCGCTGTTGCTCTACATAGCCGCAACCTCACGAGCGGTCAGCACGGTGCTGGTGGTCGAGCGACCAAAGAAGGGCAAGATCCAAGCCGTCCATTGCCTGGTTTACTATCTGAGCGAGGTGCTCTCCAACTCCAAGCAGAACTACCCGCACTACCAGAAGATGTCTTACGGCGTGTACTTTACCACCAAGAAGCTGAAGCAGTACTTCCAAGAGCACGTCATCATCGTGGTCAGCACGGCTCCTATCAGAGAAATCATCGGGTGCTGGGATGCCTCTGGCCGGGTCGCCAAGTGGGTGCTCCAACTAGCCGACCACACCATCCTCTACGAGCCCCGCACCACGATGAAGTCTCAGGTCCTGGCTGACTTCCTTGTTAACTGGACCGAGACCCAGTACCTACCGTCGCCCCCCAACTCGACGCATTGGTGCACGCATTTCGACGGGTCCAAGATGAGACTCGGCCTGGGGGCCGGCATCGTGCTGTTGTCCCCAAAGGACGACCAACTCTACTACGCACTCTAGATCCACTTCGCCACCTCCAACAACGTCGCCGAGTACGAAGCCCTTGTGCACGGCCTCCGGCTTGCCAAGGAACTCGGCATCCAGCGCATCCTGTGCTATGGCGACTCAGACCTGGTGGTGCAATAGTGCTCCGGCGAGTGGGACGCCCGCGACTCCAACATGGCAAGCTACCGCTTCCTCGTCCAGAAGCTGTCTGGGTCCTTCGAGGGCTACGAGTTCCTCCATGTCCCGCATGCGAAGAACGAGGCAGCCGACACGCTTGCCAAGATCGCCTCGTCCCGACAATCCATCCTGTCCGGCGTCTCCCTCGAGCACCTGCGCAAGCCGTCCGTCAAGCCGTTGCCGGACTCCGAGTCCATCCACGTTCCAGACGACCCGACCGCATCTCAACCCAGCCCCGGGACTGTTGAACCCGGCCCGGGGACTATCGAACCCAGCCCGGGGGCTGCTCAGCTCAACCCAGCCACCGTCGCCCTAGACCCGGCCATCGCCATCCCCGACCCGGGGCTGCTCAACCGGCTCGGGGACTGCCGACCCGGAACCCGCCCTGGTGACCCGTCTTCGCCGTAGTGACGGCTCCGTCTTGGGCCCTGCCAATCTTAGAATTCCTGGAGAACGGGGTTCCCCCCATGGATGAGACCGAAGCCCGACAAGTGTAGCGCCGGGTGTCCACCTACATCATCATCAACAACGAGCTCATCAAGCACAGCTCCACTGGTGTGTTCCAGCGCTGCGTCAAGCAGGAGCAGGGCGTCGATATCCTCCTCAACATACACCAGGGCGAATGCGAGCACCACACCGCGTCGCGATCCCTGGTGGCCAAGGCTTTTCGCCACAGTTTCTACTGGCCCACGGCTCTCCAAGATGCTGAGTTGCTCGTTCTCAAGTGTGAGGGATGCCAGTGCTTCAGCAAGCGCAACCACCAGCCGGCGTCAGCACTCCGCACCATTTCGATCACCTGGCCCTTCGCGGTCTGGGGACTCGACATGGTGGGACCCTTCAAAACCGCCATAGGCGGCATGACGCATCTGCTGGTGGTAGTGGACAAGTTCACCAAGTGGATCGAAGCACGGCCAATCAAGAAACTGGACGGGCCAATGGCTATCGGTTCATTAAAGACATCACGGTTCGCTACGGCATGCCGAACAGCATCATCACGGAAAACGGCACCAACTTCGCCAAGGGCGCGCTCGAGCAATATTGCTCTATCTCTGGCATCCGCCTCGACCAGGCCTCCGTTGCACACCCGCAGTCCAACGTGCAGGTCAAGCGGGCCAACAACCTCATTCTCTCTGGTATCAAGCCACGACTCGTCGAGCCACTCATCCGCTCACCATGCAGCTGGCTTGATGAGTTACCGGTCGTCCTTTGGAGTCTCTGAACTACGCCGAATCGGTCGACCGGGTTCACCCCGTTCTTCCTCGTCTATGGAGCCGAAGCCGTCATCCCGACTGACGTCGAGTTCGACCTGCCGCATGTCGCAATGTACACTGAAGCCGAAGCCAAGGAAGCCCGCGAAGACGGTGTCGACCTACTTGAGGAAGCCCGCCTCCTGGCGCTCAGCCGTTCGGCCATCTACCAGTAAGGCCTGAGGCACTACCACAACAAGAAGATCAAGCCCCTCGCGTTCCATGAGGGTGACCTCGTCCTCCGACTCGTCCAAGAGCAAGTCGGCCAGCACAAGTTGTCCCCTCCATGGGAGGGCCCGTTCATCGTGAGCCGTGCCATGTGCGACCGCAACACCTACTACCTCATCGACGCACGCAAATCGAACAAGCGCAAGAGAGACACCGCCGGTGAAGAAACGACCCGGCCGTGGAACGCGGAACTCCTCCGCCCATTTTATAGTTAGCCGTACGAGTGTATGTATCGCCGCCTTTTGTAAACATATGAAACTATTGGGCCCCCAAACGATGCTCGGGGGCTGCCTTTTGCCGACCAAGTTATTGCGTCCCCTACTTTTTTATGCATAACTATGCTCCTGAACCAGGCCACCGGTCCGATCCGCTCGACCCGGGGGCTCGGGGGCTGGCCGGCTCGACCACCACCCCGCCGCCTTACTTGGTGATTCCTGACGCACTAAGGGCGCCGCGGCCCCCCACTTCGCCCTAAGCCACAGACCCGGCTTTGGCTGTCGGCTGGCAAGCACAACGGGCCAAAGCTCCTGCGTGCTTCAAACACCAAGTCAAAGGCTGCCGGGTCGATTAACCTGGCCCGTCACTCAAAAAATAAAAATGAACAGCCGCACGACCGGCTGCTCGCTAACCGGCTCTGCCGGATTGCCGCCAGCCGGCCCAGTGGGTGTTTTGCTTGCGCTCAACGTTTTGAAAAACCTAAGTACTGCGCACTCCCCTCAAAGAGCCGAACTCCTTGTCACGGACCAGAGCCTCGGCCGTCTGACTCGCGATGGGGAGGTTTGAGAAAGGAAAAGCGCAAGAAACCAGTTCAAAAAACGAAAACAAGAGTAAAAACATTGACGACATATACACATAAATATTTAAAAGGCCCACGACCCGAGTTCATTACACCCAGAACACAAGTGGGTGGGTGGACCTGCTACCTAACAGATTCTACCAAGGCATCTCAGGCATCTCCAGCACCGGGTCGCGATGTCGACGACTCTCCCCTGGCGGCCTCCAGGTCCAGCAAGGTACCGGTGTCCTCCTCGGCTCCCCCATCGCGGTAGACGGCCGTCTCCTCGGAGCTGCCCTCCGGGTCATGAAGAAGAAGGCCGTAGTCGTCGCCAGCCACGACTCTGCCATCTTCCACCCGCTCCGGGTGGAACTTGTCGTGGAAGGCGAACTCATCGATCTAGCTAGCTCGGGAGGCGATCCGGCCGGCCTGCTCCTGCAGCTCCTGCTCCGAGCCGACCCGATGGCCCATCAGCGCGTCCAGCTGCAGGTCCGGGTGCCAGGACAACGCGAAGAGGAGCGCCATCTCGGCGCCGGCACGAGCGGCGGAGACGCGCCACTCATGAAGCCGGTCCGGCCCCATCTCCAGCCAGCGCGCCAGCCGCGTGAAGCTACTCGGCTCAACGGAGCCCGGCCAAAGGGCCGTCATCATCGCTGTGCCGGCCTGGGACAGCCGCCCCATCTGCTCCCCCAGGACCAGCAGGCGGGCCTCAATGGCGATCATGATTTCTAGGAAGGTCCATGCCATCTGCGGGTCCGTCCCGGATCCAATGACTCCCGATGGGTCGCGCTGGAAGCGGATGGCTTCCTCCGCCAGCCGATGCATCTCCGGGAAGGCCCCTGCCAGAAAACGAAGCAAGTCAGGAAAAAGGACAACAAGGACGAAAAGCTGGATCCCAACCCGGCAAAACCCAAGAAAAGCACTTACTAGAGAAGGATTCTTCCAGGTGCTGCGCTTCAAGCAACATACCGTGCAGCTCCCGATCAATGGTGCGATCACACTCCTAGAGCGCCTTCTCCAAGTCGGCCACCTTGGCAAGGGCCGCCTTCAACTCGGCGTCCTTGTCATCGGTCGGCTTCTCGGACGCCTCCGACGGTGAGCCTCGTCCTGACGGGCCCCCTCCGCCGCAGCAGCCTGCTCCCTCACGCGCTCCACCTCAGCCAGGAGCCGACCCTTGTCGTCGGCCAGCCTGCCGCGTTGCTGATCCGCCTCAACCAGGGCCTATTGTGCCTCCACCACCTTGGCGGCCTCCGCCTTAAGAAGCTCCACCTCATCCTCGAGGCGGCTCTTATGGCCCGCCAGCTGCTCCCGCAGCTGGTTGGCCTCGTCAAGCGACCGCCGGGCCACTGCCGCCTCCACCCTCGCCTGTGCCACCTCGGCACCAAGACGACCGGTGTTGGCAATAGGCCGGTCATAGTGATGACCGGCCCGGAGCAGCCGGGTTTGCTGGGACAACACCTCAGCTACAAAAAGGAAGATTGAGGAAAGGAAAAAAGCAAGACTTAATATTAGGCCCAACTGCTACACAGTTGGCCCGAATCTCGGTGGCTACATCCAGTGGGTGCACTAGCGCGCCCCCACTAGAAAAGAGCACGAAGATACCTGCGGCGACGCGGAGCTCCTCCTCCTTGGCGGCGAGCTGCTCCTTGAGATCCCGGTACTTACCCAGGAGGCAGTTGAAGGCGCCGACCCGGTAGGTGTCGAGTTGCTGAAAAAGGCGGTAATCAGAACAAAGACAACATTCTAAAAGATTCGACCCAACTACTACATAGTTGGCCCAAACCTCGGGGGCTACACCTAGTGGGTGCGCTAGCGCACCCCCACAAAGAAGAAGCTGCAGAAGAAGCTTACCAGCGCGACGCGCTCCAAGTCCTGCGTCTGCTCCACCGCGGCCTGGGCGAAGGCCTCAAGCTGGTCCGTCCGACCGCGCAGACGGCGGCTGACGGCGTCCATCGCCGCCTCCTCCTGGGTCTGAGGCCCAAAGACCACAGCGCTCCCGCTCCGCGCCAACTGCTTGATACGTCTCCAACGTATCTAGAATTTTTTATTGTTCCATGCTATTATATTACCCATTTTGGATGTTTATGGGCTTTACTTTACACATTTATACCATTTTTTGGACTAACCTACTAACCGGAGGCCCAACCCGTATTGCTGTTTTTTTGCCTATTTCAGTGTTTCAAAGAAAAGGAATATCAAACAGAGTCCAAACGGAATGAAACCTTCGGGAGCGTGATTTTTGGAATGAACGTGATCCAGAGGACTTGGAGTGCAAGTCAAGAAGCAGCCGAGGCGGCCACGAGGGTGGAGGGCGCCCCCCTACTGGGCACGCCCCCTATCTCGTGGGCCCCTCGGGCGGCCACCGACCTACTTCTTCCTCCTATATATACCCACGTACTCCGAGAACATCATAAGCGACCACAAAAACCTAGTTCCACTGCCGTAACCTTTTGTATCCGCGAGATCCCATCTTGGAGCCTTCGTCGACGCTCCGCCGGAGGGGGAATCGACCAGAGAGAGCTTCTACATCAACACCATAGCCCTTCCGATGAGTTGTGAGTAGTTTACTACAGACCTTCGGGTCCATAGTTATTAGCTAGATGGCTTCTTCTCTCTCTTTGGATCTCAATACCATGTTCTCCTTGATCTTCTTGGAGATCTATTCGATGTAACTCTTTTTGCGGTGTGTTTGTCGAGATCCGATGAATTGTGGGTTTATGATCAAGTTTATCTATGAGAAATATTTGAATCTCCTCTGAATTCTTTTATGTGTGATTAAGTTATCTTTACAAGTCTCTTCGAATTATCAGTTTGGTTTGGCCTACTAGATTGATCTTTCTTGCAATGGGAGAAGTGCTTAGCTTTGGGTTCAATCTTGTGGTGTCCTTTCCCAGTGACAGCAGGGGCAGCAAGGCACGTATTGTATTGTTGCCATCAAGGATAAAACGATGGGGTTTATATCATATTGCATGAGTTTATCCCTCTACATCATGTCATCTTTCTTAATGCCTTACTCTGTTCTTTATGAACTTAATACTCTAGATGCATGGTGGATAGCGGTCGATGTGTGGAGTAATAGTAGTAGATGCATGCAGGAGTCGGTCTACTTGTCACGGATGTGATGCCTATATACATGATCATGCCTAGATAATCTCATAATTATTCGCTTTTCTATCAATTGATCGACAGTAATTTGTTCACCCACTGTAATACTTATGCTATCTTGAGAGAAGCCACTAGTGAAACCTATGGCCCCCGGGTCTATCTTTTATCATATAAGCTTTCAATCTTCTTTTATTGGCATCTTTACTTTTCCAATCTATATCATAAAATACCAAAAATATATTTATCTTATCATACTATCTTTATCAGATCTCACTTTTGCAAGTGGCCGTGAAAGGATTGACAACCCCTTTATTGTGTTGGTTGCGAGTTCTTTGTTTATTTGTGTAGGTGTGTGGGAATTTTGAGGAGCCTCCTACTGGATTGATACCTTGGTTCTCAAAAACTAAGGGAAATACTTACGCTACTATTGCTGCATCACCCTTTCCTCTTCAAGGAAAACCAACGCAAGCTCAAGACGTAGCAAGAAGGATTTCTGGCGCCGTTGCCGGAGAGGTCTTCTCTCAAGTCAAGACATACCAAGTACCCATCACAAACTCATCTCCCTCGCATTTACATTATTTGCCATTTGCCTCTCGTTTTCCTCTCCCCCACTTCACCCTTGCCATTTTATTCGCCCTCTCTTTCCCAATCTCCTCTCTCTCTCTCGCTTGCCTTTTTGTGTGCTTGTTTGTACTTACGGCTTTGCCTAAGAACATCGACCTTCATCTTAGAAGGTTGGAAGAGATTGAATCAAACATTAGAAGTTTTATGACTTTACAGTTTGAGCATAATAATTTCTTCAGAAAAGAGCTTAAAGAACAAAATTTTTTTGGGGTTTACGAACAAAGAGCTTGATGATATGTCTAAAGAATTTTATGGCTTGAACTCTCAAATTACTCGGCTTGAAAATTCTATAGCCCAAATTTCTGATAAGCAAGCTACCTTCGTCAATAAGATGGCTGCCAAACCAGAAAAGTTAGGTGAAAATAATGATGAAGATCTTAAAGTTATTGATGTGTCTTTGTTTTGCAATATGAATCTTAATAATGATGGGACTGGAGAAGAGTCAACTTTAGTTAAAAGGTGTCCCAATGATTTGGAGTTTTTAGATCTTGATGCTAAATTTGGTAAAAGTGGGATTGGAGAGGTCAAGACTTTAAATAGCATTAAACCCACTATCTTGTATTTCAAGGAATTTAATTATGATAATTGTTCTTTAGAATATTGTATTTCCTTGTTGCAATCCGTTGTGAATTCTCCTCATGCTTATAATCAAAATAAAGCTTTTACCAAACATATTGTTGATGCCTTGATGTAATCTTTTGATGAAAAACTTAATTTGGAAGCTTCTATACCTAGAAAACTTTATGATGAGTGGGAACCTACTATAAAGATTAAAATTAAAGATCATGAGTGTTATGCTTTATGTGATTTGGGTGCTAGTGTTTCCACGATTCCGAAAACTTTATGTGATATTCTAGGTTTCCATGATTTTGATGATTGCTCTTTAAATTTGCACCTTGCAGATTCCACCATTAAAAAGCCAATGGGAAGGATCAATGATGTTCTCATTGTTGCAAATAGAAATTTGGTGCCCGTAGATTTTATCGTTCTTGATATAGATTGCAATCTTTCATGCCCTATTATTCTTGGTAGACCGTTCCTTAGAACGATTGGTGCGATAATTGATATGAAGGAAGGGAATATTAGATTCCAATTTCCATTAAGGAAAGGCATGGAGCACTTTCCAAGAAAGAAGGTTAAATTACCTTATGAATCTATCATGTGAGCTACTTATGAATTGAGTGCCAAAGATGGCACTACTTAGATCTATCCTCGCTTTTATGCCTAGCTAGGGGCGTTAAACGATAGCGCTAGTTGGGAGGCAACCCAATTTTATTTGTGTTTTTTGTTTTTGTTTCTGTTTAGGAATAAATTCTGCATCTACCTTCTTTTTAGATGTGTTTTTATGTTTTAATTAGTGTTTGTGCCAAGTAGAACCTATAGGATAACCTATGGTAATAGTTAATTTGATTCTGCTGAAAAAACAGAAACTTTGCGCGCACGAAAATAATTTTGTTAATTCACAGAAACGTGATTTTGCGTTGATTCTTTATTATGTAGATCAATAGACAAATTTCCCAGGACTTCCTATTTTGGTAGGAGTTTTAAAGTTCCATAAGTATTCGAGAGTTACAGATTGCTACAGACTGTTCTGTTTTTGATAGATTCTGTTTTTCGTGTGTTGTTTGCTTATTTTGATGCATCTATGGCTAGTATTAAGTGGTATGAACCATACAGAACTTGAAATACAGTAGGTTTAACACCAATATAAATAAAGAATGAGTTCATTACAGTACCTTATGTGGTGGTTTTTCTTTCTTTCACTAACGGAGCTTATGAGATTTCCTGTTGAGTTTTGTGTTGTGAAGTTTTCAAGTTTTGGGTAAAGATTTGATGGACTATGGAATAAGGAGTGGCAAGAGCCTAAGCTTGGGTATGCCCATGGCACCCCAAGATATTCAAGAATAGACAAAAGCCCAAGCTTGGGGATGCCCCCGGAAGGCATCCCCTCTTTCGTCTTCGTTTATTGGTAACTTTACTTGGAGCTATATTTTTATTCGCCACATGATATGTGTTTTGTTTGGAGCGTCTTGTATTATATTAGAGTTTGCTTTTTAGTTTACCACAATCATCCTTGCTGTACACACCTTTTGGGAGAAACCCACTTGATTAGAATTTATTAGAATACTCTATGTGCTTCACTTATATCTTTTGAGCTAGATAGTATTTGCTCTAGTGCTTCACTTATACCTTTTAGAGCATGGCGGTGGCTTAATTTTGTAGAAATTGTTAGTCTCTCATGCTTCAATTATATTATTTTGAGAGTCTCTTAGAACAGCATGGTATTTGCTATGGTTATGAATTTGGTCCTAGAATGATGAGCATCCAAGTTGGGTATAATAAAAACTATCATAGAAAGTGCATTAAACACTAGGATCAATTTGATGCTTGATAATTGTTTTGAGATATAAAGGTGGTAATATTAGAGTCATGCTAGTGGGTAATTATGAAATTGAGAAATACTTGTGTTGAAGTTGGCAAGTCCCGTATCATGCACGTATGGTAAAAGTTGTGTGACAAATTTGTCGCATGAGGTGCTCTTTTGATTGCCTTCCTTATGAGTGGATCGGAGGTTGGGATCGCGCGATGGTTAAATCTTACCAACCCTTCCCCTAGGAGCATGCATAGTAGTACTTTGCTTAGAGGGCAAGTAAACTTTTGCAATAAGTATATGAGTTCTTTATGACTAATGTGAGTCCATGGATATACGCACACTCACCCTCCCACTTCGCTAGCCTCTATTGTGCCACGCAACTTTCGCCGGTATCATGCACCCATTATTTACCTTCCTCAAAACAGCCACCATACCTACCTATTATGGCATTTCCATAGCCATTCCGAGATATATTGCCATGCAACTTTCCACCGTTCCGTTATTATGACATGCAGCATCATTGTCATATTGCTCTTTGCATGATCATGTAGTTGACATCGTATTTGTGGCAAGGCCACCCTCATAATTTTCATACATGTCACTCTTGATTCATTGCATATCCTGGTACACCACCGGAGGCATTCATATAGAGTAATATTTTGTTCTAAGTGTTGAGTTGTAATTCTCGAGATGTAAATCAATAAAAGTGTGATGATCTTCATTATTAGAGCATTGTCCCAAGTGAGGAAAGAATGATGAAGGCTATGATTCCCCCACAAGTCGGGATGAGACTTCGGACTTTAAAAAAAAGAGAAAGGCCAAATAAAAAAAATGGAAAGGCCAAATAAAAAAATGAGAGAAAAAGAGAGAAGGGACAATGCTACTATCTCCTTTCCACACTTGTGCTTCAAGATAGCACCGTGATCTTCATGATAGAGAGTCTCTTGTGTTGTCACTTTCATATACTAGTGGGAATTTTTCAGTATAGAACTTGGCTTGTATATTCCAATGACGGGCTTCCTCAAAATGCCCTAGGTCTTCGTGAGCAAGCAAGTTGGATGCACACCCACTTAGTTTCTTTTGTTGAGCTTTCATATATTTATAGCTCTAGTGCATTCGTTGCATGGCAATCCCTACTCATTCACGTTGATATCTATTGATGGGCATCTCCATAGCCCGTTGATACGCCTAGTTGATGTGAGACTATCTTCTCCCTTTTTGTCCACAGAACCACCACCATATACCACCATAGTGCTATGTCCATGGCTTGCGCTCATATATTGCGTAAGAGTTAAAAAAGCTGAAGCGCATTAAAAAGTATGAACCAATTGCTTGGCTGAAACTGGGGTTGTGCATGATGGGAGTATTTTGTGTAATGAAAATGAAGCATGGCCTAACTATATGAGTTTGTAGGGATAAGCTTTCTGTGGCTATGCTATTTTGATAGGACCTGATTATTTGTTAGTATGCTTCAAAGTATTATTATTTTTATGTTTTATAAGCTTTTATCTTGAATCATTTGGATCTGAACAATCATGCCATAATAGAGAAAATTACATTGAGAATTATGCTAGGTAGCATTCCACATCAAAAATTCTATTTTTATCATTTACCTACTCGAGGACGAGCAAGAATTAAGCATGGGGATGCTTGATACGTCTCCAATGTATCTATAATTTTTGATTGTTCCATGCTATTATATTACCCGTTTTGGATGTTTATGGGCTTTACTTTACACATTTATATCATTTTTGGGACTAACCTACTAACCGGAGGCCCAGCCCGTATTGCTATTTTTTTGCCTATTTCAGTGTTTAGAAGAAAAGGAATATCAAACGGAGTCCAAACGGAATGAAACCTTCTGTAGCGTGATTTTTGGAACAAACGTGATCCAGAGGACTTGGAGTGCAAGTCAAGAAGCAGCCGAGGCGGCCATGAGGGTGGAGGGCGCGCCCCCTACTAGGCGCGCCCCCTATCTCGTGGGCCCCTTGGGCGGCCACCGACCTACTTCTTCCTCCTATATATACCCACGTACCCCGAGAACATTAGAAGCGACCACGAAAACCTAGTTTCACCGCCGTAACCTTCTGTATCTGCGAGATCCCATCTTGGAGCCTTCGTCGGCACTCCGCCGGAGGGGGAATCGACCATGGAGGGCTTCTACATCAACACCATAGCCCTTCCGATGAATTGTGAGTAGTTTACTACAGACCTTCGGGTCCATAGTTATTATCTAGATGGCTTCTTCTCTCTCTTTGGATCTCAATACCATGTTCTCCTTGATCTTCCTGGAGATCTATTTGATATAACTCTTTTTGCGGTGTGTTTGTCGAGATCCTATGAATTGTGGGTTTATGATCAAGTTTACGTATGAGAAATATTTAAATCTCCTCTGAATTCTTTTATGTGTGATTAAGTTATCTTTGCAAGTCTCTTCGAATTATCAGTTTGGTTTGGCCTACTAGATTGATCTTTCTTGCAATGGGAGAAGTGCTTAGCTTTGGGTTCAATCTTGTGGTGTCCTTTCCCAGTGACAGCAGGGGCAGCAAGGCACGTATTGTATTGTTGCCATCGAGGATAAAAAGATGGGATTTATATCATATTGCATGAGTTTATCCCTCTACATCATGTCATCTTTCTTAATGCGTTACTCTGTTCTTTATGAACTTAATACTCTAGATGCATGCTGGATAGCGGTCGATGTGTGGAGTAATAGTAGTAGGTGCAGGCAGGAGTCAGTCTACTTGTCACGAACGTGATGCCTATATACATGATCATGCCTAGATAATCTCATAATTATTTGCTTTTCTATCAATTGCTCGACAGTAATTTGTTCACCCACCGTAATACTTATGCTATCTTGAGAGAAGCCACTAGTGAAACCTATGGCCCCCGGGTCTATCTTTTATCATATAAGCTTTCAATCTACTTTTATTTGCATCTTTACTTTTCCAATCTATATCATAAAATACCAAAAATATATTTATCTTATCATACTATCTCTATCAGATCTCACTTTCGCGAGTGGCCGTGAAGGGTTTGACAACCCCTTTATTGCGTTGGTTGCGAGTTCTTTGTTTGTTTGTGTAGGTGCGTTGGACTTTTGAGGAGCCTCCTACTGGATTGATACCTTGGTTCTCAAAAACTGAGGGAAATACTTACGCTACTATTGCTGCATCACCCTTTCCTCTTCAAGGAAAACCAACACAAGCTCAAGACGTAGCAACGCCCCCCCTGCTGGGGCACCAGGGCATTCTCCCCGCTGGCCGCTCCCGATGCGGCCCGCACCTCCTCCGGCGCCCTCTCCGGTGCCGCCGCCGACCCAGACGCCAGGAGGGCCTGCGACACCACCACCGGCTCAGCAGCCGGGGTGGCCTGCGGCACCTCCACCCACGGCGCCTCCTCGACCTACACCCGCGGCGCCTCCTCCAACACCAGTGGAGTCCCTTTCGGTGCTGCCCGTGGCGCCTCCTCCAAGACGGCGCCATCGCCGCCTCTGGCGGCCCTTGCCCGCTCGACAACGTCGAGCTGCGACGGGGTATCGTCCTCCACCTCCACGACCTCCTAGTCAAGGATCACCATGTCAGCCCGGCCTCCTCGACTGCGCTCCCTCACCGACGACGGCTCGAAGACCGTCGCCGCCAACCGTGCCCTCTGGCATCTCGCGCCATGCCGACTCCTCGCCGGCTCGCGCCCATGCCGCCGATGCGTCGGTCCAAGCCCGACCGATGCCGCCTCCAGCTCCGCCTCGGCCCTGTTCCTGTCCCGCCAGGCCAGGCCTTCAGCGTCGTTGGGGTCCAGGCCGAGGTCTGGGTCGGCCGGCTCCTCCTCCTCGACCCGGTCGATGTGGTCGGACCGGCTCGTGTGGAACGCGGCCTCCTCGATGGCCGCGGCATCTGCCGCCGCCCTCGCCAGCGCGATCGGTGACCTAAAGAAGAAGACAAAATGAACAAAGCGAAGTCGGCTCGACCGCTAGGACACAGACATGAAAAGAGACTTACCCCTGCAAGACCGGGATGCGGGCCGGCCTCCCCTACCCGGCGCCGCGCTTCCTCTTGTACGGCCTCCCGCTCCCGACCGGGTCCACCGCGCGCTTCGGGCCCCGGGGCCGCGATGCGCTGCTATCCTTCCCATATGGACGGCTCGGCGCCGCCCCATGCAACGACCCGGCTCCGCCTGCATCGCCGCCTCCTCCATCCAACGCCACTACATCAGCAATCGGCGTCAGTGTCGCCCATGCCGTGTCGCACCCGACAACTCAAGAAGCACAAAAGAGAAGGCAATAAGGCAGGACTTACCGTGCGACGCCCAGCACCGACGTCGACCTCATCCTCCTCCCCTCCACCGCGGGCCACGGGCTCCTCCGACATCGCCCGTACCACCTACGACGGAGCCCGGGCGTAAGGGTACCGGATGGCATTCAGAAGCACCTCTCGCATCGTGTCGGGACGAACGAGGAGATGCACAGCAGCAAAGTAAGGAGACCAAATACTCACCAGAGGCGCCGGATTTGATTCACTGTACGGTGCCTTGCCGAACCTCCAGTCATCCCCAAAGTTGGCCTTGGAGATGTCATTCACCCGGTGCGTGATCTGGTCCACCAACAGACACGTCGCCCCATGTGATTGGGGTCCTGAAGACCGGCCATCTCGCCGATGAGGCAGGAGCTCCGATGCAGCGGGAGAACCCGGCACATGATGAACGCGGTGATGAGGTCGTTGCCAGTGAGCCCCTCCCGCATCTTCATCACTGCAACCCGCTCGCAGAGATTGAGGACCTCCTGCGACGGGTTCCTGGGGGAGTAGCCCCAGCTCATCTTCGCCCGCGGCGGCACGATGGCGAAGGCCAGAAGATTGATGCGGTCCGCACCCAAGTTGCGGACGTAGAAGAAGGAGTTCTGCCATTTCTTGGCAGAGTCCTCCAGCGGAATCTTGGGGCAGGCCGCCCCCGACCGCTTCGAGATGACAGCAGCGCCGCAATCAGTGAACTCCCCGGCCGTCGGCCCCTGCTGCTTCAGGGAAAATAGGCGCGCCCAGAGGTCGATCGTGGGCTCGACCCCCAGATACCCCTCGCAGAGAGTAATGAAGCCTGAAAGCTGAACGACAGCGCCGATGCCGAGATGGTGGGGCTGGAGCCCGAAGAACTCCAGGAACGTGCGGAAGAAGGTGCTCGCCGGCAGCCCAAATCCACGCTCGAAATGCGTAAGGAAGACCACGCGCTCCATGCCCGGGGGCTACGGCCTCTGCTCGCCCCGCGGCAGGCGCACGGCGACCTCCGTCTCCCGCGGCAATCGCCGGGAGGAGCGAAGGTAGGCGATGTCCTCGACGGTGATGGTCGAGCCCATCCAAGAGCCCGACGGCAGCGCCATCGATGAAGACGAGAAAGGAAGAAAGAAGATGGACGATGGCGAGGTTCTGCTCGAAGCAACGGGCGTCGTAGCGTGGCTCTCGCAAGAAGCAGAGCAAGGGCGAGGAGGCGGGAGGGAGCGATCGAGAATGATGTCCGCCGCCCCCCTCGCCCTGATTTATAGCCCTCGGTTTGAACGTGGGGGAGTGGGATCGTCTGCGCTTGCCTTTCCCACTACCCCGCAATAAATGCACATGTACGCGTGCAATAACTGCACGGGGAAGAGCAACCAACCCCCGGACGCCGCAATAAATCCGCACGCGTGGGCCAAGGGCGTGCGGCGGCGGGCCCCAGCCCGTTGCCCAGTCCCATCACGCGCGTGGCTTGTCAGGCCCCTCCGACTTCTGGGCACCACGTGGCGCCCGCGCGAAGCCCGAGGGATCGCCCCAAGATTCGATGGATTCCTTGGTTCCCGCCATCGTTGGGATGCCGCGATCCGGTTTTTGGAAAAACCGGCACACAGTGGGTGTTGTCAGACCCGGTGCTCGCAGAATTCGCCTTGCTTAAGGGGGAAACTGTGAAGGCCCTCCCATCTGAAGACGGCGGACCTTCACAGCTTCGGGGACTACTGTCAGGGGGATGAACCCCGGGCAGGCAACGGAACCCGGATCCTTTTTAAAAACAACGGGGCCGGCGTCGCCCCTCAAGCCGGCACGCGCTTGGCCGGGTCGCTCGACCCGGCCAGGCCCCGCAACCCGGCCAAACTCTCCGACCCAGCCAGGCACCTCGACTCGGCCTCAACAACCAGTACAAGCGGCCAAACTCGGCACAACCGAGGCTTCCTCAACAAGCCAGCTCCACCCGTGGCGCGCTCCGCAACGCAGCCACGAGTCAGCTCCCGTCCCATCTAGGCCGTATGATGGGACGAGTCTTCAGCCACTGATGACCAGGGCAACAGTGCCCCGCCCATACCTCCAGTCTGCCGGAGCGTGGCAACAGTGCCCCTCACCTACCAGCTGACCAGGGCGGCGAGGCTACAGTGCCCCCGTCGTCACTGCTGACGACAGCAAGCGGCAACCTGACGGAGCACCACTGTACATGACTCGACTCGGCCATGCCCTGGCGATTGACAAGACGGTGCATAGTCCCCCTAGGCATGCAGGGCCCGCACTTAGGGGAACCCGGCGAACCACAAGCCCCCAGCGGGTCCCAGCCCAGGACCTCAGACGCTGACGACCCGGATCCACCGATGTAACATTACCATTGTACCCCTGGGGGTTGGCCTATAAAACCCCCCAGGAGCCCTCGCATATACGAGCAAGTAAGCAAGCAGGAAAGCATAGAGAAATTAGCCACCAGACAGTAGAATCCACCCGATGAGAAGGAGCCGCCTAAGCCTTGGCCAGCCTTCCTTCTCCTCCATACAGCTCTAGGAGCAACCTTGTACTATCGCGTATCAACTACACTCGGCAGGACTACGGGTGTTATCTCTCCGGAGAGCCCCGAACCTGGGTATGTCTTGCGTCCCGCACTCGCTCATGCCAACCCCGCCTCTGGAGCCCACCAGTGCCCTCGAGCCTCCTCCTCTCTTTAGCCATCCCATGGCATCTGCCGTGCGCCCACCACGACAAATAGAGTTTATACTTTATACTTCGATGTTGTGATGATTTTTTACTTATTCATGAGAAGTCTATGATAAAAGTTCTATGATAAATTTTTTATGTTAAGTTTGTTATTGTTGTTGTTATAATAATTTATATGATGCTTCTATGTCCGTATTTTGTTTTTATCGACACATCTCTCTCTAAGCATGTGGATTTCGGTTTTTGCTTGAGGACAAGCGAGGTTTAAGCTTGGGGGAGTTGATACGTCCATTTTGCATCATGTTTACCTACTGTTATTTATAATGTTTTTATGCATAATAATGCTTTTTGGAGTAATTCTAATGCCTTTTCTCTCATAATATGCAAGGTACACACAAAGAGGGAGAATTCCGGCAGCTGGAAACCTGGACCTGAAAAAGCTACGTTAGGCTACCTATTCTGCACAACTCTAAATGAGCTGAAACTTCATGAGGATATTTTATGGAATAAAAAAATACTGGAGCAAATAACTACCGGAGAGGGGCCACCTGGTGAGCAAAAGACACCAGGGCGCGCCAGGCCCCCCCAGGCGCGCCCTGGTGGGTTATGCTCAGCCTAGCCCACCTCCGGTGTCCATCTTCTGGTACATAAGTCATTTTGACCTAGAAAAAGAATAGGGGGAGGACTTTCGGGAGAAGCACCGCCGTCTCAAGGCGGAACTTGGGCAGGAGCACTCTTGTCCTCCGGCGGAGCGATTCCGCCGGGGGACTCTTTGGGTGTTCATCACATAGAGATGTGGACTAGATTATTGACTCTAGTAAACCCTTGGGGTGTTGGTCACATGGCGATGTGAACTATGGATTTAATCACATACAGATGTGAACTATTGGTGTTAAATCACATGGCGATGTGAACTAGATTATTGACTCTAGTGCAAGTGGGTGACTCAAAGAAATATGCCCTAGAGGTAATGTAAGGGCATTTTATCCCTAAGGTGTTTTGGTGATTGATGACAATGCTTTTGCGGACTAATCGTGTGCCTTGAGTATTTCAGTCGCTTCGTCGCTAGGCACAAGACGGTTTGGTACTCCTCGAAGACTATTGAAGACGGTGGTGTTCTATGTCTCTTTTGGTGGTTTTGAGTCGTAGGATAGCGTACTATTAAGAGGGGGTCCGCGGTGGAAAGGTTCGGGTGGAATCATCACGTACATGTTTTCTCCCTTTGCACCGCCTTTCCCTTTGCACTTTGAAGCATCCTCCGTTATCTTCATTGTTGTGCAAAAAGCAGGATTCCTAGTGTTGCTTTTCTGAGGCATGCGGTAGTACTGCTCCTACGAGCGGTAGTACCGCAGGCCCCTGCGATAGTATCGCAAGCCCTTGTGGTAGTACCGTGGGCGCACACAGTAGTACCGCTCCTATGGAGCTGTAGTACCGTGGCCTCAGGCCAGGCTCAGCCTCTCATGCGGCTGTAGAGGCGGATGTAATTTTTTACATCCGCGCCCTACGCGGTAGTACCGCCCCATGCGCGCGGTAGTACCGTGAGTCCTGGTCTGCCTCAGTAGCACGAGCAGAAGTAGGGGCGGATGTAATTTTTTACATCCGCTCCCTGCGCGGTAGTACCACATGCGAGGCGCTGTAGTACCATGTCAGATTTTTGCACTGTTTGATTTTCAGCGGAAGTAGACACGGATGTATTTTTATTCATCTCTACCCTTTCCAGCCTAGTCCATTCTGGCCTTGCGGTAGTACCGCAAGGGGGAGCGGTAGTACCGCGTCAGTGGCAGTACCGCTCTTAGCCTTGGAGGCTCTAGCCTGGAGTAGCCCCTGCCGTTGCAGCGGTAGTACCGCGGTCCACCGTGGTAGTACCATGAGCCCCTGCGGTAGTACCGCTTGTCTGAAGCGGTAGTATCGCAGGTCGCGGGCTGAGTAAGTGGATAACGGTTGGATTTATCTCTCCTCTATGTAAGGGGTGTCTTCTTCCTCTAGTTGACCACCTCTTCCATCCCTAAGCTCCATTGTTGCTCCAAGCTCCATTTTCGCCCGATCTCTCTCCCTAGCCAATCAAACTTGTTGATTTGCTCGAGATTAGTTGAGAAGGCCCCGATCTACACTTCCACCAAGAGAAATTTGATTCCCCCCACTAATCCCTAGCGGATCTTGTTACTCTTAGGTGTTTGAGCACCCTAGACGGTTGAGGTCACCTCGGAGCCATAGTCCATTGTGGTGAAGCTTCGTGACGTCGTTGGGAGCCTCCAATTAAGTTGTGGATATTGCCCCAACCTTGTTTGTAAAGGTTCGGTCGCCTCCTTCAAGGGAACCAATAGTGGAATCACGGCATCTCGCATTGTGTGAGGGAGTGAGGAGAATATGGTGGCCCTAGTGGCTTCTTGGGGAGCATTGTGCCTCCACACCACTCTAACAGAGACGTACTTCCCTTCAAAAGGAAGGAACTTCGGTAACACATCTTCGTCTTCACCGGCTCCACTCTTGGTTATCTCATGCCTTTACTTTTGCAAGCTTACTTGTGTTATATCCCTTGCTTGCTTGTGTGCTTGTTATTGTTGCATCATATAGGTTGTTCACCTAGTTGCATATCTAGACAACCTACTTTGATGCAAAGTTTAATTTGGTAAAGAAAAGCTAAAAATTGTTAGTTGCCTATTCACCCCCCTCTAGTCAACTATATCGATCCTTTCAATTGGTATCAGAGCCTCGTCTCTTTATTAAGGACTTTGCCGTTCGAAGAGTATGGTTGACACCATAGACGGTAGGGAGGAGCACTCCGGTGTGAATCCGATCTCGTCTACGGGTAAAGGGGGAACCGCGGTGTCCCATGAGGAATTCAATTTGGCTTTAGACACATTGAAAACCTCCATGACAACCGAGGTTGAAAGCATGTTTAAAAAATTCTTAGAAGGACTTAAACTATCTACCTCGCCGTTGAAAGTGGGTGATCCCATTGACAAGGTGACTGATGCTAACTTCGATAATGGGGAAGCTACTAGTGAAAAGGATCCTTCTACTAGTGGTAGAAATGGCACCGGCATTTTTGCCCATGTGGCACCTCCAGTCCATGGAGGACCGATTCCTTCTACTCCTTTAAATCATGTTGGGCCTCCTCCTAAGATTGTGAAAAATGAGGACTTTGATTCTTGGGTGTATTGCTTCAAGCGTCATTTAAATCATGTGAATACTAACCTTTGGAGAATCATTGAAGAAGGTTTTCATCCACATGACCGAAGCAACTTCACCCCTAGAGAAGCCGTGGACCATCAATTCAATGAGAATGCTCTCTTCATCATTCAAGATGCAGTTCTTCCCGAAGATCTCCCTCACCTTCGACCCTTCGCCATGGCCAAATACACATGGCATTGCGTTGTTTCCCTCTATAAGGGAAGTGCAAGCATTCAACGCTCCAATTATGAAGTGGTGCAAGATGAAGCCGACGAGTTTGCAATGAAAGAAGATGAAGAACCTCGTGAGCTCTTCCGGAGAGTTACCAAACTTGAGGTCTCACTCCGAGACCATGGGAGCAAGGACACGGATGACAATTGGATCAAGCACAAGTTTCTTAAGGCAATGATGCCTTAGCACAAGGCCTTGTCCTCCGTCATCCGACAGAGACCGGACCTCCACTCCTTGACCTCAAACGAAGTGTTGGATGAGTTTGTGGCAATGAGGATCTTGGACAAGACCGCCGACAACATGGTGTTGCGCTCTCAAAGGGTAAAGAAGCCCAACCTTGCCTTGGAGGCCAAGGTTATTGTGGAAGAAGAGAAAGAAGAGGAAGATGAGGAGAGCAACCCCGGAGATACAAAATATGATTATCATGAGCACATGGCTCTTGCTTCAAGGCAATTTTGGAGCAAGAAGAACACAAGGCCCAACTTCAACAAGAACAACTCAAGTGGGTTCAAGGGCAAGCAACGTGTGAGAACATGTTACAATTGTGGCAATGTGAGCCATTTTGTTGTGGATTGCCCTTACGAGAAGCGGGAAGACAATGGTGGCAAGCTCATTCGAAAGGACAAAGCCAAGTCCTTCCCCAACAAGAACAACTTCACCAAAAAGACTCCTACTCGAGGGTTGGTGGTTCAAGAAGAATACCATGAGGATGACGATGATGATGAAGATAGTGAAGCCATGGCCATGGCCTCCGTTTCCATTGCCACAACTCCACGGGTGTCCCTCTTCGACTCACCCAATGAGAACATCACCACCAAGTGTCTCATGGCTAAAGCCACTAACAAGGTAACCCCCAACATCAAAACCACCACCATTTCTAATCCTTCCTTAACGGATGGCATTGATGAAAGTGAGGGGTCTAATGAGAAAGTAAATGAATTTGAGTCTTTTATGAGTAAGCTCAAGGGCAAATCCAAGAATCACTTCGTTGCTCTCTTGGAACAACTTGGTGAAGCTAATGACATGATTGAGGCTCGTGAAGAAACCATCTCTAAGATGGAAGGTCATAGTCGTGACTATGCCGATGAGATATCAGATCTCTCTAATGCTCTTAAGGAAGAGCGTGGGCATCGTTTGGCTCTTGAGGAGTCACACAACGATGACCATGCTAAGTTAAAGAAAGATCTTGATCATGCTCTTGTTGTATCTCGTGTGCTAACTTCCGAGAAGGCTAAACTTGGCGTTGACCATGCTAGACTCAAAGAGGAGTTTGATATACTCGGCAAGGCCCACAAGGTCTTGAAGAGTGATCATGCTAGCCTCAAGGAGTCTCATGATCAACTCCAAGTGAAGCTAACTAAATAAAAAGCCACCTTTCCTCATATGGTATTAATTGATAATGCAAATGCCGCTAACCCATGTTGTGAGCACGTGCATCTTGTGGAGGAAAATGCCAAGTTGAAGGAGCAACTTGAGAAAGGCCTTGTTACATGCATACAAGGTGAGAAGAACCTCAATGACCTTTTGAGCAATCAAAAGGAAGTTGTGGCCAAGGAAGGAGTTGGGTTCACACCCAAGTCCAAGAACAAGAAGAAGAACGACAAGGCCAAACGACCTCCTCCTCTCAAGCAAACTTTTGTGAAAGAGGGAGAGGGTGCTCCTAAGGATAAGAAGAACAAGGTGAAGGGTGGTGATGTCAAAAAGGGCAATGCCACCCCTTCCAACAAAGCCGGCGACTTTAACCCTTCTTATGTGTTGTGTCATGCTAGTGATGGGCATGTTTATGCTAAATTTGTTGGTTCTCCTTATGAGTACATTGAATGGTCTATTTGGGTTCCTAAGACCCTTGTTACTAACATCAAAGGACCCATTACAAAATGGGTACCTAAAACCAAGCATTGATCTCTTGTAGGTGTTTTCTTCCTATGGGGGATCATGGTTGCTCGATAGTGGAGCAACAAATCATATGACCGGAAGCAAGGACTTGGTGGTGGACGTGCACAAGATTCCTTCTATGCCCACCAACGTCGAGTGGGGTGATGCCTCGCTTCTAAGGTATTGGGTCCTGGCAAGGTTGTCATTTCTCATGATCTAACGATCGAGAAAGTCATGCTTGTTGAGTCCCTTGCTTTCAATCTACTTTCCGTTCGTCAACTTGCACTCATGGGCTTTGCCACTTTCTTTGATATTGATACCGTGGCCCTCTTGTGGAGCAATACTCTTAAAGTAGCCTTTGTTGGGCATGTCGAGAACGGTCTTTATGTGATTAACTTTTCGGAGCGACCCACTAAGACCGCGACATGCCTAATGGCTAAAGTTGATGTGGGATGGCTTTTGCATCGCCGTTTAGCCCACGTCAATATGAGATCTTTGCAAAGTCTTCTCAAGGGGGACCATGTCCGTGGACTAACAAATGTTAGTTTTGCCATAGATCGTGCTTGCAGTGCTTGTATCGAAGGAACTTCATGAGAAGGCTCACCCTCCCACGATTATCATCTACTCGAAGAGACCCTTGGAGCTCCTTCACATGGATCTCTTTGGGCCTCCATCCTTTTATAGCCTTGGAGGTAGAAAGTATTGCTTGGTGATTGTGGATGATTATTCAAAATACACTTGGGTATACTTCTTCAAGAGAAAGAGTGAGACTCAAAAAACCATCATCGACTTTGCAAATGAAGCTCAACGTCAACATGATGCAAAGATCTTGACAATAAGAAGTGACAACGGCACCGAGTTCAAGAACTACACCTTGGATGAGTTTCTTAGTGATGAGGGGATCAAGCATCAATATGCTGCACCATATACCCCTCAACAAAAATGGTGTCGCGGAGAGGAAGAACCGGACGTTGATGGATGCGGCAAGGACCATGATGGCAAAGTTCAAGTCTCCATACAACTTTTGGGCCGAAGCCATCAACACAGCATGTCATGCATCCAATCGGCTCTATCTCCGCAAAGGCTTGAACAAGACTCCATACGAAATACTTACCGGTAACAAGCCCAACCTCAAGTACTTCCGGGTGTTCGGGTGTAAGTGTTTCATTCTCAAGAAAGGTGTTTGTTTGTCTAAATTTGAGGCTAGAGCTTATGAGGGCATTTTTTTGGTTATGCTACAAACTCCCATGCTTACCGTGTCCTGAACAAGTCCACCGGACTCATTGAGGAGACGTGTAACATAGAGTTTGATGAGAATAACGGCACCCAAGTGGAGCAAAGTGGTACTTGTGATGTAGGTGATGAAATTCCTCCCCAAGCCATAAGAAGAATGGGTGTTGGTCATATCCTACCCATTGAGGAACCCCTTGTGGCCGAAGGAGAATGACAATGCTCCACTCAAGTGGAGCCATCACCACCCCAAGACCCACACGCTTCCGAAGAACAAAGTGAAGGCCCTCAACCTCTCAAACAAGACCAAGGTCAAGATCAACCTCAAGATGGTGGTGAACCACCAAATGATGCCCAAGGTCAAGTTCTCCCCCTCGAGCAAGTTCAAGACCAAGAACAAGCTCAAGACGGCGCTCAAGATGATCAAGTTACCCCTCCTCCTTCCACATCCGAGGAGGAGTTAGAGCATCGTGCCGTGAAGATTGCTTCCAAGCTCACCACCAAAGGTCATCTCATGGAAAATGTGGTTGGAAGCCTAAGAAAGGGGGTAAGCACTCGTAGACAATTAGCAAACTATTGTGAACATCACGCGTTTGTCTCTTGTGTTGAACCCTAAAAGGTCTATGAGGCGCTCGAAGATCCGGATTGGCTCAATGCCATGCATGAAGAACTCAACAACTTCGAATACAACAAAGTTTGGAGATTGGTGCCAAGGCCATCCAGGAACCACAATGTCATTGAAACCAAGTGGATATTCAAGAACAAGCAATATGCTCATGGGACCATAGTTCGCAACAAGGCAAGATTGGTAGCACAAGGCTACTCCCAAGTCGAGGGTATCGACTACGGTGAAACCTTTGCTCCTGTTGCTCGCCTTGAATCCATTCGTTTGTTGATTGCTTATGCTTCCCATCACAACTTTAAGTTACAACAAATGGATGTGAAGAGTGCTTTTCTTAATGGTCCTATTAATGAGTTGGTGTATGTCAAGCAACCCCCCAGGTTCGAGGATCCCTACTTCCCCGATCATGTGTATCAACTCGATAAGGCACTCTATGGCCTTAAGCAAGCCCCACGTGCGTGGTATGACCACCTTACCGAGTTGTTGCAAGATCGTGGATTTGAAGTTGGGAAAATTGATCCCACTCTTTTTACTAAGAGGGTCAAAGGGGAGTTGTTTGTGTGCCAACTATATGTTGATGATATTATATTTGGTTCCCCTAACAAAACTTTCAATGAGGAATTTGCCGCTCTCATGACCTCTATGTTTAAGATGTCTTCAATGGGAGAGTTGTAGTTCTTCCTCGGTTTCGATATCAAGCAAAGAAGGGAAGGTACCTTCATCAACCAAGCCAAATACACCCAAGACATGCTAAAAAGATTCAAGCTAAGTGATATCAAGCCGGCTACTACTCCAATGCCCACCAAGTGCCAACTTGACATTGATCCCAATGGTAAAGCAGTGGATCAGAAGGTATATCGCTCCATGATTGGCTCCTTACTTTAACTTTGTGCATCTAGATCGAATATCATGTTGAGTGTGGGAATGCGTGCACGGTTTCAAGCCGCACCGAAGGAAAGCCACTATGTGGCGGTCAAGCGAATCTTCCGATATTTGGCTCATACCCCAAACTTTGGCTTATGGTATCCAAGAGGAGCAAACTTCAAGCTTGAAGGATATACGGATTCCGATTGGGCGGAAGAAAAAGTGGATAGGAAGTCGACTTCCCGAGGGTGCCAATTTCTTGGTTGCTCTTTGGTGAGTTGGTCTTCCAAGAAGCAAAGTTGTGTGTCTCTCTCGTCCACCGAAGTGGAGTATGTGGCGGCCGGTAGTTGTTGTGCACAACTCTTATGGGTGAGGCAAACTTTAAAGGATTACAGTGTCATTTGTGACAAAGTGCCTCTTTGGTGTGACAATGAAAGTGCCATCAAGATTTCTCTCAACCTGGTGCAACACTTCAAGACGAAGCATATTGAGATTCGGTATCACTTCATCCGGGATCATATTAGGCGAGGGGAGATCGAGCTCAAGTATGTCAACACTCATGATAACCTTGTAGATATTTTCACGAAGTCCTTGGATGAAGCAAGATTTCGTGAGTTAAGGCATGAGCTAAATACCATTGATTTGAGCAATCTGACTTGAACCCTTGCACACCCCACCACACTCAACTTGTTGTCTAGTTTAGGTGTAGGCATGGACATAGGGGGAGTGTTGTTCTCTCAATGAACTCTCGCTCCCCCCATTATGCACAAATTGATCAACTCTTTCACATTACCATTTTTGATGGTACATGTGCTTCAAAGACGAGTTTTGGTCATGGGCCCAAGGATAATTCTTCGCGGTGCCATACCAATCAACTCAAACATAGGTGGCTCCTGCCACCGCCCCCTCCTTGGAGAGGTTGGGTCTCGTTTTGGTCTTTGTTGCCTCTTGTTTGTTTGCGGTGTCTCGCTTGTTAGCTCGTTGGTGTGTCTATTCTCTTGAAGGTTCCGTGCAAAATCATTTTTTCCTGTGCTTGAAACTGTATTTTCTTGGGTTCACGGTACTACCATGGTCCGCCACGGTACTACCGCAAGGACACGGTACTACCGCAACCAGCACGGCAGTAATTTTTTACTGCCGCTGGTGGAGCAGTACTACCGCCCACGGCGCGGTAGTTCCACCCGGGCGGTACTACCGCCCACGGTGCGGTAGTTCCACCCGGGCGGTACTACCGCAATGAGTCACAATACTACCGTGGTGTAGCGAGCGCGTGGGGGTTAAGAGCGGGCAGGGGGAGTTCCAACTCCCCCATACCCATTCACTCCTTCTTCCCATGCCGCCTCTCTCTCTCCTTCCCACGAACGGCGCCGGAGACCCTCGCTGGATCTCCTTCTCCGGCTGCTCTCCTCAGATTCCGACCAGTGGGATCGTTCCCCACCACTTCCTCTTGCCATGGAACAAGGTCTTTCCCCAAATCCCTCTCTTTTTGGTTTGTTCCTTTGCTTCTAGGTTTTGGGGAGATGCTAGTTCTTCTTGAGATTTTAGGCTAAATCTTTGCAAGAGTAGGATGGAGGAGAGTAGTAATGCATAGAGTTTGTACATCATATGTTGCCCCATGGTAGATTTGATCGACTGTAGTACCGCTTTGTCGTCACGGTAGTTCCCAGATTCACTTGCTGTTTCGGATCTGAAAACACGCGGTACTACTGCACCTCCAGCATGGTACTACCGTGCGCGGTACTACCGTGATTTGGAGCGGCACTAATTTTTTAGTTCCGTGCGACCAAGCAGTGCTACAGTGCTGTCAAATCTATCATGTGGCAATTATCATGTGCGAATTCTACTTGTTTCACTGTTTTGTTGTGTTCTTTGCACTGATCCTTCTCGCATTTCTTGCGTGTTTGTTTTGTGGTGTGTGGCTCAGGTGCTCATGCTCGCCGTTCCAACCCAAGCTGTGACACGGGCTCCAAGCATCTGCGCAATCAAGATGAACCTCCTGAGGGCTCTAGTGCCCCCCAACACAGGACCAAGACCACCGCCACCAAGGACAAGGAACCCGTCATGGGTATGGATGAGATGCCGCTTGCTGAGTTCATCTCTCGAAGGAAGATCAATCCCTATGTGAATCCTCATGCCAACCTTCGAGGGAATGAGTTGTTCTGGACCAAGCAATAGAATCTCATTTATCTGGATGTGATCAAGGCCAAGCGGAATATCTATGTGGATGTGCACTGGATCGACATGCATCATATGAGGGAAGAGAAGCATCGGGCATACCTTGGTGAGGCTTTGGATCTAGTGGAGCAGGTTGGCATTGAGCATATCATCTCTGTTCACAAAGACTATGATCCGGAGATTGTGGCTCAATTCTTCACCTCAGTGTACTTTCATCCTAATGAGGACCGGACGATGACTTGGATGACCAATGGTCGGCGGCTGACGGCTACCTGGAAGGAGTTCATGACTTTGCTTGGTGTTTCGGATGAGGGGTTCGCTACATCCCAAGGTGTTCGTCCTCATGCCAATTCCGAGTCAGCCAACAAGAACAAGCTTCAGCCCTTCCTTGTTGAGAAGAAACTCTCCAGTGGCAAGTCTTCTTGGGTGCTCAACTCCTTCCTTGACATCATGTACCGGATCTTCCGCAATTCTCTCTTCCCATGCATTGGGGATAAGGACAAGGTGCATTCTTATCTTGTGGACATGTTGCTCCTGTGTGAAGAAGCATGCAACTCTCAGACGCTACCACTTGATGTCTTGCATATCATGTGGTGTGAGCATCGGTTTGCCATCTTCAACCACAAGGTCCCCATCTATGGACCGTATCTATTTTAGTTGATCTCAGCAACTTGGGAGAAGCTCTACCCTCAGGATGACTTTGAGGCCCCTGATTGGATTCGACATGATTCCATCCGGCTCTGTGTCAAGACTCAGTGGGCTAACACCACTTCTCGTGCTGAGGCTGCGGCTGCCATGGATGTGGATGCAGATGAGGATGAGGAGGAGTCAGCAGATGAGGTCAGCTCTGAGGGTTACACCCCTCCCACCTCTGAGCCCTCTTGGGCTAAGAGGCTGAAGAACAAGATGAAGACCTTGTTCTGCATGCAGGCCAAGGGACAGTATAGGTCTCATGTTGCCTCCAAGGAGAGTCGCTGCCGTGACAAGAAGATCATGAGGCTGTTTGGAGAGGATGTTTCTGGCGGTTCTGAGGATCGCATCACTCCAGAGGCTGAGTGGATGGCGAAACAAGGCTTCAAGTGGACTGATTCTGAGGAGGACGTTGAGGAGACCATTCCTGCTGCCGAGTCTGACGAGGACCGTGCGTCTGATTACTCCGCTTGAGCCACCACTTGTGTGTAGGTGTCCTCTCTACCTTTTTGGCGTCTTGATGCCAAAGGGGGAGAGAGTTTAGGGATTTGCGAGAGTCTTGTGTCGTGCTTGTGTTTGCTTTGCTCGTGTTTGTCCCGTTGAACCTTGCTTGCTTTGGTTTAGTTCGCTCGTGAGACTTGGTCTATCATATGGTGTAAGACATATGCACTCTATCGTACCCTATTACCTTATTGAGCTTATGTTATATTGTGCTATTTATGTTATGCTCATATTTACTATCTTGCTTAGTGTTAGCCTTTTTGTTGCAAAATATGCTTTATCTCTAAAATATAGGGGGAGTGTTGATCCTAGTATACGTGTCGTGCAGTCCAAAGCACTTTACTCTCTAGCACGCATCTAGGGGGGGCTCGTCTATATTTTAGAGATGTGGGGTTTGCTTATGTGCTATATTCTTTCCCTTTGAGCAAATCCCATATTGTCATCAATCCACCAAAAAGGGGGAGATTGTAAGGGCATTTTATCCCTAAGGTGTTTTGGTGATTGATGACAATGCTTTTGCGGACTAATCATGTGCCTTGAGTATTTCAGTCGCTTCGTCGCTAGGCACAAGACGGTTTGGTACTCCTCGAAGACTATTGAAGACGGTGGTGTTCTACGTCTCTTTTGGTGGATTTGAGTCATAGGATAGCCATACTATTAAGAGGGGGTCCGCGGTGGAAAGGTTCGGGTGGAATCATCACGTACACATTTTCTCCCTTTGCACTGCCTTTCCCTTTGCGCTTTGGAGCATCCTCCGTTATCTTCATTGTTGTGCAACAAGAAGGATTCCTAGTGTTGCTTTTCTGAGGCGTGCGGTAGTACTGCTCCTAGGAGCGGTAGTACCGTAGGCCCCTGTGGTAGTACCGCAAGCCCTTACGGTAGTATCGTAGGCGCACACGGTAGTACCGCTCCTATGGAGCTGTAGTACCGTGGCCTCAGGCCAGGCTCAACCTCTCATGCGACTGTAGGGGCGGATGTAATTTTTTACATCCGTGCCCTACGCGGTAGTACTGCCCCATGCACGCGGTAGTACCGTGAGTCCTGGTCGGGCTCAGTAGCACGAGCGGAAGTAGGGGCGTATGTAATTTTTTACATCCGCTCCCAGCGCGGTAGTACCACATGCCAGGTGCGGTAGTACCGTGTCGGATTATTGCACTGTTCGATTTTCAGCGAAGTAGACACGGATGTATTTTTATTCATCCGTGCCCTTTCCAGCCTAGTCCATTTTGGCCTTGCGGTAGTACTGCAAGGGGGAGCGGTAGTACCACGTCAGCGGCAGTACTGCTCTCAGCCTTGGCGGCTCTGGCCTGGACTAGCCCCTGCCGTTGCAGCGGTAGTACCGCGGTCCACCACGGTAGTATCATGAGCCCCTGCGGTAGTACTGCTTGTCTGGAGCGGTAGTACCGCAGGTCGCAGGCTGAGTAAGTGGATAACGGTTGGATTTGTCTCTCCTCTATATAAGGGGTGTCTTCTTCCTCTAGTTGACCACCTCTTCCATCCCTAGGCTCCATTTTCGCCCGATATCTCTCCCTAGCCAATCAAACTTGTTGATTTGCTCGGGATTGGTTGAGAAGGCCCCGATCTACACTTCCACCAAGAGAAATTTGATTCCCCCCACTAATCCCTAGCGGATCTTGTTACTCTTGGGTGTTTGGGCACCCTAGACGGTTGAGGTCACCTCGGAGCCATAGTCCATTTTGGTGAAGCTTCATGGTGTCGTTGGGAGCCTCCAATTAAGTTGTGGAGATTGCCCCAACCTTGTTTGTAAAGGTTCGGTCGTGGCCTTCAAGGGCACCAATAGTGGAATCACGGCATCTCGCATTGTGTGAGGGCGTGAGGAGAATACGGTGGCCCTAGTGGCTTCTTGGGGAGCATTGTGCCTCCACACTGCTCTAACGGAGACGTACTTCCCTTCAAAAGGAAGGAACTTCGGTAACACATCCTCGTCTTCACCGGCTCCACTCTTGGTTATCTCGTGTCTTTACTTTTGCAAGCTTACTTGTGTTATATCCCTTGCTTGCTTGTGTGCTTGTTATTGTTGCATCATATAGGTTTTTCACCTAGTTGCATATCTAGACAACCTACTTTGATGCAAAGTTTAATTTGGTAAAGAAAAGCTAAAAATTGTTAGTTGCCTATTCACCCCCCCTCTAGTCAACTATATCGATCCTTTCAGCTAATAATAAAGTTGTTATTTTATATTTCCTTATATCATGATAAATGTTTGTTCTTCATGCTAGAATTGTATTAACCGGAAACTTGATACATGTGTGAATACATAGACAAAACACCGTGTCCCTAGTATGCCTCTACTTGACTAGCTTGTTTATCAAAGATGGTTAAGTTTCCTAGACATGGACATGTGTTGTCATTTGATGAACAGGATCACATCATTAGGAGAATGATGTGATGGACAAGACCCATCCGTTAGCTTAGCATAATGATCGTTTAGTTTTATTGCTACTTCTTTCTTCATGTCAAATACATATTCCTCTAACTATGAGATTATGCAACTCCCGGACACCGGAGGAATGCCTTGTGTGCTATCAAATGTCACAATGTAATTGGGTGATTATAAAGATGCTCTACATGTATCTCCGAAGGTGTTTGTTGGGTTGGCATAGATCGAGATTAGGATTTTTCACTATGAGTATCGGAGAGGTATCTCTGGGCCCTCTCGTAATGCACATCATATGAAGCCTTGCAAGCAATGTGACTAATGAGTTAGTTACGGGATGATGCACTATGGAACGATTAAAGAGACTTGCCGGTAATGAGATTGAACTAGGTATGAAGATACCGACGATCGAATCTCGGGCAATAACATACCGATGACAAAGGGAATAATGTATGTCGACATTGCGGTTTGACCGATAAAGATCTTCGTAGAATATGTGGGAACCAATATGAGCATCTAGGTTCCGCTATTGGTTATTGACCGGAGAGGTGTCTCGGTCATGTCTACATAGTTCTCGAACCCATAGGGTCCGCACGCTTAATGTTGATGACGATATGTATTATATGAGTTATGTGTTTTGGTGACCGAAGGTTGTTCGGAGTCCCGGATGACATCATGGACATGACGAGGAGTCTCGAAATGGTCGAGAGGTAAAGATTGATATATTGGAAGGTTATATTCGGACACCGGAATGGTTTCGGAAAGGTTCGGATATTTTTCGGAGTACCGGGAGGTTACCAGACCCCCCCAGGCGGGCCTACATGGGCCATAGGACAGAGGGGAGGCATCCCACAAGGGGTGGCCGTGCCCCCCTTCCATCAGGAGTCCGAATTGGACTAGGTGAGGGGGTGCGCCCCCCTTTACTTCTCCTCTTCCCTCTCCCTTCCCGTTTTCCCCCTCTGTGTGAAGGAAAAAAAGATGGGGGGGGGGGCGAATCCTACTATCAGTGGAGTCCTAGTAGGACTCCCCCATCCTTGGCGTGCCCCTTGTGGCCGGCCTCCTCCCATCCTCCTTTATATACGGGGCAGGGGGCACCTCAAAGTACATCAATTGTTTCGCTGTGTGCGGTGCCCCCCTCCACCGTTTACTCCTCCGGTCATATTGTCGTGGTGCTTAGGTGATGCCCTGCGTGGATCACTTCACCAACACCGTCATCACGCCGTTGTGCTGATGGAACTCATCGACTCCTTCGTACCTCTACTGGATCAAGAGTTCGAGGGACGTCATCGAGCTAAATGTGTGGAGAACTTAGAGGTGTCGTACATTTGGTACTTGATCAGTTGATTCAAGAAGACGTTCGACTATACCAACCACGTTAAGTTAACGCTTCCACTTTCGGTCTACGAGGGTACGTGGACACACTCTTGCATGAGCGTAGGATTTTTTTTTGAAATTGCATGCTACATTTCCCAACACCCCTATCGCCCACACTCACTTGGCGACTGTTTAAAATGCCGTCATGGAAAGGGGTTAAAAACCGTTTGTATAGCAGCTCGTTGTACCGGTGGTAGTTTATGTATTCACACAAGTATTTAAGTTTGTGGTCAATACAATTCTAGCATGAATATCAAAATTTTATCATGAACATGAAATATGATAATAACCATTTTATTATTGCCTCTAGGGAATATTTCCAACAGATGGCGTGGGACGACATGCGGATGAGCACAGCTAGCCCGAGGCAGCCCGCGAGCCCAACGCAGCAGCAGCCGATAGCCAGCGACGGGGCCAACGAGGCAGACATCAAGTCGGCCATACAAATGCACCTAGTACATTTAGGAGATTAATGAATGAAGTTTTACGTGCTTTTATTAGACGATTTGTGGTAGTCTGTTTTGGTGATATACTAATTTATAGAAGACCTTTGAATGGGCATTTGGAACATTTACGTCTTGTTTTATTGTTGTACGAGATGCACATTTGTTTGGTAACCTTGGTAAGTGCACCTTTTTCACTAACCAAGTATATTTTCTGGGCTATATTGTTACTCCACATGGAATTAAAGTTGATAAACCCAAGATTGAAGCTATTGAGAATTGGTCGCAACCCAAAACGGTCACACAAGTGATGATTTTTCTTCGCCTTGCAGGTTTGTATAGGCGTTTTGTGAGAGATTTCATCACAATTGCTACACCTCTCAATGAGCTTACAAATAAGGACGCGTCTTTTGTTTGGGATATCGGACAGGTAGAGGCCTTCATGGTATTGAAAATAGATTAACACATGCTCCTTTACTCCAACTTCCTGATTTCCATAAGACTTTTGGGCTTGAATGTGATGCTAGTGCAATTGGATTTGGAGGTGTGTTATTACAAGATGGTAAACCTGTTGCACACTTTTCTGGAAAATTGAGTGGGCCTAGTCTGAACTATTCTACTTATGATAAGGAATTATATGCTCTTATTCGTACTTTGGAAACATACCAATATTATTTGTGCCCAAAGAATTTGTTACACATTCTGATCATGAATCTTTGAAACACATTAAAAGTGAAGCAATAATGAACCATAGACATGCTAAATGGGTTGAATTCATTGAGACTTTCCCTTATATTATTAAACACCAAAAGGGTAAAGAAAATGTAATTGCTGATGCATTGTCTCATCGTTATACTATGCTTTCATAACTTGACTTCAAAATTGTAGTGACCTGACCCAAATGGATCGGTGCCTCTATGCTTTCGGTGCTATCCTTGGACCAATATTCTATCACACATAGTACATCAATGAAATACCATAACATCACAAATTAAAAAGGTAACGTTGATCTAGAGTATACCTCATATAACACAGGCAAAAACAATTAGAAGGGTGTGGAGTCCCATCAATGCCAATGGCAAGTTGAGTGTATACCGTAACCCTATGACATAACTCTTACACGTCGTAGAAATTCTTGTAACATGATAAGTTGAAGCCGTGAATGTACTGGCAAGATCACAGATAAAGACAGATGAAAGTAACTCTATCACAATATTCAATATGGCTATGGAGGCTCTGTGTCTTAAGTTTTTGCATAAAAGCTATTTTTCCTATACAAAGGAATCATATTAATAACCACAAAGTGAATTCACTAATGAGATGGTTCCGCCAACAAAATCTCATATCCCAACGTCACTATTAAATCCCAATAATCAATTCATCAGATAGTCCATTTATAGTGCAGTGTTGAGAGTTCCAACATAGATCCAATTCCACAGGCTCAAGTTGTCTGTAACTAGGGACACGAATAATTGATTAGGTTAATTCTCTGCAGAGTTTTGTGCACTATCCCTGGAAGATTTGATCCCTCCTTTTACGTCCTCGCACTGCCTGGTGTTTGAGAACAGGATGATCTGGTCTTTCAAAGAGTTTCCCTAACCACTACTAGTGCCCATCCAACCCTATCGTTCGTCTACATTTCATAGCACTGGTGCAGTCAGAGTCACAACTAAGATCAACCAAGCTAAAGCCCATAATGACATGTGGCTTCCTAGGTAAGCTTTTGGTCTTGAAGTATTCTTCCGTCTCTTTGAACCTGGTTGGAACTTTCGGCGTGATTGACTGGCACTTCTCCAGCAACACCTAGGTTAACCAATAGGTCCTCTAGGGTGCCGTGTAGCGACCCGACCTCAATCAGTCAGGCCTCTGTGTATCTATGTCATCCCTAGATCAGTATGCTGGCACACATAGTACATCATGTATATATAGGAGTGCAATCACATGTATAAATAACGTAAAACTGATATATATATATATACCTCATAAATCTCAGCGGAAACAATCAAACGGGTGTGGAATCCCATCAACACCATCGGCAAGTTGAGTTTAAACAGTAACCCTATGTCATAAATCTTACTAGTTGTAAAAATATCTACAACATGAGATGTTGCAGCCATGTAGGTCAGTAAATTGAATGTACCGGCAAGATCACAAATAAAAGAAACAGATGATAAAATTATTCTATATGCACGATGGGTTTGTGGCTCTAAGTCTGAGTTTTATTTGCATAAAAGCTGATTTTAATTTTCCCTACATCAAAGAAATAACAAGAGTCTTTACTATAGAGTTTTCTACCATGACATGGTTCCGCCAACCAATCTCTCATAACCCAAATAATTTTCAGTTGCCCACAATTAAGTTATTAGTTCGGTGTTGAGAGTTCCGAGATAAATGGAAGTCCAGAGGCTCAAATTATCCATAACCAGGACACAACTAATCGATTAGATATTACTTCTGCAGAGTGTTATGCACTTTACCCACAAGATTTGATCCCTCTTTTTACATTCTCGCACTTCGGCGTGTTTGAGAACAAGATGATCGAAACATGGTATTCCAAAGAGTTCGTCTGACCACCGTCCAGCGCTCATCCAATACTACCATAGTTCTACATCTACTAGCATCGTCCCAGCCAGAGTCACAACTAAGGTCAACCAAGCCAGAGCCCATAATGACTTGTGGTTGCATAGGTAAGCTTCCAGGCATGAAGTATTCTTCCATCTCTTTGAGTCTGGGTGGAGCTTTCTGCATGATTGACTGGTGCTTCTCCATTAACATCTAGGCTAACCAATGGGTACTCCAGGGTGCCGTTCATCCATTCCACCCAGTAGTGTGTATTGAAATCTTGTCTCGAGTCTTGAAGTCTTGAGGTCTTGAAGATGCAGGCCTTGAATATGCAATCATGAAGTTGTCGCCATTGGCATAGAGTCCTCCTTCTCACACCACTCGCGAGCACTCATACCAAACCCCGTCTTCTATAGTGTAGCATTAAAACTAAATAACATCCTGATACGTCTCCAACGTATCTATAATTTTTTATGTATTCGTGCTATGTTTATAATATTTCTACATGATTTTGCTATGATTTGATTAGAACTAACCCAGACTGACATTGTTTTCAGCAGAACTACCGTGGTGTTGTTTTTGTGCAGAAATAAAAGTTCTCGGAATGTGCTGAAAATCAACAGAGATTTTTTCTAGAAAATATAAAAAATACTGGAATGAAGAGTTACCGAAGGGGGGGGGGGGCATGGGCCCCACGAGTATGGAGGGCGCCCCACCCCCCTAGGGCGTGCCCCTGTGCCTCGTGGACTTCCCGTGGGGCCTCCTGACTTGTTCTCGATGCCAACCTCTTCTATAAATCCCCAAACCTCCAGAAAATAACCTAGATCGGGAGTTCCACCGTCGCAACCTCTCTAGACACCAAAAACCAATCGGGACCCTGTTCCGGCACCCTGCTAGAGGGGGATCCATCACCAGTGGCCATCTTCATCATCCCGACGCTCTCCATGACGAGGAGGGAGTAGTTCACCCTCAGGGCTGAGGGTATGTACCAGTAGCTATGTGTTTGATCTCTCTCTCTCTCGTGTTCTTGATTTGGCACGATCTTGATGTACAGCGAGCTTTGCTATTATAGTTGGATCTTATGATGCTTCTCCCCCTCTACCTTCTTGTAATGGATTGAGTTTTCCCTTTGAAGTTATCTTATCGGATTGAGTCTTTAAGGATTTGAGAACACTTGATGTATGTCTTGCATGGGATACCCGTGGTGACAACGGGGTATTCTATTGATTCACTTGATGTATGTTTTGGTGATCAACTTGCGGGTTCCGTGACCTTGGGAATCTATGCATAGGGATTGGTACCCGTTTTCGTCTTGACTCTTCGGTAGAAACTTTGGGGCACTCTTTGAAGTTCTTTGTGTTGGTTGAATAGATGAATCTGAGATTGTGTGATGCATATCGCATAATCATACCCATGGATACTTGAGGTGACATTAGGGTTTTGGTTGATGTGTGTCTTAAGGTGTTATTTTACTATGAACTCTAGGGCTATTTGTGACACTTATAGGAATAGCCCAATGGATTGATCAGAAAGAATAACTTTGAGGTGGTTTCGTACCCTACAATAATCTCTTCGTTTCTTCTCCACTACTAGTAACTTTGGAGTGACTCTTTATTACATGTTGAGGGATAGTTATATGATCCGATTATGTTATTATTGTTGAGAGAACTTGCACTAGTGAAAGCAAGAACCCTAGTCCTTGTTTCGAAGCATTGCAATACTGTTTATGCTCACTTTTATCATTAGTTACCTTGCTGTTTTTATAATTTCAGATTACAAAAACCTATATCTACCATCCATATTGCACTTGTATCACCATCTCTTCGCCGAACTAGTGCACCTATACAATTTACCATTGTATTGGGTGTGTTGGGGACACAAGAGACTCTTTGTTATTTGGTTGTAGGGTTGTTTGAGAGAGACCATCTTTATCCTACGCCTCCCACGGATTGATAAACCTTAGGCATCCACTTGAGGGAAATTTGCTACTGTCCTACAAACCTCTGCACTTGGAGGCCCAACAACGTCTACAATCAGAAGGTTGTGTAGTAGACATCAAGCTCTTTTCTGGCGCCGTTGCCGAGGAGGTTAGTGCTTGAAGGTATATCTTTAGATCTTGCAATCAAATATTTTTGTTTCTTGTTTTATCACTAGTTTAGTTTATAAAAGAAACTACAAAAAATGGAATTGAGGGTGCCTCATATGCTTCATCTTTTTTCATGTCTTTCATGAATATAAGGATTCTGATAATTGTGCCAAAGTGTTGGAAGAAGAATGCATTAGAATGTTTGGCACTAAATATTTGAATGATGAGCATGATTGCAATGTTGTTAGTATGAATTCCTTGAATATCCATGATGCTAATGATATGCAAAACCACACGCTTGGGGATGCTATGTTTGATGAAGATGATATTTTTAGTCCCCCAAGTTTTGATGACCAAATTTATTTTGATGTTAGCATGCCTCCTATTTATGATGATTATATTGATGAAAGTGGGTTTGGAAGAGTGTCAAATTTAGGAAGTAATGATCCCACTATTTTGGAGGGTGTTGAATCTTATTATAATTATGAAAGTGGATTTGGAGAGGCCATGACTTTATTTAGTGATGAATCCACTATTTCAGAAGAGGTTCCAATTGATTATAAGAACAAAGTTGCTATATATGATGATTATTGTGGTGACATGTATGCCCTAAAGAATAATGATAACCATGAAACTTGTCATCTTGATTTTAATTTTCAATTGGATTATGCCTCACATGATAGTTATTTTGTTGAGTTTGCTCCCACTACTATTCATGAGAAGAAATTTGCTTATGTGGAGAGTAATAAATTTTTTATGCTTGTAGATCATGAAAAGAATGATTTATGTGATAGTTATATTGTTGAATTCATTCATGATGCTACTGAAAATTATTATGAGGGAAGAACATATGCTTATAGGAATCGCAATAATAGCAGGTTTTGTCTCTATGTGTTGAAAATCTTGAAGCTATGCTTGTTTTGCTTTCCTATGCTAGTTGATTCTTCTTCCCATAAATTGTTTGCTCACAAAATACCTATGCATAGTAAGTGGGTTAGACTTAAATGTGTTAGTCATATGCTTCATGATGCTCCCATTATGTTTCCATTCTTATCTTTTATGTGAGCATCATTGAAATCATCATGCCTAGCTAAAAAGGCATTAAAGAAAAACGCTTGTTGCGAGATAACCCAATATTTACCCCTACTATTTTTGTGTGTACACATGATTAAGATACTGTAGTAATCATGTTTTATATATTTTGTTTCAATAAAGTGCCAAGTAGAACCTTTGGGAAGACTTGGGTGAAAGTTAATGTGATCTTGCTGTAAAAAACAGAAACTTTGCGCTCACGAGATTAGCTTTCGTTCTTTACAGGAGAGTGATTTTGAGTTGATTCTTTTTGAAGAAGATTAATAGACAAAGTCCTAACGTCCACCAGTTTATTTCAGAACTTTTGGAGTTATAAAAGTATTCGAGAGTTACAAATTACTACATACTATTCTGTTTTTGACAGATTCTGTTTTCTATGTGTTGTTTGCTTATTTTGATGAATCTATGAGTAGTATCGGAGGGTATGAACCGTAGTGAAGTTGGAATACATTAGATATTACACCAAGATAAATAAAGAATAAGTTCACAAAAGTACCAAAAGTGGTGATTTATTTTCTTATACTAACAGAGCTTACGAGTTTTCTGTTGAGTTTTGTGTTGTGAAGTTTTCAAGTTTTGGGTAAAGATTCGATGGACTATGGAATAAGGAGTGGAAATAGCCTAACTTGGGGATGCCCAAGGAACTCCAAGGTAATATTCAAGGACAACCAAGATCCTAAGCTTGGGGATGCCCTAGATGGCATCCCTCTTTTGTCTTCGTCTATCGGTAACTTTACTTGAGGCTATATTTTTATTCACCACATGATATGTGTTTTGCTTGGAGCGTCATTTTGTTTTGCTTGATGTTTGAATAATATCCCAAGATCCGAAATTCTTAAATGTTAGAGAGTCTTCACATAGTTACATAATTATTCGACTACTCATTGATCTTCACTTATATCTTTTGGAGTAGTTTATCATTTGCTCTAGTGCTTCACTTATATCTTTTTAGAGCACGACGTTGGTTTTATTTTGTAGAAATAGATGAACTCTCATGCTTCACTTATATTAATTTGAGTCTCTTTTAGAACACATGGTAATTTGATTTGGTTATAAATTTAGTCCTAATATGATAGGCATCCAACAGGGATATAATAAAAACTTTCATATAAAGTGCATTGAATACTATGAGAAGTTTGATTCTTTATGATTGTTTTGAGATATGAAGATGGTGATATTAGAGTCATGCTAGTGGAGTAATTGTGAATTTGAGAGATACTTGTGTTAACGTTTGTGATTCTCGTAGCATGCACGTATGGTGAACCGTTATGTGATGAAGTTGGAGCATGATTTATTTATTGATTGTCTTCCTTATGCATGGAGGTCGGGATCGCAAGATGGTTAACTCCTACCAACCCTTCCCCTATGAGCATGCGTTTAGTGCTTGGTTTTGATGACTTGTAGATTTTTGCAATAAGTATGTGAGTTCTTTATGACTAATGTTGAATCCATGCATTATACGCACTCTCACCCTTCCACCATTGCTAGCCTCTTTGTACCGTGCAACTTTCGCCGGTACCATACACCCACCATATACCTTCCTCAAAACAGCCACCATGCCTACCTATTGTGGCATTTCCATAGCCATTCCGAGATATATTGCCATGCAACTTTCCACAGTTCTGTTTATTATGACATGCATCGTCATTGTCATATTGCTTTGCATGATCATGTAGTTGACATCGTATTTGTGGCAAAGCCACCGTTCATAATTCTTTCATACATGTCACTCTTGAATCATTGCACATCCCGGTACACCGTCAGAGGCATTCATATAGAGGCATATTTTGTTCTAAGTATCGGGTTGTAATTCTTGAGTTGTAAGTAAATAAAAGTGTGATGATCTTCATTATTAGAGCATTGTCCTAGTGAGGAAAGGATGCTGGAGACTATGATTCCCCCACAAGTCGGGATGAGACTCCGGACGAAAAAAATAAAAAAAAGGCCAAAAAAAGAGAGGGCCCAAAAAAACAAAAAAATGAGAGAAAAAGAGAGAAGGGGCAATGCTACTATCCTTTTACCACACTTGTGATTCAAAGTAGCACCATGATTCATGATAGAGAGTATCCTATTTTGACACTTTCATATATTAGTGGGAATTTTCATTATAGAACTTGGCTTGTATATTTCAATGATGGGCTTCCTCAAATGTCCTAGGTCTTCATGAGCAAGCAAGTTGGATGCACACCCACTTAGTTTCTTTTTGAGATTTCATACATTTATAACTCTAGTGCATCCGTTGCATGGCAATCCCTACTCACTCTCATTGATATCTATTGATGGGCATCTCCATAGCCCGTTGATACGCCTAGTTGATGTGAGACTATCTTCCTTTGTCTTCTCCACAACCACCATTCTATTCCACCTATAGTGCTATGTCCATGGCTCACGCTCATGTATTGAGTGAAAGTTGAAAAAGTTTGAGAATACTAAAGTATGAAACAATTGCTTGGCTGAAACCGGGGTTGTGCATGATTTAAATATTTTGTGTGATGAAGATAGAGCATAGCCAGACTATATGATTTTGTAGGGATAGCTTCTTTGGCCATGATATTTTGAGAAGACATGATTGCTTCATTAGTATGCTTGAAGTATTATTGTTTTTATGTCAATATTAAACTTTTGTCTTGAATCTTTCGGATCTGAACATTCTTGACACAATAGAGAAGATTACATTGATAAATATGTTAAGTAGCATTCCACATCAAAAATTCCATTTTTATCACTTACCTTCTCGAGGACGAGCAGGAATTAAGCTTGGGGATGCTGATACATCTCCAACGTATCTATAATTTTTGATGTATTCATGCCATGTTTATAATATTTCTACATGATTTTGGTATGATTTGATTAGAACTAACCCAGACTGACGCTGTTTTCAGCAGAACTACCATGGTGTTATTTTTGTGGAGAAATAAAAGTTCTCGGAATGCGCTGAAAATCAACAGAGATTTTTTTTGGAAAATATAAAAAATACTGGAACGAAGAGTTACCGGAGGGGAGGCCCGTGGGCCCCACAAGGGTGGAGGGCACCCCCACTGTTGGGGAACGTTGCAGAAAATAAAAATTTTCCTACGGTTTCACCAAGATCCATCTATGAGTTCATCTAAGCAAGGAGTGATAGGAGTGCATCTACATACCTTTGTAGATCGCGAGTGGAAGCGTTCAAGAGAACGGGGTTGAGGGAGTCGTACTCGTCGTGATCCAAATCACCGATGACCAAGTGCCGAACGGACAACACCTCCGCGTTCAACACACGTACGGAGCGGATGACGTCTCCTCCTTCTTGATCCAGCAAGGGGGAAGGAGAGGTTGATGAAGATCCAGCAGCATGATGGCGTGGTGGTGGATGCAGCAGAGTTCCGGCAGAGCTTCGCCGAGCTTCTGCAAGAGGGAGAGGTGTAGCAGGGGAGAGGGAGGCGCCAAAACTTCAGGGTTCGGCTGCCCTCCCTCCCCCCTCCTTTATATAGGCCCTAGGGGGGCGGCCCTAGAGATGGGATCTCTAGGGGGCGGAGGCCAAGGGGGGTGGAGTGCCCCCCAAGGCAAGTGGAGGCGCCCCCTCCCCTAGGGTTCCCAACCCTAGGCGCGGAGGGGGGCCCAGGGGGGCGCACCAGCCCACCAGGGGCTGGTTCCCCTCCCACTTCAGCCCATGGGGCCCTCCGGGATAGGTGGGCCCACCCGATGGACCCCCGGGGCCCTTCTGGTGGTCCCGGTACAATACCGGTGACCCCCGAAACTCTCCCGATGGCCGAAACTGCACTTCCTATATATAATTCTTTACCTCTGGACCATTCTGGAACTCCGCATGACGTCCGGGATCTCATCCTGGACTCCGAACAACTTACGGTTTGCTGCATACTCATATTCATACAACCCTAGTGTCACCGAACCTTAAGTGTGTAGACCCTACGGGTTCGGGAGACATGTAGACATGACCGAGACGGCTCTCCGGTCAATAACCAACAGCGGGATCTGGATACCCATGTCGGCTCCCACATGTTCCTCGATGGTCTCATCGGATGAACCACGATGTCGAGGATTCAATCAACCCCGTATACAATTCCCTTTGTCAATCGGTACGTTACTTGCCCGAGACTCGATCGTCGGTATCCCAATACCTCGTTCAGTCTCGTTACCGGCAAGTCACTTTACTCGTACCGTAATGCATGATCCCATGACCAGACACTTGGTCACTTTGAGCTCATTTGATGATGCATTACCGAGTGGGCCCAGAGATACCTCTCCGTCATACGGAGTGACAAATCCCAGTCTCGATCCGTGTCAACCCAACAGACACTTTCGGAGATACCTGTAGTGCACCTTTATAGTCACCCAGTTACGTTGTGACGTTTGGTACACCCAAAGCACTCCTATGGTATCCGGGAGTTACACGATCTCATGGTCTAAGGAAAAGATACTTGACATTGGAAAAGCTCTAGCAAACGAACTACATGATCTTGTGCTATGCTTAGGATTGGGTCTTGTCCATCAGATCATTCTCCTAATGATGTGATCTCCTTATCAATGACATCCAGTGTCCATAGTCAGGAAACCATGACTATCTGTTGATCAACGAGCTAGTCAACTAGAGGCTCACTAGGGACATATTATGGTCTATGTATTCACACGTGCATTACGATTTCCGGATAATACAATTATAGCATGAATAAAGACAATTATCATGAACAAGGAAATATAATAATAATCCTTTTATTATTGCCTCTAGGGCATATTTCCAACAGTCTCCCGCTTGCACTAGAGTCAATAATCTAGTTACATTGTGATGAATCGAACACCCATAGAGTTCTGGTGTTGATCATGTTTTGCTCGCGAAAGAGGTTTAGTGAACGGATCTGCGACATTCAGATCCGTATGTACTTTGCAAATATCTATGTCTCCATCTTGAACATTTTCATGGATGGAGTTGAAACGACGCTTGATGTGCCTAGTCTTCTTGTGAAACCTGGGCTCCTTGGCAAGGGCAATAGCTCCAGTGTTGTTCTTCAAGAGTTTGATCATCCCCAACGCATTGGGTATGACTCCTAGGTCGGTGATGAACTCCTTCACCCAAATTGCTTCATGCGCTGCCTCCGAGGCTGCCATGTACTCCGCTTCACATGTAGATCCCGCCATGACGCTCTGCTTGCAGCTGCACCAGCTTACTGCTCCACCATTCAACATATACACGTATCCGTTTTGTGACTTAGAGTCATCCAGATCTGTGTCGAAGCAAGCGTCGACGTAACCCTTTAAGACGAGCTCTTCGTCACCTCCATAAATGAGAAACATGTCCTTTGTCCTTTTCAGGTACTTCAGGATATTCTTGACCGCTGTCCAGTGTTCCTTGCCGGGATTACTTTGGTACCTTCCTACCAAACTTACGGCAAGGTTTACATCAGGTCTGGTACATAGCATGGCATACATAATAGATGCTATGGCTGAAGCATAGGGGATGACACTCATCTCTTCTTTATCTTTTGCCGTGGTCGAGCATTGAGCCGAGCTCAATCTCACACCTTGCAATACAGGCAAGAACCCTTTCTTGGACTGATCCATTTTGAACTTCTTCAAAATCTTATCAAGGTATGTGCTTTGTGAAAGACCTGTGAGGCGTCTCGATCTATCCCTACAGATCTTGATGCCTAATATGTAAGCAGCTTCTCCAAGGTCCTTCATTGAAAAACACTTATTCAAGTAGGCCTTAATGATGTCCAAAAGTTCTATATCATTTCCCATCAAGAGTATGTCATCTACATATAATATTAGAAATGCTACAGAGCTCCCACTCACCTTCTTGTAAACGCAGGCTTCTCGATAAGTCTGCATAAACCCAAACGCTTTGATCATCTCATCAAAGCGAATGTTCCAACTCCGAGATGCTTGCACCAGCCCATAAATGGATCGCTGGAGTTTGCATACTTTGTTAGCATTCTTAGGATCGACAAAACCTTCCGGCTGCATCATATACAATTCTTCCTTAAGATGTCCGTTAAGGAATGCCGTTTTGACGTCCATCTGCCATATCTCATAATCATAGTATGCGGCAATTGCTAACATGATTCGGACGGACTTCAGCTTCGCTACGGGAGAGAATGTCTCATCGTAGTCAACCCCTTGAACTTGCCGATAACCCTTAGCGACAAGTCGAGCTTTATAGATGGTAACATTACCATCCGTGTCCGTCTTCTTCTTAAAGATCCATTTGTTTTCTATCGCTCGCCGATCATCGGGCAAGTCTGTCAAAGTCCATACTTTGTTTTCATACATGGATTCTATCTTGGATTGCATGGCTTCAAGCCATTTGTTGGAATCTGGGCCCGTCATCGCTTCTTCATAGTTCGAAGGTTCACCGTTGTCTAACAACATGATTTCCAGGACAGGGTTGCCATACCACTCTGGTGTGGAACGTGTCCTTGTGGACCTACGAAGTTCAGTAGCAACTTGATCCGAAGTACCTTGATCATCATCATTAATTTCCTCTCCAGTTGGTGTAGGTACCACAGGAACATTTTCCTGAGCTGCACTACTTTCCGGTTCAAGAGGTAGTACTTCATCGAGTTCTACTTTCCTCCCACTTACTTCTTTCGAGAGAAACTCTTTTTCCAGAAAGGATCCATTCTTGGCAACAAAGATCTTGCCCTTGAATCTTAAGTAGAAGGTATACCCAATGGTTTCCTTAGGGTATCCTATGAAGACGCATTTTTCCGACTTGGGTTTGAGCTTTTCAGGTTGAAGTTTCTTGACATAAGCATCGCATCCCCAAACTTTTAGAAACGACAGGTTAGGTTTCTTCCCAAGCCATAATTCATACGGTGTCGTCTCAACGGATTTAGACGGAGCCCTATTTAAAGTGAATGTAGCTGTCTCTAGAGCGTATCCCCAAAATGATAGCGGTAAATCGGTTAGAGACATCATAGACCGCACCATATCCAATAGAGTGCGATTACGATGTTCGACACACCGTTACGCTAAGGTGTTCTAGGCGGCGTGAGTTGTGAAACGATTCCACATTTCCTTAAGTGTGTACCAAATTCGTGACTTAAGTATTCTCCTCCACGATCTGATCGTAGGAACTTTATCTTTCGGTCACGTTGATTCTCTACCTCATTCTGAAATTCCTTGAACTTTTCGAAGGTCTCAGACTTGTGTTTCATCAAGTAGACATACCCATATCTACTCAAGTCATCAGTGAGAGTGAGAACATAACGATATCCTCCGGGAGCCTCAACGCTCATTGGACCGCACACATCGGTATGTATGATTTCCAATAAGTTGGTTGCTCGCTCCATTGTTCCGGAGAACGGAGTTTTGGTCATTTTGCCCATGAGGCATGGTTCGCATGTGTCAAATGATTCATAATCGAGAGACTCTAAAAGTCCATCAGCATGGAGCTTCTTCATGCGCTTGACACCAATGTGACCAAGGCGGCAGTGCCACAAGTATGTGGGACTATCGTTATCAACTTTACATCTTTTGGTATTCACACTATGAATATGTGTAACATTACGTTCGAGATTCATTAAGAATAAACCATTGACCATCAGGGTATGACATTAAAACATATCTCTCATATAAATAGAACAACCATTATTCTCGGATTTAAATGAGTAGCCATCTCATATTAAACGAGATCCAGATACAATATTCATGCTCAAACTTGGCACTAAATAACAATTATTTAGGTTTAAAACTAATCCCGTGGGTAAATGTAGAGGTAACGTGCCAACGGCAATCACATCGACCTTGGAACCATTCCCGACGCCCATCATCACCTCGTCCTTCGCCAGTCTCCGCTTATTCCGCAGCTCCTGCTGTGAGTTACAAATATGAGCAACGGCACCGATATCAAATACCCAGGAGTTACTACGAGTACTGGTAAGGTACACATCAATTACATGTATATCAAATATACCTTTAGTGTTGCCGGCCTTCTTGTCTGCTAAGTATTTGGGGCAGTTCCGCTTCCAGTGACCCTTCCCTTTGCAATAAAAGCACTCAGTCTCAAGCTTGGGTCCATTCTTTGACTTCTTCCCGGCAACTGGCTTACCGGGCGCAGCAACATCCTTGCCGTCCTTCTTGAAGTTCTTCTTACCCTTGCCCTTCTTGAACTTGGTGGTTTTATTGACCATCAACACTTGATGTTCTTTCTTGATTTCTACCTCTGCCGACTTCAGCATTGAAAATACTTCAGGAATAGTTTTCACCATCCCCTGCATATTGTAGTTCATCACAAAGCTCTTGTAGCTTGGTGGGAGCGACTGAAAGATTCTGTCAATGACCGCCTCTTCCGGGAGGTTAATGTCCAGCTAGGACAGGCGGTTGTGCAACCCAGGCATTTTGAGTATGTGCTCACTGACAGAACTATTTTCCTCCATCTTACAACTATAGAACTTGTCGGAGACTTCATATCTCTCGACCCGGGCATGAGCTTGGAAAACCATTTTCAGCTCCTCGAACATCTCATATTCTCCATGTTGCTCAAAACGCTTTTGGAGCCCCGGTTCTAAGCTGTAAAGCATGCCACACTGAACGAGGGAGTAATCATCAGCACGTGACTGCCAAGCGTTCATAACGTCTTGGTTCTCTGGGATGGGTGCGTCACCTAGCGGTCCTTCTAGGACATATGCTTTCTTGGCAGCTATGAGGATGATCCTCAGGTTCCGGACCCAGTCCGTATAGTTGCTGCCATCATCTTTCAGCTTGGTTTTCTCTAGGAACGCGTTGAAGTTCATGTTGACATGAGCGTTGGCCATTTGATCTACAAGACATATTTGCAAAGGTTTTAGACTAAGTTCATGATAATTAAGTTCATCTAATCAAATTATTTAATGAACTCCCACTCAGATTAGACATCCCTCTAGTCATCTAAGTGTTACACGATCCGAGTCGACTAGGCCGTGTCCCATCATCACGTGAGATGGACTAGTCATCATCGGTGAACATCTCCATGTTGATCGTATCTTCTATACGACTCATGTTCGACCTTTCGGTCTCTGTGTTCCGAGGCCATGTCTGTACATGCTAGGCTCGTCAAGTTAACCCTAAGTGTTTTTGCATGTGTAAAACTGTCTTACACCCGTTGTATGTGAACGTAAGAATCTATCACACCCGATCATCACGTGGTGCTTTGAAACGATGAACTTTAGCAACGGCGCACAGTTAGGGGGAACACTTTCTTGAAATTATTATAAGGATCATCTTATTTACTACCGTCGTTCTAAGTAAACAAGATGCATAAACATAATAAACATCACATGCAATTATATAATAGTGACATGATATGGCCAATATCATATAGCTCCTTTGATCTCCATCTTCGGGGCTCCATGATCATCTTCGTCACCGGCACGACACCATGATCTCCATCATCATGATCTCCATCATCGTGTCTCCATGAAGTTGCTCGCCAACTATTACTTCTACTACTATGGCTAACGGTTTAGCAATAAAGTAAAGTAATTACATGGCGTTAAATCATTGACACGCAGGTCATACAATAATTAAGACAACTCCTATGGCTCCTGCCGGTTGTCATACTCATCGACATGCAAGTCGTGATTCCTATTACAAGAACATGATCTCATACATCACAATACATCATTCATCATTCATCACAACTTTTGGCCATATCACATCACAAGGCAATTGCTGCAAAAACAAGTTAGACGTCCTCTAATTGTTGTTGCATCTTTTACGTGGCTGCAATAGGGTTCTAGCAAGAACGTTTTCTTACCTACGAAAAAGCCACAACGTGATTTGTCAACTTCTATTTACCCTTCATAAGGACCCTTTTCGTCGAATTCGCTCCAACTAAAGTGGGAGAGACAGACACCCACTAGCCACCTTATGCAACTAGTGCATGTTAGTCGGTGGAACCTGTCTCACGTAAGCTTACGTGTAAGGTCGGTCCGGGCCGCTTCATCCCACAATACCGCTGAAGCAAAATAAGACTAGTAGCGGCAAGAAAGTTGACAACATCTACGCCCACAACAAAATTGTGTTCTACTCGTGTAAGGTTGGGGAACGCTGCAGAAAATAAAAATTTTCCTACGGTTTCACCAAGATCCATCTATGAGTTCATCTAAGCAACGAGTGATAGGAGTGCATCTACATACCTTTGTAGATCGCGAGCGGAAGCGTTCAAGAGAACGGGGTTGAGGGAGTCGTACTCGTCGTGATCCAAATCACCGATGACCAAGTGCCGAACGGATAGCACCTCTGCGTTCAACACAAGTACGGAGCGGATGACGTCTCCTCCTTCTTGATCCAGCAAGGGGGAAGGAGAGGTTGATGAAGATCCAGCAGCACGATGGCGTGGTGGTGGATGCACCAGAGTTCCGGCAGAGCTTCGCCGAGCTTCTGCGAGAGGGAGAGGTGTAGCAGGGGAGAGGGAAGCGCCAAAACTTCAGGGTCCGGCTGCCCTCCCTCCCCCCTCCTTTATATAGGCCCCCACGGGGGCGCCAGCCCTAGAGATGGGATCTCTAGGGGGGGCGGCGGCCAAGGGGGTGGAGTGCCCCCCAAGGCAAGTGGAGGCGCCCCCTCCCCTAGGGTTCCCAACCCTAGGCGCAGAGGGGGGCCCAGGGGGGCGCACCAGCCCACCAGGGGCTGGTTCCCCTCCCACTTCAGCCCATGGGGCCCTCCGGGATAGGTGGCCCCACCCGGTGGACCCGCGGGGCCCTTCTGGTCGTCCCGGTACAATACTGGTGACCCCTGAAACTCTCCCGATGGCCGAAACTGCACTTCCTATATATAATTCTTTACCTCCGAACCATTCCAGAACTCCTCGTGACGTCCGGGATCTCATCCGGGACTCCGAACAACTTTCGGTTTGCTGCATACTCATATTCATACAACCCTAGCGTCACTGAACCTTAAGTGTGTAGACCCTACGGGTTCGGGAGACATGTAGACATGACCGAGACGGCTCTCCGGTCAATAACCAATAGCGGGATCTGGATACCCATGTCAGCTCCCACATGCTCCTCGATGATCTGATCGGATGAACCACGATGTCGAGGATTCAATCAATCCCGTATACAATTCCCTTTGTCAATCGGTACGTTACTTGCCCGACACTCGATCGTCGGTATCCCAATACCTCGTTCAGTCTCGTTACCGGCAAGTCACTTTACTCGTACCATAATGCATGATCCCGCGACCATACACTTGGTCACTTTGAGCTCATTATGATGACGCATTACCGAGTGGCCCAGAGATACCTCTCTGTCATACGGAGTGACAAATCCCAGTCTCTATCCGTGTCAACCCAACAGACACTTTCGGAGATACCTGTAGTGCACCTTTATAGTCACCCAGTTACGTTGTGACGTTTGGTACACCCAAAGCACTCCTACGGTATCTGGGAGTTACACGATCTCATGGTCTAAGGAAAAGATACTTGACATTGGAAAAGCTCTAGCAAACGAACTACACGATGTTGTGCTATGCTTAGGATTGGGTCTTGTCCATCACATCATTCTCCTAATGATGTGATCTCGTTATCAATGACCTCCAGTCTCCATAGTCAGGAAACCATGACTATCTGTTGATCAACGAGCTAGTCAACTAGAGGCTCACTAGGGACATATTATGGTCTATGTATTCACACGTGTATTACGATTTCTGGATAATACAATTATAGCATGAATAAAGACAATTATCATGAACAAGGAAATATAATAATAATCCTTTTATTATTGCCTCTAGGGCATATTTCCAACACCCACCCCCTGGGATGCACCCCTGTGCCTCGTGGACTTCCCATGGGGCCTCCTGACTTGTTCTCGACGCCAACCTCTCCTATAAATCCCCTAACCTCCAGAAAATAACCTAGATCGAGAGTTCCACCACCGCAAGCCTCAGTAGCCACCAATAACCAATGGGGACTCTGTTCCGGCACCCTGTCGGAGGAGGGATCCATCACCGGTGGCCATCTTCATCATCCTGGCGCTCGCCATGACGAGGAGGGAGTAGTTCACCCTCGGGGCTGAGGTTATGTACCAGTAGCTGTGTGTTTGATCTCTCTCTCTCGTGTTCTTGATTGGGCACGATCTTGATGTACCGTGAGCTTTGCTATTATAGTTGGATATTATGATGCTTCTACCCCTCTACCTTCTCGTAATGGATTGAGTTTTCCCTTTGAAGTTATCTTATCAGATTGAGTCTTTAAGGATTTGAGAACACTTGATGTATGTCTTGCATGGGATACCCGTGGTGACAATGGGGTATTCTATTGATTTACTTGATGTATGTTTTGGTGATCAACTTGCAGGTTCCGTGACCTTGGGAATCTATGCATAGGGTTGGCACACGTTTTCGTCTTGACTCTCTGGTAGAAACTTTGGGGCACTCTTTGAAGTTCTTTGTGTTGGTTGAATAGATGAATCTGAGATTGTGTGATGCATATCATATAATCATACCCACAGATACTTGAGGTGGCATTGGAGTATCTAGGTGACATTACGAATTTGGTTGATGTGTGTCTTGAGATGTTATTTTACTACGAACTCTAGGGCTGTTTGTGACACTTATAGGTATAGCCCAATGGACTGATCGGAAAGAATAACTTTGAGGTGGTTTCGTACCCTACAATAATCTCTTCGTTTGTTGTTCGCTATTAGTGACTTTGGAGTGACTCTTTGTTGCATGTTGAGGGGTAGTTATATGATCCGATTATGTTATTATTGTTGAGAGAACTTGCACTAGTGAAAGTATGAACCTTAGGCCTTGTTTCGAAGTATTTCAATACCGTTTGTGCTCACTTTTATCATTAGTTACCTTGCCGTTTTCATAATTTCAGATTACAAAAACCTATATCTACCATCCATATTGCACCTGTATCACCATCTCTTCGCCGAACTAGTGCACCTATACAATTTAGCATTGTATTGGTTGTGTTGGAGGACACAAGAGACTCTTTGTTATTTGGTTGCAGGGTTGTTTGAGAGAGGCCATCTTCATCCTATGCCTCCCATGGATTGATAAACCTTAGTTCATCCACTTGAGGGAAATTTTCTACTGTCCTACAAACCTCTGCACTTGGAGGCCCAACAACGTCTACGAGAAGAAGGTTGCATAGTAGACATCACGTCCTAGGCCTTATAATAGGGTGTTGGGTTCCTACCTCATGCATACTACTCAACTACAGGATTCAATATCACTACTGGAGGCAAAATTAAAAGGGTGATACTACATGCAAATAAAGTTAGGTAATAACAAATTGTCAAACTAAATTGCATGTTAAGTTGATGAAGATTATAACGCTCTCATAAAAAGACTTGGTTGATCTATTCGTCACTCCGATGAAATCTACAATATGAACATGGCATTCACATAAGCAAGCAATTCTACCAAACAATTCTAACCATGATTAAAGAAACCAAAATGTAATGAACGAATAAAACAATAAAGAAAGCAACAATAAAAACTCAATTAAAAACCCAAGTAAACTACACAAGAAAACCATAAGGAAACTACTAAGAAAACTTTACGACATAACACAAAATTAGTTTTGTCCTAAGTAAAAACTAAACAACAAGAAAATACTAAACTAATAAATTAACAAAAAAGAAAATGTAAAAAAACTAAGTAAAAACAAAGAATTTGACTAGAGTTTTAACTAGCAAAAAGAAATAAATAAAAATCTTTTATAAAACTCTATTTATGACCTAAGCTGGTTTTAAAGCAAAACAAAAACAAATAAATTTTTAAAATCCTATAAAAGTTTTCTACTATTGACTAACAAAAAATATAAAATGAAAATAAATAATTTAAAACTATTAAAAATAACAAGGAAAAGACTAAAGCAAAAATATAAGTAAAACAATACTGTTTTTTCTAAAACCCTAATTTAAAATACTCTAACCTACTTTAAAACAATATCACAAGTGACTAGGAGAAAAAGAATTACTTCAAAATCTATTTTCAAACTTTTCAAATTTAAACTACTCAAAATTGAAAACCAATTGTACAACCAGAAACTACATAAAATTTTGAAACTATAGCAAAAGAGTCACTCAATTTGGATCTAAAACATAAAAATATATTAGCAAAAAATTGAAACTAAATCTGCTAAATAAAAACAAAAACAGAAAAGAAAAACACTATGGTTCGGCCATGGGCCACGTGGCAAACTCCTACTGGCTATGGGCATGCATCGTGGGAGCTAACGGGCGAACGGCTGTTAATTAACAGATTCGACGCGCAACAACTAACAGGGGAAAACCAAGGTGAACCGATTCAATCTAAACCCAAAAAAACTAGGAATTAACCAAACTAAATAAAAAAATAACCTAACCCTTCGCGATCCAATCCTAGCCGTTGAAATAAGATAGAACGAAGGAGGGATGCACCGGCGGCTTACAACGGTGGCTGGTCGAGGTCGAGATGACGCGGCTCAGGCGTCGGTAGCGGAGATGCTTCGGTCAACGGCGGCGATGGTGGAGGGGTCGGGCGGATGCGACACTTCATGCCATGCCCGTAGATGGTGTTGGTGGAGCTCGGGAGTGACGGACAGCGGCGGGCCGACAATGGTGGAGCTCATGGTCTCTGTGAACTTTGACGAGGGCGCGCGAGGTTGGTGAGGTGGCTGGAGACGGAAAGAAGGGCCACAACCATGTCAAATAGGGACAGAACGGTGAGGCAAGAAGATTAATAGAGATGGGGGGCTCGGTAGGTCTCACCAGCGTAAAAAACGGCGGTGGGAGAAGCTTCGGCCGGTGAGGTCAGTTCGGCGAGGGTGCGAGCTAGGGTGGGTTTCGGCATTGGAGTTGTAAGGGGGGGTCGAGAGAGGAGGGTGCGGGGTTTATATAGGACATAAACTTGGAGGGGCAAATCGGGAACGCTCTCCCGACGATCCTGGGATTCGGTGGCGTGTTGGCACGCTCTGGCGCGGTTTTGCATGGAGAGGAAGAAGAAGTGGGCGGGCCCTAGCGGTCAGCGGCAGGGGTAGGAGGGCGAGGGAGGCAGGCAGCCAGCCCAAAACGGTTTCGGCGTGGGAGAGAAGGCCGTGAGCTTGTTCGGCTAGTAGGGCCTGCCGTCTGGCCCTTTTATTTTTAAAAATGTTTTCCCTTTTTCTTTTTAAATAGAGAACAAAAAGAGAAAGAAACAGAGTAAACAAAAACTTTATATATGCATATTATATATCAAAATTTTCAGAAAAATAAATCCTAAAACATGCACTAGTTTTCATGTTCAAATAAAAGGCACACAAATTAAAATAATGCAAACAGTGCTACTGTTGCATTTAAAATTCAAATAAAATATTTTTAAAATATCAAAATGATTTCAAATTTATCTTCCTCCATTTTTCTGTTGAACGGAATCATGTTTCTCTATTTTCCATATATTTTCTTTTTGAAGAAAAATAATTTGATAAAAACCCTCAAATGAATTTGAATTTTAAACCATTTGGAAATCCTTTCTGTTTTCCCTTGGCCAAAATATTTCAAATGCCTCTAAATATTTGAAGTGTCATATTACTTCTATTTTTGTGAATATTTCTAGAGGCTTTGAAATTTGAAAATTCAAATAACTCCAAATTGAAAGTGGGTTTGAAAATACCTTTAAAGGGCTTTCAATTTGATTCTTTTAAACTCCCAACTCATAATTCATTTAATTAGAAGAAATTATTTTTTCTTCTCTCATGAAAATCATTGAGCTACATAAAGTTTCTGGATTTAATTTTTTTAATTAGAATTCAAATCTTTTCAAATCTCTTTTTCAATTTTCTATACCTAAATAGGGGCACCCCACCAGTTGATTTTTCTGCCTTCTCATGAATCCACGTCACTCCAATTGTTATAGTCGTCGATTCAGTAAAGCTGAGAAGTGTCGAGCCGTCTGATCAAAGGTTGAGAAAATTACTAAGAGCTTCCACCGCTAAGTGAAGATACCATTCATTCTTAGCCTTTCCGCTCACTTCTTTGCTTTTCAGACACCTTATCGCTCGCTGGTAAGTCTCCACTCAATTTTTTTGCTTGGGCTTTACATGTACACTTAACTAGACATGAAAAGGCCATCATAAGCCCATAGGTAGTCCATCGTTCCAGTCTTTCCTTTCATTGGCGACTGCCACGACCCGACACATTTATCATATCCCTAATTAGTACTCCCTCCGTCCGAAAATACTTGTCATCAAAATGAATAAATAGGGATGTATCTAGAACTAAAACATGTTTAGATACATCTCATTTTATCCATTTTGATGACAAGTATTTCCGGACGGAGGGAATACATAGTACCTCCTTGGCATTTGGCGCCTCGAACCGAAGCAGCACGAGCGCTAATTAGCTCATCAGTCTATTGATTTCCCATCAATCTCTCCATCTCTATACTGCTAGCGTTCTTCCCACAACAACTATTCTAGGACCAGTCGGCGGTCTGCGGGAGACGATGTCTCCGTTGTGCAGCCATCGCCAGCGGCGTCACCCACATCTCCTACCCGACCGTGTTTGGCAACTCCTTGATTCAAAGGACTCCGACGGAGGTACATAGAGGTGGTGCATGGCGGCATTGGGAAAGGGCATGGTCAGGGTCCAGAGGAGGTCGTCGACGACACTGGTGGCCACACTGTCAAACATGTGACGTCTAGATTGTGCAGAAGGAGGCGAGGAAGATGCGATAGGGGTGCTTTCTCTCTCCCCTCCTACATATCTCTTCCATGGCGTGCACCAGCTACGCGTTCCTCTATAATTGAGATCGAGTGGATTAGCACCGCATCCTCACAAGGTAATCGTCATCGTTTGCCCCGACTGAAAATCTTTCCGCGTATATCTTTGTTTTATGGATGCTCTTGGTCTGCAGGCCATCTTTCCCTCTCTTATATGAATCAGCGGATGCCTTCAGATCTTCGCTACTCGACGACTATGAATCTGAATCCGACCACACCAGAATCGATGGCAAGGAGCTGCGATGATCCCGTGCCAATCTTCTTCAAATTTTGTGTAGTGTAGTGAAATCGTGATCATATACAATTTGAGAAGGTGTGATATCCGTAATTGTTTTTTTCTGAAGAACATGAGTTAATTTTGGCCCTGGGATTTTGGACACTGAAAAAGTGCATGGTTTAAACCATGTTTATCTTGATAGCAGGTTATCCAAAGTATTGCATGTTTTAAACCATGTTGACATATTGTAGGCTATCCAAAAGACATGGCGGTACAATAGGGGATCTGACACATGTCTCACATGGGTATCATGTTTTGCATTTGTTTGAGGGCTTGTACATCTTGACCTCTTCTGGATTCAACAAGAAAAGAAAAAATACATTGGCATTCAATAGTCTAGGGTTCTCAGTTTATTTGATGTAAGATTGTTTATTCTAAGATTTTTTACATTATTGATTCTCAAGTCACCGGGCCAGGTAATCCCAGGTTATGATGTTATTTTTTCATTAACATTAATGCTTCAGTTGATGTTAATAGAATTATTGACTTTGGAGATATTTGGGAGAAGTATGCAAACAACATGTTTTTTATCATGATTGCACAATATGCATCCAAAAGCTATTGCATCAAGTTTAATTTCTATACCTGACAAAAATTAGTGCAGTAGCATATACCTTTAATAAAAATTACACTGAAGCAACTGATAACTTCTGACTGACCCTGTTGCCATCTTTCATATATAAAAGTACACATATTTCTCTCATCAGAATTTATGCAATTGAATAATAGTGTGTCAACTACTTTGTTGGAGATTTTTGTCAAAACATGCTATTTTGGAGTTTTGTCAAGATGGCATATTTATGGTTCCCTCAGGTGTTTGATCTTGACTTTGCTCCGTAACTAAGTTCATATATTTTAGTCATTTCACATTTGTTGTTGTTCTGCAGAGTTGACAAGTCGAAGACCTTGTGGACCATATCACCATTCATTTTAAATAGAAGGGACCCTAAATCAAATGATGAATTTGAAACATAATAGGGTATTTGTTTGTATGCTCAATAGAAAAATGAATTGTATGGACAAGTTTAGAAGCTTTCGCAATGTACCCATTGTCTTATGATTTCTTCTCCTTACGTCGTCGAACTTTAATATATTGTCTCTTTAGGTAGTTTTTCATGCTAATGTACCACGACATTGTTCAAATTGTTTGCTATATATCGGTAAGAAAAATCACAACAAGTTTCCGCAGCAACGCGCGGGGTATCACCTAGTTCTTTAAATGTAAGAGCCATATTATCTTTACTATAGGGTTTTGTATTTGAAAAGAATTTGAATTCTTTGAGAGCAAACTGCAAGGTGAAAGTTTGGGAAGGTCATTTCATTCTCCCTCATTCAACTTCCAAAAAGTTTCAAATTTTCACTCAATTTCACACATTCATTCACACAACAATCAAACAAACAACCAAAGTTATTTATTTAATATAGCATTTCAAAATTTAGAATTTTGGGATGTTATAGTGTCATTCATCCAATTTCCATCCAGGGGTATATTTGGAAAATCATGTCTTGAGTCCCTGAGGTCTTGAAGTTGTCGTTATTAGTCTTGAAGTTGTTGTCACCATAATTCTTCACTCTCACAACTTCCACGAACACTCATACCAATCCTCGTCTACTAAGCATAGCAAATGCAAAATAATATGTTCCCGGGGCTCAGTAACAAAGGACATTAGGTTTCTACCTCATGACACTACACAAGTCCAAGTTTCCAAATTACCTACTTTGCAGGCATGGTGAAGAAGGAGATACTAAATGCAATAAAACATAGGTATAATTATGATCATGATCAAAGTGAATTTGCCTGGTACTTGTTGGTGGAGATCGTCATAATCACTATCCTGATAATTCTACTTGTCACACTCCGACAAATCTATCGTAGACGAATAAAATGCAAAAAACATCCATGCCAAAAAGAAGAACCAAAAGAATATAAGAACAAAATATGTCATAGTGCGAAAGATCAAGAACACATAAAGGTTTAATATATAAAATAGGTCTTTATCGTGCTATGAGATGAAAGGTAAAAGTATCAACTCAAAAGAGTTAATGGAGGATGAACTATTTCTATATAAACTTAAAGAATGCCGCTAGATAGATAGCATATGACAATAATTTATTTGCAAAAGGAATGAATTGAAACATAGCACTAAAAAACAATTTATAGCGAATTGAAGTATGAACTGAATTTAAATTCAGAAAGTAAACAATGATTGAATTGGATTATGGTGATTATAAGCTGAGAGTATATGACGCGAGTGATTAGGTGTAAAAAGAATCAATTGAAAAGGTGCTACAGTTTGCAAGATATGATAAATTGAATGTTCAAATACAAATTTAGATCGCTCAAATTTGAAAGGTTCAAAAGTTCAAACTAATGATGTTACTGGATAAATAAATTCAATATTAAGATATAGGAAAAAGAATTACTAGATTCGGAATAATAGATCAAAGATACAAGTAATTCAACATGGCGTTGAATCCGTTGAGAACGCTGTGTGGCAACACTTTTATGGACTGGTAGAGTAATCTGACTATGTTCAAAATTATATATTGATAAGTTAACACTAATTGTACGAACAAAAGATTGCATCGATACGAATCCGACGCAACTGGATTCATCGCAAACGGAGCTACAAATAAAAAGATATGATCAAAAAAGTTTGAATTAAATCTGAACAAATTTTGAAATTTGGAAGTTGCAAAAAGTTGATTTCATAGGTTTACTGGATATGTGAGATAAGACAAAAATTTAGGCATTGATTTCGTCTAATTTGGATAAACGAGTAAAAGATTCTAGCTATTTGGAAAATCAGGGCCAAGTAGTTTTACAGAAGAAATAAAGCCATGGCTACAAAAATCTAGGGCTAATGCATACATACAAAGACTAATTGATAATCTAATTATTTTACACATAAGACCATATGATGAACAAAATTAATAATTCAGAGGAAAACTAGATTTCTACCGTATACTAATCTAGAAATAATAAACCACGGGAGTATAAAAGAAAATGCGAAGAAGAATACCTTTAAAACACAAAGAAGAGATAACTTTACATAAAAGAGGATTTCTAGGATTCCCGTCGGAGGAAATGAATATTTTTTTCTACTAAAGCTAGTCAAACTAAAATGTTGATTTTTTGGATGCTCACTGGGTATATGTGTGTGCGTGTGTGCGCGTGCGTGCATGTGAGGGAGGCTTGAACGTCTTATGCTGGGCGAGATGGGAAGCATAATTGGTTTGCTGCCAATATTTAGCTTGCTCAATTACCAAGACTTGTCAACTATTGGCAACTTTATATGAGATAGGCAAGCAATTCTTAACCAACCAAGTAGTACCCAATATTTGATAGAATGCCAAACATTGGCAATGCAAATTTTTGACACAAAACCAATTATGTTCTAAAAGTGTACGCAACGAGAGATGTACGTGCGTGTACAGTAAAGGATATGGCCACATCACATGCGGGAGAGAAAAAACAAACTTGGGCTAAGCTATTGCTGCTGTGATGCACGTGGGCGAGGGTTAATTGCATATTACCAAATGCGAGGATAGGCATAGTTCGCCCAGTACAACTGATAGATACAGGTTGCTCGGGTTATCTGTTTTATTTTTAAATCCAAAGCGGAAAAGTGCTTGGAATAAATATCAAATGAACTTAGAAAAAATTGAAACTATGCAAACAAATACTAGATTATATGTAGGTAACTGTGAACTATCTATTTTATTGAAATAAAATATATAAATATTTTCACAGATTGCAGAAGCAATCAAATGCTTAAAATCACTTAAAATGACTTTTTGAAAATACCAAATGACTTCAAAATAATTCACCACTATTTTTCCTTTGGAGGGAGTCGTTTACCCTCACTCATGATTAATATTTTTCATCAGAAATATATTTTGAATAAAACTCAATAAAATCAATATCCAACAATTTCAAGAAATGACTATGTAAATGATTTCAAATAATTTTCAAATATATCTTTTTTTGTTTCATAATTCCTTTTCAATAATTTCTCACTGATATTTGAAGGAGATATTTCCTTCTCTCTTTATTTTATTTGAAAAAATGGAAATGAATTTGAAACTCAAAATGGAAAGCTCTCCAAAAGTGATTCAATTTTTTTTAAAGTGGTCCTCATCACTTCCCACTCTCTTTCAGATAATTTGAAGAAGTCCTATTATTTTCTCTCGTGAAAATCATTGAGTGGCGTAAATCTTTCTTTGGTTCAAAATTCATTTGCGATTCAAATGAAAATTCAAACAAAAGAGCATATGGATGCCAACATTTTGGGAAAGTCCTTTTATTTCCTCTCATTAAATTTTCAAAAGGTTTCAAATTTCCACTCAATTTCAAACAACAATCACACAAGCAATCATTATCTCTTAATTAATATAACTTTTCAAAATTTAGAATTTTGGGATGTTACAAATATATTTGGTTTGGAGACCATGAAAGATAAATATGTGCATGATGCTGAATTTCAAGATGTAATGCAGAATTGTAAAGAAGGAAGGACATGAAACAAGTTCGTATTAATGATGGATTTGTGTTCCGTGCTAACAAACTATGCATTTCATCTATCTTCGTTCGTCTTTTGTTTTGGCCGGAGGCGCATGGAGGAGGATTAATGGGACACTTTGGCGTGAAGAAGACATATGACGTATTTGCTACACATTTCTTTTGGCCAAAGATGAGACAGGATGTTGAGCATTTTGTTGCTCGCTGCACTAGGTGACAAAAAGTTAAGTCACGACTTAATCCTCATGTTTTATATATGCCTTTACCTCTACCTAGTGTTTCGTGGAAGGACATATCTATAGATTTGTTTTTTAGTTTTACCTCAAACAAAGAAGGCGAGGGATATCGTATTTGTTTTCATGAATAGATTTTCAAAAAGACACACTTTATACCATGTCATAAAAGCGATAATGTTGATGATTTGCCCTTTTCTGAACTTTTTTGTTTACATGGTATGTCAAATACTATTGTTTCAGATCATGATACTAAATTTCTTAGCGACTTTTGGAGATGCTTATGGGCCACTTTTGGAGATGCTTATGGGCTAAGTTGGGGACAAAATAGCTTTTTAGTACAACATGTCACCCCCAAACCGATGGTAAACTAAAGTAGCCTAGAACATTGTCTAATTCTTAAGGTTGTTTCAAAGAATAACCTAAAAATGCGGGAAGGATGCTTGCATCATAATAGACGGATGACGCTAATTAAAATACCATGTACTCTTGTTTCTTGGCATCGATTTTAATGTCCATGAGAATATGATGCTTCCTAAATTGGATACGTTTGTTTTGCTTACAATGAAGGGCCTATCATGGACAACAAGGATGAACACTGGCATATGATCAAGCGTCAAGATAAATACGTGCATGAATGGAACAAGAACGAAGGTTCGAGGGAGGGGGTTCAATACTTAGAAGCCACCATGATGACATACAAAGACATGGACAAATATACAAGATGACCTTTCATAAAAAAATTCCATAGTTTATTTTAGGTGTTGCACCACCCTATTTTTGGCCAGGCACATGTAATTTCAAAATAGATTTAATAGGTTATTTTTAGAGTCTATATTAATAGGGAAAATGAGTTAAGACAAAATTTAGTGCCGCCTTGCCAATGGTGGATGAAATTCCCCAATGTCTCCCTATAAATAAAGCCCTTAGGGTGTCGTTTTAGTTTGAATGTTGCTTAGATTAAAGTTCTACATAGTTGCAACTCGCGTGCTTCATTTTGGTTCAATGACCAAAGCAAGATATCACATAACCCCATTTTCATCAATAAAGCTTTGCTCTTATGTTCGTAATATCCAGATTGCAATATCAGTTTCTTGCTTGTTCTTCGTTTGTGTGCAAGAAATAGATCCTTGTGGTCAGGTTGATTGTGCTCCGGCGTGGATAACCTCTCGGAGTTGGCATAGTAATTGCTAAGGCGCAACGTCTTCGCACCTTCGTAGTCGGATCGTCAAAGTCCACTCCACCAAAAACGATAGCTACCACCTCATCGAAAGACGGGACACTTTGCCTTTATCAATGTTTTTACATGGTTACCTTGTTCAAGGCATTGGTCGGATATGCTCGAATTGGCTCTTGAGGGGGTAAACCTAAATTCTGGCATTGGGTGGGTGGATCCGATGACAACGACGTTTGAGCATTGCTCCCTTCCTGAAGATGCTAATGTTGAGGAACCTCATTGTCTGTGTGATGTTGTGAGATGGTTGATGGGGATGTGGACATTATTTTAGTTTGCCAATCATGGATCTGATTGCTTTGTATTTTTGCTGGCATATGTGTAGCTTTGAATTTATATGACTTCACTATTTTCCCACATATTTTTCTATCTGTGTGTTGGTGTTGATTGTGTGCATCACATATATACAGATGTCAAGTGCATGCTCATTGTGTTTGTACTATCTTAATGCCTCATTTAAATCCAATGAAATTCAAGACTGGCTACCAGTCAATCGATTGAAAATGAATTTTGGGCTAGTTGATTGACCCCAAATTCTGTTTTAGTTGAGCCCGATTAATTAGGCAGACCAGCTAGGACATCTCAGTGAACTCCTTGAGACCTGAGCTTGTGGTTGTGATTCTGATCATGGTGGTAGCTGCTGCTGGCGGTCTTTCCTTGGCGAGCGAGGAAGAAAGGCTTGCTAAACTCCGTGGCTTGGCGCCCTCCTCGCTGAACTTGGTGGGTGCCATCGAGTTGCCATGGATGCGTTGTGTGCTGCGCCGGGGAGAGAAGAGCTTCGCCTGACAGTGGCGTCGCGATCCGTCCTCCTTCCCGAGCAGCCACGATCATGTTGTGGTCACCGTCACACATGATGAGGAAGCAAAGAAGCAGTGGCTTGCCAAAAATATTGACTCATCAGTGTCATGACCAACACACGTGTTTATATGATTACAAAATATGAATACGTCGATAGTATAAAATGCGTATATGATGTATGCATGACCCATCTATCTAAAGGCTCATGCATGCAAGCATCCATTTGGATGAGCTGCAGTATGTATTGTGCATACCGATGATCTACATGTCAATCGAGTGAAAATAAAAGTTGATTGCAAGAATAGTCATATATAGCGAAAGTGTTACAAAAAAGTTTAAAAAATGAATTAGTCGTATTTGTACTACCCTTAAAACAAAGAAATTATAAAACATTAACTCAAATAATGACAAAATTTGCACACAGATTGCATTTTTAATAATATGCAAGAGTAATAGTGGAAGTTCCACAAAAAGTAAGTTTTATACTAAGGAATGAATTAGTGGCATTATATTTCCTTTGAAAAAAATAGAAGGAAATAAAAATAAAACAAAATTAAACTAGTGAAGTTTTCAAAAAAAAAAACCCGACTAGTGGCATTGGTATTACCCTTTTAAAAGTATGAAAAAACATAATAAAAATGACGAAAATTTGAACACAATTTACACCTAAATTACCATTTTTGTTATTATTGCAAAAATAAGCATATAATAGTGGCATTCTCACAAAAAAGAATTTTTCTAAGAAGGAATAAATTAGTGGCATTCTATTACCATTAAGAAAGAAAATGAACTAAAAGCCAAAACAAATAAAACTAATGATTTTTTAAGAAATAATAGTGGCTTTGGTATTACCCAAAATAATGAAGTTTTCTAATAATAGTGGCAGTGGTATTACCCTTAAAAGGAAAATAAAATAAAAATGATCAAACAAATAATAGTAAAATTTGCACACAATTTACACAAAATCTGTGATTTCCTTTAATGTGCAAGAATAAGCATATAATAGTTATTTTTTTTATAAAAAAGAAGTTCATCAAGAAAGAATGAATTAGTGGCAGTGCAATTACCATTAAAGAAGAACGGAAATGAAATAAAACTAAAAAGGTAAAATAAGTGAAGTTTTCTAAGAAAGAATTAATTAGTGGTTTTGGTACTACCCTTTATTATGATGAAGGAAAATGAAATAAAAACTATTTTATTCTAAAACTAAAAAGTACAAGATTTGCACAAAATATATGTAAAAATGTTGTTTTCAAAAATATGCAAGAATAAGCATATAATAGTGGAATTTTAAAAAGAAACATAAAAAGAATAAATTAAGGCATTTTTATTACCCTTAAAGAAGAAAGAAAACAAAATAATAATAATGAGTTTTTCTAATATGAAATTTTGCACACAATTTACACCTAAATTACCATTTTTATTATTATTGCAAAAATAAGCATATAATAGCGGCATTCTCACAAAAAAAGAATTTTCCAAAGAAGGAATAAATTAGTGGCATTGTATTACCATTAAGAAAGAAACTGAACTAAAAGCCAAAAAAATAAAATTAATGATTTTTTAAGAAATAATAGTGGATTTGGTATTACCCAAAATAATGATGTTTTCTAATAAAGGATGATTTAGTGGCAGTGGCATTACCCTTAAAGGGGAAATAAAATAAAAAACAATGAAACAAATAATAGTAAAATTTGTGATTTCCTTCAATGTGCAAGAATAAGCATATAATAGAAGTTGAAGTGCAATTAGTGGTAGTGCAATTACCATTAAACAAGAACGAAAATGAATTAGTGGCAATTAGTGGCAGTGCAATAAGTAAAGTTTTCTATGACATAATAAATTAGTGGTTTTGGTTCTACCCTTTTATTATGATGAAGGAAAATGGAATAAAAACTATTATTTTCTAAAACTAAAAAGTACAAACTTTGCACACAATATACGTAAAAATGTTATTTTCAAAAATATGCAAGAATAAGCATATAATAGTGGAATCTTTGAAAAAAATCATAAGAAAGAATAAATTTGGGCATTTCTCTTACCCTTTAAAAAGAAACGAAACAAAATAATAACAAAATAATAATAATGTGTTTTACGAAGGAAGAATGAATTAGTAACATTGAGCCATTGACATTACCCTTTCAAAAAAGAAAAAAAGAAAAAATAATGAGAAAAATTGCACACAATTTACACAAAAATTGTGCTTTTTGTAGAATATGCAATAATACTTATATAATAGTGAAATTTTCACGAACAATAAGTTTTCTAAGTAGGAATGAATTAGTGGCTTCGTTATTAACCTTAAAGAAGAAGAAAATGACATAAGAGCTAAAAAATCAAAATAGCAAAGCTTTACAATGAAGAATGAAGTAGTGACATTGGTTTTACCCTTAAAGAAGAAAGAAAATAAAAAAAATAACTACAACAAAATCGAAATAAAGAACAATGAATTAGTGGCATAGGTATTACCTTTAATAAGAAAGAAAATATTTTTATTTATAAAAAGTTGCACATATTGTTTTCACTAAGATTGCCCATTTTACAGTACGCAAAGAATAACCATATAATAGTGTGTTTTTGCACATATTTGGTAGTATATTTATGTATACATTTACATTCACCCACATCCCGAAAATACCCAAAAAAGAAAAGAAAAATTGACTAATAAAATAAAATAAAAACAAAGCAAAAACAAATAAATAAAAAATATAGAAAAATGTAGAGAGGGGAGGGCTGGGTCGCATAGGTAATGGCTTCGGCCCCTTAAAAATTGACTGCCCAACTATGTCATCAGTTGGGTCATATTATTGCGATCAACCATCTATGAGAAAGAGCGGGTGAATAGGTACATATTATTAGCACATTTGTATCGGGCAGATAAAAAAAGACAGAGAAAAAGATATAGACCCATGAAAATATCTTCACATCATACAACATGTTAATACTTATCTACAGCAAGATATGATTAGTCTTGCCTCATTATCCATGCATATAATGATGTATTATTTTTAATTAATTCATGTGTATAATAATTTACTATTATTTATATCTAATTGTGTCTACGGTTTATATGATATTTACACCAGCTATTCCTTCCGATTAATATTCCTGGGTACCATTGGTACCTACCAGTCGTCAATGCCAAAAAACACGAGATTCAAGTATTAAACTCACTTGGTCCGCGGGTCAAATGGAGTTACTTTGCTACTACGGTAACTATCTGTTTTTTTCCTCTTGATATATGTTTTGTTTGCCTTAATCTCTACTTTTTTTCATATATAAAATAGTTATAGTGACTTGAGAAGCGTCTAAAATTAGGAGAACAGTGCCCAGAGTTTAACAACGATCATAAGTGGCCCGATCTCAGTGTTACAAAATGGGCGGTCGTAGAACAGTTACATGAGGCAACTCAAACAGCTGGCTTATCACTTGTGAGAAATTGAAAATTATTATGGTTGATACCCATGAACACAACAAAGATATCATGTCACAGAAACTATTGATAAAAAATGTAGTCCATCTATTAGCCGATGCATGTAGGTGAGTATAGTGAACATTATTGTTTGTTCAAATAATCTGTTTATTTTGATTTCTCTGGTTGATATTCTAAAGCTTTATTTTATAATATTGCAATGCATCATGTGGACTTTTTATTCTAAATTATATGGAATAGGACAACAGATGCATTGTCTGATCACTTCACCCAGGTATTTCATTTGCATAATCTCATTTTTTTTATCTCAAAATATTACATCAAAATTTATTTTTTAAATATTTTGCAGGAGGATATGAAATACTTTCGATGGAAATTAGCTGTCATATTGCTTGATTCAGACCTGAAGAAGCTAAAAGGATGTCCGTTATACTGATGAAGAATGTTTACCAAATTCTGATCTGAGCTCCTAGAGAATGCACCTGACAGAGTCAAAGATAGACTTCGTACCCTAATTCGATCATGCTCACGGATCAATGTGAATTATTTGTCGGGCTCTAGAACTACATCATGTCTATCATTCATGCTGAGTGTTTGGAGCAAGCATCATTTATAAATATGTAATGTGCCAGTATGCGCCATTATTATTCTAACCATCCATTTTTCAGGAAGGAATGAGTCTGAAGCTTGACCCCCCCATCCAATGGCATACTTAACATAAAGCAGTCTATGGACAATGATTATGCCAACATCGTCGTGCGTATACTTCCATGTGATGAGGAAGTATTGTTCACAGACCCTCCTATACACTACATGGATACAATTTTGTGCAAGTTATCATGATTATGTATTCAGTATCATTAGTATCAACATGCTTCAAAATAGTTTTTTACTTCGTCCATGATGCCATATTCAACATGAGATCAAAAGTTCTATGTGAAGAAACTATTCAGATGTTAGCCACATTGTTTGATAGTTGGCCTGTGAGAATAACTGGCCTGTGATAGACAACATTATCTCATCGTGCAACATGGAAGTAACGCCTTTTGTCCATTCTTGTCATGGTTTATTGTTGTTTCTAATAGCTACCACTTGGGTGAATGTGTCTTTGCTGTACCCTGCAACAATATCAATGAGCCATTGTGGTTGACACGAAGTAATGACATTGAATTCATCTGGCTCATGTAATCTAGATAGTGGTGCATCAGCTGCCCTATTATCTGAGCCTTTTATTGGATGGTATATTGTAATCCCATGAGCTTGAGGAAAGGAAAGCTTTGTGTTGCATTGATGTTTTAAGTCTTTGAGTAGTCAAATGAGCTAGTACATTTATCTTCAATATGCAGTCAAAGAGGTACGTCGTGTATATATTCTGGATCCTATCCATGCATCATAGTTGCTAGAAGTTAAAACTCTGAGTCATTTAGTGAAACTTAAAACTTTTGCGAGGAAATTCAGAGAAGCACTCGAAATAAAGCAACCCGTCTGGAATCGCGATATATCTAAATGGCAATGTTTATATTTGTCTGGTATTTCAACAAGTATAGGCGGGTAATAAATTTATATATTTCATTTTATCATAAGGTTCAGAGTACAAACATTTATTTTTATTATGACTATAACTAATATAATATTAATTTGGGAAATTGCAGGGATGTTTCTGGCTATTTTCTTTTTTATTTTATGCTCTGGTGGAATGGTAAAGAACTGGTGAAGTCGGTTTGCACGGTTAGTATTCTCCGTTACACGTTTTAAGACCTTCGATATGAAATATTCGTGCTAACTACATATATTGCTTGTGCATGATGGATATGAGTTAAGGAAGCAATTTTTATTATACTTGCTGAAATATCGTGTGAATGAAGCTAAAGACAACTTTTCTGATATTGTGCTAGAATTTCTTAAGCGCATCAAGTAGATCTTAATAATTTATAGTAAATATTTAGTTGGATCATCTCTCTATATGTATACATCATCAACTTGCCTCTTCTTATTAATTTACATTGCAAGTGAGTGGACTTCAATTATTATTCAATTGTGTCAGTTATATATTAATTGTCTCTACATGTGAAATTTAACATGCATTAGAGCACTGCTATGCAGACGATAGCATGCAGACGATTTTGGGACGACAAGCCAATCAAGCCGTCCATGTATAGCAACAAAAGGTATCACATCCCTTGATGGACCATCGTATGACGGTCGTGCATACTGTCCGTCGTGTGTACAACAATTCCGCATGCATTATCTTTGTATAACTCCAACTTTTAGTATTTCAAAAGCCCATGGCAACGCACGGACACAAGCATCCAGGCCGCGAAAACCAATATTTGAAATATGGTTGCTTTTTCCCCGCCGCCCACTATGCTTATATAAAATGCCCCACACCATTATATAAGTCTACATCTTTCGGTTCAGCCCCTTTTCTCCATGATGATGGTAATCTCATAATATAGATTGACGACTTCTAAGGGGGTGATGGCATCGCCATCGGTTCCTGTCACCCCTGGTCTTATCATCCCTCTCACGAACATGCAAGATAAATGTATAACTCCAGCAAAATATTTCAAAAACTCGTGAAAACGCGCGGGCATTCTACTAGTAGTTATATAATAGTGTATTGTTTTGCACATATTTTATAGTATATTTATGTGTACATTTACAATCACACATATCCCGAAAATACCCAAAAAAGAAAAAGTGACTAACAAAATAAAATTTAAACACTGAGCAAAGACATAAATAAGAAGAAGAAACAAATGAAGAGTGGGAAGGGCCGGGTCGCAGAGGTAATGGGTTCGACCCCTTAAAGATTGACTGGCCCAACCATGCGATCAGTCAAAAAACTCAATCCAAAGCAACTCACAAATCAGAACAGAAAAAAGGAGGACAAATCTCAAAACAGAAATCGACAACCAAAAAATTGACTGACCAAGAAATTAATTTTTATACGACTTATATATAGATAAAGTGTTGCCAAAATACCCATGTAAAAAAGTGAGCCAACTAAAAAATATAAACAAAAGCATAAGCAAAAACGCATACAAAACTATCGTACAATGTGTAACGGGCTTCAAGTCAAATAGAAAAATCGACTTACCCCAAACATAGGCATGTCAAAATCAGCCTAAATTGCTATGAAACGAAAAAAAAAGAAAAACATCATAAATCTTGACAAAAGAATCAACGATCAGAAAATTGACTTACCCAAATTTAAAAATTAGGCACTTACATATAGCTAAAGGGGTAAAATTCACTTTTTGTCGAAAAATGCATTTTTTTTCAAAAAAGAGGATAACCCCATAAAATTCACTTGACATCTCCATATAAGATGCCGTTTGTAGCATCTGCCGGTAGTGCATCCACCGGTGGCTTCACATGCCAGTGACAGGCACCACCCGACAACTCTGAAAGAGGCTCATGTGTCACCTGCCGAGCTGCATTGAATCCGATCTGTTGATGGAATTGACGTCCCATACCGCCACCAGCCTCAGAATGTCGTCACCACCTCGAGACCCACACTCTGAATCGCCCACACGATCCCTGGGTCCGCCGCCGTTGAAGAAGAGGGTCCGTTTTCCTGATTCCGGGCGCTACATGGAGCACCCACCGACGCACCAGCCGTTGTCATCGCTCATACAATGACAACCGCCGTCGCGATCCCGCATCAAGCATCGTTGACGTTGGAGGAAGCTCCGACCGCCTTGCGCGTCCTACGATAAGCCCGGACACCGGATCCCAAGATCTGCTACCACCGGCGCCACCATGAGTACTCACCACCTGGCCCGTCATCCCCGGCGGAGGGGACACCGCCACCACCATGGCCAGATCCGGGCCAACCGTCGTTGTTGCCATCGCCAAGACCAGCGGCGGTGGTAGGAATCGGCAGCGACCCAGGCCGACCCAGGCAGCCTTCGTTAACTGTAGCTACTGTAGCTACAGTAACGCTACAGTCAACGAGGCAACCTGCGCTCACGCCCCAGGCAGCCGCCCGGGCTGCCTGGGGCCTGTCTCCGCCACTGGCCAAGACCAGATCCAGGCTGGGTGTCGCCGCTGCCACCGCCACCGCCCACGCCCAATCCCACCTCCATCTTCTGGCCATGCCAAGTTGATCGCCACCCCCACGCCCGCCGAGCTCCACCCGCGCTGCAAAGCGCCACCGCCGGGAGCCGCCATGGCTTGGATCAACATGATGCCATCGCTGAAGACATCGTCTCGTGCCATGCGACCTCGAGCGAGGAGAAAGAATATCCCTGCCGCCGCCTACGCCAACCAGATTGACGGCGCGTACCGGCGGCGAGGGGAAAGCTGGAGGAGGAGGCCTAGTCCCCGGCGGCTAGGGTTCGCCCCTTCGGTCGCTCGTGGGAGCTACACGAGGGGGCACGCGATTATTCGATGCGGGCCTACTCTTGATAAACTCTAACTCAAATTTGGATAATCTGCGGCCACGTGATCGGCATAACCTTGACCGGAAAGCGCTCGAGTTAAAGCTACTTTTCCCTGTGACTATCGATCGAGATTGTGATGGTCGTTGGCTTGTTCTGCAGCCGGCAGCGTCAACGGCAGAACGAGACGACCTTACTGGCATCACGCAGCAATTAAGAAGAAAACGAAGTGGTCACTTGTTGCTTGATCTGTCTGGGCTTTTTCCACACGAGCTGACAAAGTTTGGCAACCCAGCATATTCACATAGATGCATGCACGGAGAAAACGGTAGTGGAACTTGTTGCGCTCCATCAGCACACGGGCAGATCCTGTTGTGGAGGGTCGTAATCGTTGGCTCCCTGTT
>NC_041383.1:260796141-260827743 GCF_002162155.2 Triticum dicoccoides
GTCTGATCTCCATGAGGGTAGCATTTAGGAGTATATACGAGTGGGGCAATTGGGCATACAATACAAACTACAAAGTGGCACAGCCACAAGCGACGTTTTTCTGTGCGAGACAAGGAATGCTGTGCACTACATCTACATGCATGCTTGGTTCCTCCACTTGCAATCTCCCACCACGCAGTAATTGAATTTTTGTTCAGTTTCAATCGTCTGAATTTCTAAGTGAGTAAAAGAGACTGCAGGTTCTATAAGTATTTCAAGTGTGTCAGCTAGAACCTAATTTTTTTAAATCTTTCACCGCGGATCCTATATGTGTATTTTACCCGTGACTTTTAGTACCTACTCCCTCCGTTTCAAATTACTTGTCGGACGTATGGATGTATCTAGATGTATTTTAGTTCTAGATACATCAATTTCAGCGACGAGTAATTTGGAATGAAGGGAGTATTTGACACGCTTGAAATACTTTTGAGACCCGTGATGAACAACTAACACACATTTAGGACCCGTGGTGAACAATTTCAAACATTTAAGACCTACTTGACACACTTGGAATACTTTTAAGACCTTAAGTGTATTTTACTCTCTTTCTAACTTAGGATCGATTCGATGGATAAGTGTTAGAATATATAACCGTATTATGTGTATAGATATACGGTTGTATATGTGTAGTCTTTGTATAGGTGTCCGTATATTGTACGATACGAACTCTGCCTTGTAACCTCTATATATTGATCAATACAAGGCACCACAACGTGTGGTTTCCCCAATCTTACATGGTATAGAGCCTAAAACCCTAACCCTAGCCTGTGCCGCCCTCCTCCTCTTTCCGCTGCCACCGAAGCCACCACCCCTCTCGCCGCCGCGCCCCGATCGCCGCCTCCATGTCGCAACCTGACACGGACGCCACGAACCAGGCGCTGGCCGCGGCCAAGGAGCGCCAGGACGCCGAGGCCGCCGAGGCCGCCAAGGCCAAGCTACCTCTCGCGACCGCCCCCGATGGATCTGGGACGAGCACGGGGTCTTTTTCCTTGACCTCGCTGCACGCCCAAGCCGTCGGCCTGCACTCCATCAAGGGACACGTTCTCGTCGAGCTCGCGCTTGACACCGGCGTTCACCGTCAGTGGCGCACCTTCTTCCGCGCCGCTTGCCGCAAGTACGCCCTCCTGGATCATCTCGACTTTGACGCCCCCGACGCGCCGAACCCGGAGTGGTCTCTCCTCGACGCCACCGTCGTCTCTTGGCTCTATGGGTCTGTCTCGCTCAGCATCCTCGATGCCGTCATGACGCCCGGTGACGATCCCCTCGCCGTCGATCTCTGGAACAGCATCAACGGTCTCTTCAACGACCACAAGATCAATCGTCAGCTCCACCTCACGGCCGAGCTCGGCGATCTCAAGATGGGAGAGATGACCATGACCGACTATCTTCAGAAGGTCAAATCCCTCTCCGATGGGCTTGCGGATCTTGGCGCCCCCGTTGATGATGCTGAGATGGTGGTCCACTGCCTCAACGGCCTCTCCGAGCAATACGAGGCCGCCGCTGATCTCATCTCCCTCATGCCGGGCATGACCTTTGCGCAGTGCCGCTCGTTGATCGCGCTCCAGGACATGAAGCGCAAAAATCGCCGCGCCCGCAACTCCGACACGGCCCTCTTCACCAACACCGCCGGCAACCCTGGCAACACCGGCAACCCGGGCAAGGCCTCTGGAAAAGGAAAGAAGAAGAAGAAGGCTGCCACTGGCGTCGCCAAGGAGATCATCCCGGCGCCCGCGAACCCGTTGGCTGCCACTCCCTCCTGGCCTTCACCACAGCACCCCTGGAACGGTGCCATCCAGATGTGGCCCTATGGCCAGGGGGGCCCGCTCGGCCGTGCGCCGCCCGCCTACGCTCCAGGCTACGCGCCCCGGCACACCCCGTCGCCGCATGCGTTCTACGCCCAGAACCCGTACGGCATTGCCCCTTACGGTTACGGCTACACCCCTGGACAGTCCTCCTACGGACTCCCCGGTCCGGCTCCATCATCACCGGCATCAACAACCGCTTCATGGGACCAGGCCGCACTCATGCATCAGTTCCAGACCATGGGGCTGCAAGCACCCACCAAGGAGTGGGTGATGGACACCGGCGCCTCCTCCCACTTCGCGTCCGATCCCGGTGTGCTCAACTCCGTGTTCCCCCCCTCCTCCTCTCGGCGTGCTGTCGTTGTCGGTAACGGTTCCACCCTTCCGATCACCGGTACCGGGCATGCACGTCTTCCTATTTCCACCACCTCTCGTCCTCTTTACCTTCGTAATGTCTTAGTAGTTCCTAACATAGTTAAAAACCTTTTGTCTGTTTGTCAATTCACCATTGATAATCGTGTATCCGTCGAATTTGACCCCCTCGGTTTTTCTGTGAAGGATCTTGTAACCAGGACCGAGATTCTCAGATGCAATAGCTTCGGAGCTCTTTACTCCATCCATCCTTCCACTACCAGTCAGCCACACGCCTTCCTCGTCGCCGATGCAGCACTCTGGCACCGTCGGCTTGGGCACCCTGGGCGGCCCGTTATGGAGTCATTAGCTCGTTCTTCGATCATCCCTAAGGAAAAGAATAAAAGTAGTTTGTGTCATGCTTGTCAGTTAGGTCGTCATATTCGTCTTCCTTTTTCTTCTACCAATCGTGTAACCACTACTCCTTTTCAAATAATTCACTGTGATTTGTGGACATCTCCTGTTGAGAGTATTTCTGGCTTTAAGTATTATCTCCTTTGTCTTGATGATTTTACTCAGTATGCATGGGTTTATCCTCTACGGTCTAAGTCAGAAGCTTTCTCGCACTTGTCGTCCCTTCATGCTTTAGCGCTCACCCAGTTTAGTGCATGCTTGCAGGCTATTCAGTGTGATAATGGTCGTGAGTTCGATAATTCTCTCCTCCATTCCTTTGCCCAGCACCATGGAATTGCACTCCGCTTTTCATGTCCATACACTTCGCAACAGAATGGTAAAGCCGAACGCATTATTCGTACTCTTAATGACATTACTCATACACTCCTTATCCAAGCTAGTATGCCACCTCGCTTTTGGGTTGAAGCTCTTCACACCGCCGTTATGTTGCATAATTGGCTGCCTTCCAAGGCAATCTCGGATCGTATCCCCTTTCGTGCCTTACTTGGCGTAGATCCTACATATGCTGGTCTTCCGGTTTTCAGATGTCATGTTACCCCAACACCACAGCCGTCGCTCCGCACAAACTTGCGCCTCGCTCCATGCCATGCGTGTTTCTAGGGTACCCATCACGGCACCATGGCTATCGTTGCCTTGATCGTTCCACCCAAAAGATCATCATCTCTCGTCATGTAGTGTTCGATGAGTCCACCTTTCCCTTTGCCTCCTCTACATCTTCGTCAACTCCTACTCCTTCCTTGCACACTTATGATTTTTTGCAGGGAGCTGAGCAGCCGGTTTTGTCGATGCCATTCACCGTGCCAGGCACAGTGACCCCGGACGCGACTCCACCATCGCCGCCACGGTCGCCGTCGTCGCCGCCACGGTCCTTTCCACGGTCGCCGCCACCGACTTCGCCTCGGTCGCCGCCACCGACCTCGCCTCGGTCGCCTGGGTCCCGGGCCACTGCTGAGAGCCCTGCTGGGAGCTCCGATGGCGACCCTGCTGGGAGTCCTTCTCCTACTACAGCCGCGTCACCACCGGCAATGCCGTCGCTAGCTCCTGTAGCTGTGGATCCACCCCGGACCCGTCGGACGCGGGCCCCTCCACCGCCTCCATCTCATGCCATGGCCACTCGTGCTAAACAGGGCATTGTGCAGCCTAAAAAGATATTTGATCTTCATGTTGAGGGTTTATCTCCCATACCGAAGACTTATCGTGGTGCTCTCAAGGATCCAAATTGGCATTCCGCTATGGTTGAGGAGTATGGTGCTCTTCTCTCCAACAACACTTGGGACCTCGTTGATCCACCTCGCAATGCTAACATTGTTACTGGTAAGTGGATCTACCGTCACAAGATGAAGTCTGATGGTTCTTTGGATCGCTACAAGGCTCGTTGGGTGCTTCGTGGATTCACTCAGCGCGAAGGTATCGATTTTGATGAAACTTTCAGCCCGGTCTTCAAGCCAGCCACTATTCGTACGGTCCTCTCTCTTGCTCTCTCCAGTGACTGGTCCATCCACCAACTTGATGTCAAGAATGCATTCCTCAATGGAACTCTCATCGAGACTGTTTATGCTCGTCAGCCTTCTGGGTTCACTGATCCTCGTTTCCCTGACAAGGTTTGTCGTCTCAACAAATCACTCTACAGTTTGAAACAGGCGCCTCGTGCATGGTTTCAGCGGTTTGCTTCGTTCATTGCATCGGCTGGTTTCATTGGCTCCAAGTCCGACAGCTCGCTGTTCGTTTATCGGCATGGTGCTGACATGGCCTATCTCCTGCTCTATGTGGATGACATTATCCTGACTGCATCATCCTCGACATTGTTGCACAGTTTGATTGCCACTCTTCGTACCGAATTCAGTATGACGGATATGGGCGATCTTCATTATTTTCTGGGCATCTCTGTCACACGCAGCAAGGATAGTCTGTTCCTCTCACAGGAGAAGTATGCATTGGATCTTCTTGACAGAGCTGGCATGTTGCAGTGCAAACCCATCTCTACTCCAGTTGATACTACCTCCAAACTTTCAGCCAAGTCCAGTGATCCCGTTGCAGATCCCACTGAGTATCGTAGTATTGCAGGCGGTCTTCAGTACCTCACGTTCACTCGGCCGGACATCTCTTATGCAGTGCAGCAGATTTGTCTTCATATGCATGATCCTCGGGCTAATCATTTGCTACTTGTGAAGCGTGTGCTTCGCTATATCCGCGGCACCGCCGGCCATGTCCTCACTTTGTTTCGACGCAGCTCCAACAAATTGCTTCCCTACTCTGACGCTGATTGGGCAGGTTGCCCTGACACTCGCCGGTCTACCTCAGGTTATTGTGTCTTCCTTGGCAATAACCTGGTGTCGTGGTCTGCTAAGCGGCAGCATACGGTCTCTCAGTCTAGCGCTGAGGCCGAATACAGGGCAGTTGCAAATGTCGTGGCTGAAACATGTTGGTTACGGCAACTTCTTCAGGAACTTCATCGACCAGTGACTGGTGCCACTGTGGTGTTTTGTGATAATGTGAGCTCTGTTTACATGACACAGAATCCCGTTCATCATCAGCGCACCAAGCATGTGAAGATCGATTTGCACTTTGTGCGCGACCGTGTCACCACAGGCGAGGTCCGGGTTCTTCACGTTCCGAGTTCTTCTCAATTTGTGGACATTTTCACCAAAGGATTCCCATCCCCTCTCTTCTTGGATTTTCGGGATAGTCTTAACATTCGTCGACGCCCGTTTATGATTGAGGGAGGGTGTTAGAATATATAACCGTATTATGTGTATAGATATACAGTTGTATATGTGTAGTCTTTGTATAGGTGTCTGTATATTGTACGATACGAACTCTGCCTTGTAACCTCTATATATTGATCAATACAAGGCACCACAACATGTGGTTTCCCCAATCTTACAATAAGGCCTTATCCGTTCGGTCCTGGATTGTGTGTTTATCTGCTCTGGGTGGGACTCCCTGTTTCCTTGAGCGGCGCTGAAGGCCAGATCAATCATTGGATCGGACCACTCTCCTCTTATTTAGGACGCGGGCTTGGAGGCCCCTTTGATTATCTCTCATTTTCCGGTTTGATGCTTCGTGGTTTCTGGTAGATGGTTTCTGTGACCTGATCTCCAATAAGATTTCCTTGTTGCTGTCTTCGGATAGACGTCCCTTTGGGCCCATGGATGATTGGCAGCACTGTTCCTATTTTCTCCGGAAATTCCTTCATGGTTGGGCTTGAAACAGGGCGGCCGAGGCCCGTAGGCAAAAGGCTAATTTGGTGGATCAGATCTCCGCCTTGGATTTGCTGGCCGATGGGCCTGGGCTTTATGTTACCGAGTGGCAGGCCAGGTATGTCCTGGAGGAGGCCTTGATGTAGTTACATCGTCAGGCCGAGATTTATTGGCGTCAAAGGGGCACCTTGAACTGGACTCTTAAGGGCGACTCTCCTACTGCTTACTTCTTTTCTATTGCCAATGGGAGAAGGCGACGATGCTCGATTGATAGCCTCATGGTTAACGGTGTTAGAGTTACGGATCAGGCCTGTATCCTTACGTGTGTAGTGGAGTTCTTCTCTTCCCTTCTATCTGCCAAGCCCGCGTCCGGCTTCTCGATCTCTCCCGCTACGTGGGATCAATCTGGGATGGTCACTAGGGAGGAAAACGATGCGCTTCTCATCCCATTATCCGAGGAGGAGATTTTTAAGATCATTTGTTCTGCCAACGCGAATGTGGCTTCGGGCCCTGGCAGCTTCTCCATCCCCTTCTTCGGGAAGCTTTGGCCTAATTTGCATTCCTTGGTTTGTAATGTTATACAGGGTTTTTGTTTGGGGATAGTGGATATCTCTAGGCTGAACTATGTTGTGATTTATCTTATTCCAAAGGTCAAGAGGGCTAACCTAATCTCTCAGTTCAGACCTATCACGCTCATTAACAACTTCGCAAAACCCCTGCCAAGGGCTTTGCCACTCGCCTATGTCCTACTGCCCACAGGGTTCTTAGCCCATTTCAATCAGCTTTTGTTAAAGGGAGGTTCATCTTGCATGGTATCTTGTGTCTGCATGAAATTGTCCATGACCTTAGGGTGCATAATGCTAAGGCTATTATGTTGAAGCTTGATTTCGAAAAAGCCTATGACTTGGTGAGTTGGGATTTTTCTTCGTCAGGTCTTGTTGGCCAAGGGCTTTGATGGTGCTTACGTGCATAGAATCATGCAGTTGGTTTCTGGTGGCCACACTGCGATCTCGGTTAATGGCCAGGTTAGCAAATTCTTTGCCAATGGCAGGGGCCTGAGGCAGGGGGATCCGGTTTCCCCACTCTTGTTCAATATCGTTGCGGATGCCTTATCTCGTATCTTGACCTGAGCGACCTCGGCTGGGGACATTTCCCCTGTGATCTCCCACCTTATCCCCGAGGGTGTTACTCATCTTTAGTACGCGGACGACACACTCGTTATGGTTGAGATGAACGACTCTTCCTTGCTCATCTTAAGTTACTTTTGCTTTGCTTTGAAGCCCTATACGGGCTTAACATCAATTTTTCCAAGAGTGAGGTTATTGTTACTAGTGTGTCGGAGGTGGAGGCCTAGCGGGTCTCCCAGCTTCTGAACTGTTCTTTGGGGTCATTCCCCTTCAAATATTTAAGTCTTCCTATTTCTCCTGCTAGGTTGTGTGCTAAGGATTTCGCCCTGTAGATTCCAAGATGGGTAATAGGGTCATGCCCTGGAGGGGCAAATATAATACTAATGTAGGAAAAGTGTGTCTCATCAACACTTGCCTATCTTCCCTTTCGATGTTTATCATGGGTTTCTACCTCCTCTCAGGCGGTATTCATGGAGGGTTTGATAAAATACAGGGGTGCCTTCTATTGGAATGCAGCGGACAATAAACACAAATACAGAATGGTGAAATGGAAATAAATTTGCAGGCCCAAAAACCATGGGGGGTTGGGCATTTTAAACAGTGCTACAAGTGTCTTATTATTAAATGGTGGCAGAAAATCATGACGAATGGGGTGGGCTCCCTGTGGTTCTCCATCCTTAAAGCTAAGTACTTCCCTAATTCCAGCCCTATATTTGCTTCTTCCCTGGGAGGTTCCCAGTTCTGGAAAGATCTTGTCAAAGTCCGACCTCTTTTTAAAGATCATGTTAGATTTGTGGTGGGTAATGGCATGTCAACTCGATTTTGGCTCAATTGGTGGTGTGGAGAGACTACTCTTGATGTGGCATTTCCTACGCTTTATTCTTACTGCCTGGACCCGGAGATCTCCATCTCTCTCTAATAATAATTGTGACTTGGCTTTCCGACACTCTCTTTCTCCTGATGAATTTGATGATTGGCAGCGACTTTTTGCCTTCATCCACATGCTCTCGGAGAACGAGGGCTCGATTGTGTGGCCCCATTCTGCCTCTGGTCGTTTTTTTGTTAAGTCTCTGTATGCCAGGTTAATTTCTGGTACTCTCACTTCAAAGTTTAGACCTATCTGGTGTGCTCGGAAGCCTCCCAAAATTAAGATTTTCATGTGGCAAGGTTTTAAGGGTCGCCTGTAGGTCGCAGACCAAATTCGTAAGCGCAATGGCCCTGGCTCAGATAGATGTTCTCTTTGCGGAGAACTGGAGGACACGAATAATATCTTTTCCATTGTGTCTTGGCCAAACTGGTCTGGTGCTGTATCAAATCATGGCTAAGGGTCTCCTGGAACCCATCCTCATTCTCTAAGCTCAGAATTCTAGCTAATGGCCTTGCCGGGGTCACCAAACATATGTTTTTGCTCAGCTTGGCTGCGATCTGCTGGGTCCTATGGACAACTAGGAAGAAATTTACCATCGAGCATATTTTTCCTTCTAAGCCTGCTGATTGCTTATTTAGAACTTGCCTGCTTATGCAGCAGTGGAGATCATTGACTAAGGCTGTCGACCATGATGCTTTTGACCTCATTTGTGCTAAAATTCGGGCGGCTTCTTCTATCTCGCAGCAGGAGCCAAGTGGCTAGTCATCTAGGGAGTTCCCTTTTGGTTCTAGGTGGTGGCCTTTACTTGGCTTCTTGCTTACGTTTGTAGTTATCGGCCTACGCGCTGCTTGATTTGGCCTGTGCGCCATGTGCATCCGTACTATCTTTGTGGTTGTGTACGACTCTTTCTTATGTTTGGTTATGTTGTACGCTGCCTGATGGCTTTATTTATAAAGTCGGGCTGATGCCTTTTCTCTAAAAAGAAGCATGTAACAATGCGCAACACCGTGGATGGCACTAGGGTGAGCGAAGCGAGGCCTGGGAATGCCGGTAGGGCCTCGGATAGGAATGAGCCACAACCGACGACAATCCGTATAGACGAGTAAAAAACTTGACGGTTATTGGTGTGTCTCTATGTGTGTGTGGTGGGGGGAGGGTGAAAGGCTAAAAAAAATCTGGTCGTTTGCCGGTTTAGAGAGATAGTGGGGAGGCGGTACCATCACGGTGGTGGGCAGCGGTGAGGTTGGCGGGTGTCAGCGCCCCTGACATGCCGGCTCCACCAGCCACCAACGATGGGTCAAGCACGGGCCGGCCTATCCGTCAGGACAAGCCCAATAGAAGGGTGGCTGGGCCGGAATGGGTCCGATAGGCCCAACTGGGTGCTGCTACATAAGCCACCCACTCTACTCGAGAGAACTCCATCTAGAGGATCAAGGAAAATCCGGCGGCTACCTACTTTCCTCTGTCCCAAACCCTAGTTCTTCCTCTCCATTTTTGTAACCGAGTCGAGTTGTATCTAGATAATTGCTACTGATTAATAGACCCTCAAGTAGAACCGATCATCTGGTATCAGAGCCCAGTCCACTTCCCTTCCGCCTCCCACCCTGGCCCAATTCATCAAAACACGGCGGCTCCTTCACGCTCGATCCGACCTCGCCGCCATGGATCCGTCCATCCAAGCTTTGCTCGACCGACTGGACGCTATGCTGGCCGCTCACACCTCGTCCATCGCCACGATCCAAGCCCAGATGACCAAGATCGATGAGCTGGTTGCTTGGTGACCCGATCTGGAGAAACGCGTCGCCGATCTTGGCGCCGCCGTCACGGCTCTTCAGCAGGCGCACGCCCCGTCGTCCGCGGCAACTACAGTGGCGCCCCTCACGGAGAAGGGATCTTCTCTACCCCCAGCGACGCTCGACACCCCATCAGGCATGAGCAGGGCGCGGGCAGGGTGATCCACGGGTTTATGAACCACGACGTCTTCAACATCTCGCGGGGGTTGCCGGTGACGTCGTTTCGCACGCCAGCGCCACTCCCGGCCAACGGTCAGTCCGACTCCATCCCTACCACAACTCCACTCTCGCCCTTTGCACACGCAAGCCAGCTACTGACGGGGTTGGGGCATGCCCACCCGTCCATTTCCTTTCCTCAATTCGCTGGGGAGAACCCAAATTTGTGGAAAACATTATGTGAGCAATATTTTCAAATGTTCGGGATTCACCGTAACTTTTGGGTACCCATGGCGACACTCAATTTCTCGGGTTCGGCTTCGATTTGGCTTCAATCGATCCAGAAGAAGCTCGTTGATTATGATTGGGAATCTTTTGCTGCTCTACTTTGTACGCACTTTGGCCGCGATCGGCATCAAATGTTGATCAGCCAGTTTTATACTGTGCGGCAAGTCACTACAGTAGCAGATTACATAGAGAAGTTTGAGCTAATTATCAACCATTTGAGTTCCTATTCTGACACAATTCATCCATTCTATTTCTTAGCACGCTTCGTCGACGGGCTGCGACCGGATATTCGGGCGGTGGTCCTGGTCCAGAGACCACCCGACCTGGATACTGCATGCGCCCTGGCCCTACTCCAGGAAGAGGTGGCACACGGCGGCCGTCCGGAGCTCCCGCGGCAGCAACAACCGTGACCACCTGAGTCGTCCGCCCGTGTCAGTTGCCCGTTGCCGCTCCCGCCACCACCAACGCATCCTGCAGCGGCAGCAGCGGGGGTGACTGATCGACGAGGCACGGAGGCCACCCATGCAGACTCCACTAAGCTCAAGACACTTCGAGACTACCGGCGCGCACGTGGCCTCTGTTTCAAGTGTGGCGAGCGGTGGGGGCACGACCATGTGTGCCCCACCTTGTTCCAGTTGCACGTCATCGAAGAATTACTCGAGCTCTTCGGCATCGACATCGTGACAGAGCCACCAGATCAACCGGAAGAAGCTGTGATGGTGATTTCCCATTCTGCCATATCTGGCGGGGTCTCGGCCAAAGCATTCTAGCTACGAACGTGGATACAGGGCCGAGAAGTGCTTATGCTCGTGGACTCAGGAAGCTCTACACGTTCGTCAACTCTGAGCTAGCCCAGTTCCTGGAAAGGGTTAAACCACTACCCAAAACTTACCGTGTGCGAGTTGCTGATGGGGGTGAGTTGAAATGTTCAACCATCATTCCACAATGCAGCTGGTGTACTCAAGGCCATGAATTCGCAATAGATCTGAAGGTGCTATCTATGGGGGTCTATGACGCAATTTTGGGCATGGATTGGCTTGAGGAACACAACCCAATGATAGTGGATTAGAAGGCCAAATTAATCACTATGCCGTCCACACAAGGCTTGGTTTCTCTTCAAGGGCATGACACTGAATCAACGGACTGCTTGCTCATCAACAACCTGCAATTACAAGGTCTATGCAGCAAGAATGCGGTGGCTTATATGGTACAACTGCACACAATGGAGCTGGACAATGAACAAGGGACAAGCACCCCAGAAGAACTCCAAGAAGTCATTGCAGAATTCGCTGATCTCTTCGAGAAACCGACAGGATTGCCCCCACGACGCGAGTGCGATCATCATATCCCCTTGATTCCAGGCGCGCAATCGTTCAACATTCGCCCATATAGGCACAAACCAGAGCACAAAGATGAAATTGAGCGGCAAGTGGCAGAGCTGTTGCGAACAGGCATCATACAGTGGAGCACCAGCCCCTTTGCTTCACCGGTCATTCTTGTCAAGAAGAAGGACGGCACCTGGCGACTCTATGTGGACTATCGTCATCACAACGCCCTCACATGTGTCGCTAAGTTCCCGATACCAGTCATTGAAGAGTTGTTGGACGAACTACACGACGCCTGTTGGTTCTCCAAGCTTGATTTGCGAGCCGGGTACCACCAAATACGGCTCGCAGTGGGGGAGGAATTCAAGACAGCATTCCACACACACTCCGGCCACTATGAATTTCGAGTGGTCTCATTCGTCCTAGCGGGGGGACCAGCAACTTTAAATGGAGCAGTCACCCTCACTCTGCACCCTCTCCTATGCCATTGCGTGCTGCTTTTCTTCGATGACATACTGGTTTTCAGTCACACTCTGCGCGACCACATCAAGCACCTGCGGCAAGTCCTCGAACTCCTTCGTCGAGATCAGTGGAAGGTGAAACTCAGCAAGTGCGCGTTTGGTCAGCCCAAAATATCATACCTGGGACATGTAGTCAGTGCAGAAGGTGTTGCTACTGAGCCAACCAAGATCAAGGCAGTCTCAGAATGGCAAACCCGACCACGGTCAAGGCCGTGCGCAGCTTCTTGGGACTCGCTGGCTACCACCAGGCGCTTTGTATGCAACTTCGGCGTCATTGCGAGGCCTCTGTTCAATCTGCTCGAGAAGGGAGTCCCTTTCGTTTGGACCCAGGACATGGAAACAACTTTCCAGCTCCTCAAGACGCAGTTAATCACATCACCAGTCCTCGCCCTTCCAGACTTTTCCAAACCCTTTTGTGTCGAAACTGATGCTAGCGATCATGGGATAGGAGAAGTCTTGCAGCAAGGGGGACACCCAATTGCATTCATGAGCAAAGCATTGGCACCCCACTATCAAGGCTTGTCCACGTACGAGAAGGAATATCTAGAGGTGATCGTCGCAGTAGATCAGTGGCGCCCGTGCCTGCAGCACGGGGAATTTACGATCTACACAGACCAGAAAAGTTTGATCCATTTGGAAGAACAGTGGCTCTCGGCACCGTGGCAGCAAAAGGCCTTCACAAAACTGCTCGGCCTCCAGTATTCTATCAGGTACAAAAGAGGGACTGAAAACACCACGACGGACGCCCTATCCCAAGCTGAAACAACAGACATTCTCAATGTTATCACGTCTTGCCAGCCAGCTTGGTTGGATGATATCTTGACTAGCTACAACTCCAACCCGCAAGTACAAAGACTCCTGGAGCAACATGCAGTTCGGCCAGATCCTAAAGGGAGGTTCTCACTCACCAAGGGCTCCTGCAATTCCGCGGGCGCATCTGGCTAGGTGGCTCGACGGCGCTGCAACATCGCATCATCACAACGTTCCACGATAGTCCGATGGGAGGCCACTCCGGAATCCCAGCAACATATCGACACATTCGACGATTGTTTGCTTGGCCTAAGATGAAAGCACATATCCACCAGTACATTCGCTGATGTCAAGTCTGCCAGCAAGCTAAACCTGACCATGCAGCTGCCCCGGGACTCCTGCAGCCACTTCCCATTCCAACAGCACTATGGGAGATGATCACCATGGACTTCATCGACGGTCTTCCTCAGTCTGCCAAGTTCAACTGCATCCTGGTGATTGTCGACAAGCGCACCAAGTTTGCGCACTTCTTACCCCTGGCGCACCCATACATCGCGGCCAAAGTGGCTCTCTTATACATGAACCAAATCTATAAGCTGCACGGTCTACCTGGAGCAATAGTTTCAGATCGCGACCCGGTCTTCACCAACCACTTCTGGTAGGAAGTTCCATGTATGCAGGCTCTGAACTTCGGATGAGCACAGCCAACCACCCTCAAACGGACGGGCAAACGGAGAGGGTCAACCAGTGCCTGGAAACTTACTTGCGTTGCTTCACACACACATGTCCGAAGCGCTGGAGCTATTGGATCCCATTAGCACAATTTTGGTACAACTTCTCTTACCACTCTGCAATACGCATGTTACCTTTCAAAGCTCTCTTTGGCCAGGAACCACGCCATTGGGGAATCACATCAGCCTCAACATGCACGATGCCGTCGCTGCAAAGCTGGTTGGAGGAGAGAACAATCATTCAGGACATGCTACAGCAACACTTAAACCGAGCGCGTCAATGCATGAAGACGCAGGCGGACAAGAAAAGACCCTGGAGGCAATTCGAGGTAGGTGACGAAGTTTACCTCAAGCTGCAACCCTGCATCCAAGCATCTGTCGCCCCGCGGGCGAACCCCAAGCTCTCCTTCAAGTACTTTGGGCCGTTCCCAATCATCGCAAAGATCAATGAGGTCGCCTACAAGCTGCAACTGCCGCCTGAAGCTGTTGTACATCCAGTCTTCCACGTCTCTTTGCTTCGGCGCGCTATGTCCAGGACTGAAGCTTCAACACTTCTGCCAGTGGATCAGGACGCGAAGGCCATTCCGGTGGAGATCCTTCAAACGCGCTGGCGCACGACGGAGGGGACAATGATCGAGCAAGTCCAAGTGCGATGGTCCCCGGGCTTTGCGGTGGGCATCACCTGGGAGGACAAGGCCACGCTCTTCGACCGGTTCCCGCAAGCGGAGGCTTGGGGGCAAGCCTCAACACAAGAAGGGGGGGGGGAGAGGGGAGATGTCAGCGCCCCTGACATGCCGGCTCCACCAGCCACCAACGATGGGTCAAGCACAGGCCGGCCTATCCGTCAGGCCAAGCCCAACAGAAGGGTGGCTGGGCCGGAATGGGTCCGGTAGGCCCAGCTGGGCGCTGCTACATAAGCCACCCACTCTGCTTGAGAGAACTCCATCCAGAGGATCAAGGCGAACCCGGCGGCTACCTACTTTCCTCTGTCCCGAACCCTAGTTCTTCCTCTCCATTTCTGTAACTGAATCAAGTTGTATCCAGATAATTGCTACTGATTAATAGACCTTCAAGTAGAACCTATCAGCGGGGGAGTACCGCCAGCCACGGGCAGCGGTGGCTGGTGGTCGTGGGGTGGTTGGAGAAGGAGATGAACATGACGTCAGAAGGCTACAGAAGGCCAGGTGGCCGTTTGTATTGCATAGGACGGTTTGAAACAAATCAATTGATCCAAATTATTGTTTTAGTGGACTTACTCTATAGCTAGTCCCTTTTCTACTACCCATAGTGGTACAAGTGCGCGCATGCATGGATAGACTGGTGAGGAAGGCCACCAGCTCGAGCAAAACAGATACAAAATTGGTCTACATGCTCTACACTACTCCATGAAACGTGTAGCCGGCCAGTAGAGCAGGGGAACATCCGGAACAAGATATTTCTTTGAACCTTACATGGATGCACCAAGGGAAGAAGGGGTAGCAATGCAGTCCCTCAAGGCATGCTTAATTAATCGGCGACTTACTTGACCTGTCTAGAGCGTGCATGTACGGCCATATGGAAGTACGCTTAATAGGTCGTTGTACTACCTGAAATGTGTGGGTTTTTTCCACACGAATTGACAAAACATTATGGGGAGTAGCAGCAACGGGGGTGTGCCTTCCCTCGGGCAAAACATCCGATTTCAGGCCTCCTCTTCAAGTTGCTGCAACTTGCGCACCCACAGTCCACACACATGGGGAAATGACAAACTATCGGTCGTACTTTGCTATCGGTTCGTCGCCGAAGTCACGCATATCGTTTATTTGCCAAAGAAAACGGACGCCAAGCCTCAAATCCCTATGCATGGCGCTGGCTATAAATTCACGCTCTTCCTTTTGCTTGTTCCCCATCCTTCGCCTCCCCATTCTCTGCCCTCTCCACAATCCACGTTAGCAAAGCATGGCGCTCACTCGCCTGAGTCGCCTCCTCCTCCTCCTCCTCTGCGCCGCATTGCCAATGCTCTTCTTCACGTGCGCAGGTAATAAGCGTGACGTAGTACATATAAATTAGTAAGTTCCGGCGGGGGCATCGGTTTTGAGGATTCCCGGTTTTGATGTACTCTACATTGCAGAAGCGGGCGAGGTGGGCGTGAGCTACGGAAGGATCGGGAACAACCTGATGGACCCAGCGTCGGTGGTTCAGCTGCTGAAGAGCAACGGCATCACGATGGTGAGGGTGTACGACACCGACTCCACGGTGCTCACCGCAATGAAGAACACCGGCATCAAGTTGGTGGTGGCGGTGCCCAACGAGAACGTCGCCCTTGCGGCCGCGGATCCCAACTGGGCCGTGCAGTGGGCTAAGAACAATCTGATGCCCTACTACCCCGCCACGGATATCCGCGGAGTAACGGTAGGGAATGAGGTCTTCAACCAGGCCAAGGGACTTACGTCGCAGCTCCTCCCGGCCATGAGGAACGTGCAGGCGGCGCTGGCTGGCCTGGGCCTCGCCGACGCCGTGAAGGTCACCACGCCGATCGCGTTCAACGCGCTCAAGAAATCGTTCCCGCCATCCAAGAGCCTGTTCCAGGACGACATCGCCCAGTCGGTGATGAGTCCCATGATCGACTTCTTGGAGCAGACGGGCTCCTACCTCATGGCCAACATCTACCCGTACTACACGTACACGTCCCAATCAGACACAATCAACCTCAACTACGCGACCTTCCGCCCGAACGACGGCGTCGTCGACGATGGGACCGGCGTCAGGTATGACAACCTGTTTGACGCCCAGCTCGACGCCGTGTACTACGCGATAGACAATCTACGGGCCTCCTCCACCAAGCGCACCGTGGAGACCTTGCTCAGGGGAGCGCACCGCCGACATGTGCCCGTGGTAACAGGGGAATCCGGGTGGTGCTCCTACTGCCCACAGGCGGTGGGGGCCAGCAAGGAAAACGCCCAAGCGTACAACGCTAACCTCGTCAAGCACGTGCAATCTGGCGGCGCCAGCACCACGTACAGCTCGCTCGCCGTCGGCGCTGCCGCCGCCGACATCTCCGTGTACATCTTCGCCCTTTTCAACGAGAACGACAAGCCCGCCGACGAGCAGAACTTCGGCCTGTTCTACCCGAGCGGGCAGCCGGTGTATGCGGTCGACTTCAGGGCCGGCGGCAGCCCCAGCCCCGGTCCAACCAAATCCAGCTGGTGCGTGGCGAACGCGGCCGTCGGGGACGCGCGCCTGCAGGCGGCGCTGGACTACGCGTGCGGCAACGGGGCCGACTGCGGTGCCATCCAGCCGGGAAAGCCGTGCTACGAGCCCAACACCAAGGTTGCGCACGCGTCCTACGCCTTCAACGACTACTACCAGCGCAAGGGCCGCGCCAGTGGGACGTGCGACTTCAGCGGCGCTGCTTCTATCGTCTACCAGCAACCTGCCGGTGAGTTTCGCGCTAAGCTCGTCATCGTTGAACATGTTAGTATTTCAGAGTTGAGATTGCTTCACAGTAGAAATGTCTGAAGGCATTTGCGACCCGAAGACGGCAGGCAGCTGGTGCGTAGCCAATGCGGCGGTCGGGGACACACGACTCCAGACGGCACTAGACTACGCGTGTGGCCACGGCGCAGACTGCAGTGCTATCCAGCGCGGCGCGCGTTGCTTCGATCCCGACACCAAGGTCGCGCACGCGTCCTACGCCTTCAACGACTACTACCAGCACAACGGCCGCTCTGCCAATTCCTGCAACTTTAACGGCGCTGGTTCCATCGTCTACCAGCAACCAAGTTAGTATTATTTTTTTCTCAGAGAAGATGTCTAGGAGTAGAGACGGGTGATCTTATTTGTGTTTCTTCTTTTCCTTTACAGAGATAGGCTACTGCGTGCTACCGTCAACAGGCTGAACTGGAGAAATGCCAGCTCCGTTTAAGAGACTTAACAACAAACCCATGTAATGATGTAATCATCCTTATCGGCGCAAAATAATGTACTAATCTGAACGTGCAATAAATCCTTGTGGGGTAAAAAAATCTCACAAAAAAAAATCTTAATCGTTTTTTAAGGAAAAGTGGAGCCCTTTTTTTCAAAAACATCAACCACGTCATTTACTACCTACAAAAAATAAACATGTCCTCTACTAATCAACTAGATCATTGAAGGCACGCGTTGTCGCGCCAGTCTATTTACCTAATAGAATGATAGGAGTATATGCGGCTGTTTATTAGACAATAAAATAAAGTTCTAGTACATTGACCCAAGAGAACTACTGTGGAGGCATGGTCCAAGATGCCATGCTTATTATGCCGGTGAGTAATGTTCATAGATTCGTAACAAAGGAATAAAATACAGAGGTGGGGTTTTATCTTCGATCGAACGGCCTTGAAAGTTGTTAAATTTGGGTCTAAGTATGTGGTCCTTAAACAGCGATGATTGCTACTTAAATGCTTTACAAATGTTCCGATGGAGAGAATGAAAGAATGAAGATAAACAATGCTATTCCCTCCGTCTAGGTGATTGTGCATCGCAACCAAGGTGGAGGGAAAAAACGAGAGAATTTAATGTTTATTTGCTAATTAATAGCATTGCATGCAATAAACTGGTCACTGCATATCGTGTTTGATAGTCTCAAGTCATTGAAAGCATACACGCTCCACATCTCTTATTGGTTGATTTCTTAATTTATTTCAAAAAACAATAAACGAGATAAGAGTTAATGCACCGCGCCTAAGTGTTTTGGGATTATTTGGTTTTCGTAAGATGACTTATACACCTAGATGGATGGAGTAGTAAATTATTTTCGATTACTCGACAATTAAGATATTAACCAAAGTGTAACTTTTGAAAAATCAAGCAAGTCGTTAAACAATTCATGAAGCTAAGGCTGGTCATAGTGGGGAGTATCATGTTTTGGTATCACAATGGACTTTATTTATTGCCATGCGTGACACATAGTATTAGCACATTATTTAATATGATACGGTATCATGATATGATATGATACCCAACCATCTCTTTCTTCATTTAATTCTATGTCTCTCATCAAAATTTCCTAGTTGGCATGTATGATACTACCTATGATACTCTCATTATGAGCAGCCTAAGTAGACCCATATTGATTTAAAATCATAAGAGAATGCAATAAAAAAAATTCTAGTATTATGCACAAGAAGAAGCAGTTGACTTATTGCGAGCATTTTAGCATGATCAAACTCATAGGCGGAGATGATCCAAATAGCATGTATGGTAGCTGTAGCATCGGCTCATGAATGTGACAATTATTGCATACTTCGTGTATCAAAGGATTAGGCCCTTCCCTGTGCTCCACCGTGGACAGTGCTAAGCATGCCACATAAGCAAAAAATGACATGACACAACATTTAAGGAGGGGAGAGAATATTTTGATGACCCCAGGAAGAATCAATGCCAAGCATGAGAACCTAGGCAAAGCACTTAAATAAAATAATTTGACCAATGCATGAAAGACTTTATGTGCTAACTCATTAAAGTGTGCTTAGCAACAACTAGTTAAGCACCTATGCATTAGGAAGTTGAGTTGCTAAGGTATTTAATGCACGTAGCACCTCATCTCAGCACTTTTGCATTGAAATAGGTCTTAGAACCATTCGGTTCTTCAGAACCATTAAACCCAGAACTGAGAGCAAATCTAAGAAATAACTTCTCTATCAAGGGATCATGCATCATGCTCATGGTGTGGTCCATCATTGCACGGTGGGCACTTTCCCGTGTCATGCCCCCACAATCCATCGTCGAGGCCTTTCCTTCATTATCATGCTCATGACATGGTTCATCCGGTGCCATGGCAACACATGCATATTCGATGGTAAGATACCATCCATATCTCGTGCATGCTTCAGGAGATCCAATACGATGCGCGTCTTTGGGCCAAAACTAGCGCCAAGAATGATCCACCTAATGTTTGAGATGTGGCCCTCTAGTTCTTGGGGCTGCGCATCCCCTTGTCTTCTGCTCTGGTCACCGTGCTTACGCCTACTAGCGCATGTAACACGTGATGTACCACCCCTTTGTATTTGTTCAAACTTCTTCCATCAGTGGAATATTCGCGTCATGCATCTCATAAGTTAATGTGTAGGCACAATTTCAATCCGAACACCAGACATATACGTGGAAGAATGGGAAAAGAGGAAAGAGGGTTGATCAATAGTTGTAAGTCGGTAACATGCATATACCATATAGGGATGTTTAAACTATATGGAAGTTCCAACATTTTTACACTAAATCTAAGCCTATTGAATACTCTGATGCCACACAAGCGCCATAACAAAGTTAATACGTACAAAACAGATAAGCCTGCATCAAAGCATATGTTGAATGAATAAGCTATGTTCAAGGCAAGCCTATTATGATGACCGCTGAGAAAGAATTAGTGCTTCACATGGGTTACCACTTGGACTATTTCAAACTTTGTTACGAGTAAATAGAGTCTGCTCTTTTAAGTGAAAGCAATAATCTAGTAACAACCCAGACTTCTGTGGCACCATCCTGACTGAGCTGAAGAGCAGAACCTTTTTAGTTTAGTAAAAACTCCAATATTGAGAATGCTAGTCTCTCAAATAATGAACAATCATGAAGTAAGCTTCAACTAGTGATAGATTCGTTAAACTAGTAAATCCAAATGCACCACTCGACAGAACAGACTTGGTTGGTGAAGTTGGTGCTGGATTTGTAGAATTGTGGATACTGCTTGGCAAAAATATGTTAAATAACCTGCTGGAATATCCAGTTAAAAATCCGCAACCATCTGGCATTTCTCTGTTATATATGCTTATTTCCTACACTAACTTTGAAATATGTGGAGATTGAGAAAGAAACACATTAGTATAGTGTTCGACTATCTTTGCTCAAGAAGAAACATCTCATAAACCATATGAATATGATCAACAACAGAAACTGCTATAATATAGATTGCGAAGTATAAGTAATAACTTCCCCTACCATGTTCAAACAACTCTAGATGATTGTAGACCTAAAACCTACATGATTCCTCTAGTCCCTTATGAAGTAGGAGAGAGAGGATATGCGACTGTCCAGCCATAGCAACTCTGGCCCATACTCACTGTCGCCACCGCCCTTCCTCTTCGGCCCTTTCCCACATGACATTGAACGACTGAAGAGAGGGGACTCATACACCGTGTTGTCCAACCATTAAGAGAGAGGATGCGGTGATAGGGATGAGCGGAGTAGGGTGGGGATGGGAAAACTAGGGTGGCACACCGGCGGAATGGCCGCAACACATCTAGGATCTGTCTTGGTCTTAAGAGAGACAAGAGGTCATCAAAGGAGCGAGCGATCTTTTATTTAGTATGGAATTTTTTCCGACTGATAAAGTAAAATGGGCATTTTTCTTGGAGATAGGGCCCAATCAACCACGAGCTTCTGAATTTTCCACCGGAATAGCTGGCCCTTAGGACATTCAGCCCAGTTCGCGACCTGAAGGGAGATTGACGACCAAGAACCCTCCAAATGTGCGATCTAACGACCAAAATTGCTGATGGTGCGAGAGGATAGGGTTTATGTTCAATTTTATTGTCCAACATGTTTAGAAGTACAACTATTTTATCCCAAGACTCCAAGAGCCAAGTATATCAACTATGGTCTAATAACTGGCAAGATTGTGGGCGTGGGTGCTGGATGCCATGCCTTCATGGATGAACTCCCACTACTAGGGAAAACCCTAGCAATAGCGCGTGTTTTGTGCCCACTAGTAGCGCGGGTGGCCGCGCTACTAATAAGGCGCTACAGCTATTGCTTAGCAGTAACGCGTGCCAGCACGCGCTACTGCTAGGACAAATAGCTGCAGCGTTTGTTCAGTACCACGCTACTGCTAAGGTATCTACTTGCAGCGTGTTTTCTTTCCATCGCTACTAGTATTTTTTTATTTTTTTTATTTTTAGTGTATTTATGCGCCATCATACAAATATTGGTACAATACCAGCTATTATGAGGTTTACATCATTATGTCCATAACAGTGTATTAAATGAAGGTGGATTAGGTTCAAGTGGAGGCAATATATGGTGCATGTCAAAAATATACTACTAATCCAAACTTGATCTAGTTTGGACTAGTAGTACTTTCGATGTGCACCACATGTTGCCTCCACTTGAATCTAATCCGCCAGCACAAGCTATTTAATCATCATCATAGTCATTACCACCAACAGTATTTATTTAATCAGCACTAACACTAGCTAATAATAATCATCATAGTCATTACCACCAACACTAGCTATTTTATCATCATAGTAATAGTGTAGCACATCATCATCCTCAAACTCATTTCTAGCTAGCTAATCACTCCTGCTGCTCTCTCTTAGGTAAAATAACATAAAACATATATAGCTCTCCTCCTCGATCAAACCGGAGCATACAGATGAATCTGTCTCCTAATCGTGGGTAGCGCATTTGTTTGCTGCCCCCTAGTACTTCTCTGCGCTCCCCCATCACATATTTGGTCCAGTCTTGCACTATTAAGCATCCGTCGCTAATCTTGAATGCACTAAAGTAATCTGTAGGATATCTTGGCCGTAAGCTATAATACTCATGGTACCTTTAGTCTCGATCCCATAAGGCACAACATTCATCGGGAGTCCCTGTTGAAGAACATCGTACGGTAACATACTTAGCAATGAAGTTTAGCTTCACAAATAATGTATGGAAAAGATGCACCGATGACAAATAGTAAAAATCTTACCATCCTTCCTAAATAGATGTGACCGTAGTTCATTACGAACACTATTGGTCGCACATTTCAGTACTAACATTTCTAAATGCAGGAAGAAAATTTGTCTTGACAGTATCAAGATCCTCAAGCCATGAAACATAATGACTGAGCTCCTCGCAGTTGAGTTCAGCCCCAGGACAGTATACGGTCCTGTCTACCAAGCGCTGCACATGTTTGCTTGCACGGAAATAAGCTGACAATACAAATTAGTTGTCAACTATTTTTGAATAAACAATATCAAAGACATAAATATGGTTGAGAAACTTACATAATGGTATAACTGAAGGCATTTGCACATCGACCCAGATGTCGGTATTACCTTCAATATCATCTTCCGGACGAATATCAAAGGTGATAATCATATCAGGCTCAAATGCATAAGTCTTGCATAGTGCTCGCCATGTTTTGCATCCAAAATAGGTGTAGTCGTCTGAATTGTATAACTTTGCATGGAAAATATAACCATGCTCGGTCTTCAAGTCAACTTTCTTTTCCTCCATACTATAACTGAAACCTATCTTATCCAATACAAAAACTCTTGCATGGCAGGGGATACGCTAATAGAATAATAAAAAAAATATAAGTTGAAGCAAATGAAGCAGATGTCATGCTTAATTACGAAAAAAGACTTGTCGTTGTGACTTACTGTATCCACTTCGAAGTTCTCGTCCAGCTTGATGCTGAAGCGCCTATCATCATCTAGGAAGATTCCGTCGCACAGGCCGCGCTCGTCTTCGCAGTATTTGCAAATACCGAAATCCTTCTCGTCGTCAGACATTTCCTATGTTCATAGTTAAAACATTAATTGAAAATCGATCGAAGACAACTACCAAGATACTCAACACACAAATCCGGGGCACTCGATATTTCCTACATATTCTAGCACAAGTCATGCCAAAATTCACGGAAAAATCCGGCATGACCTTTGCTAAAATAGGACATATCGAGCGCCTGAAATTTGCCGGAACGGAAATGAATCAACACTCCGGCAAAACATAGACCACTCGAAGGTGTAACCTGCAAACATGACCGACCACTTGGATATTGAGCAACACAAGATATACATTTCAAAATATCTTATAGGACTCAAATTAGCATGCATTCAATAAGCAAAAGTAAATCATCTCATGCGTCAGTACATCGTCGAATATTATCACTAATACATCACGAATAGTGTCATACATATAACATCACTAATACAACTAAAACTCTAGCACACGACGGGTCTCGGCGCGGGCGGTGGACACCCACAGAGAAGGCACCATCACGGGATCATAGCTCCAGTGAGATCCCCGGAGAACCTGCCAGGTATTGGAGAACGGCCTGTACTCCAACGCAAACAAGTAGCGACGGACGTGCGCGTCCTCCTCACTGACACGGTGACACACCACCTCCGCAGAGTCCTCGAGCCTCTGGATCGTCACTGGCCCACGCGACCGCCACCAAAGAAGGTTCGGGTCAACGACAGGCTGGCTCCTCACCAACCTGCGCCCTCCGGTAGGTAGCGCCTCCCAGTACCACCCCGGCGGAGCCCAGTCCCGGACATGGCCGATCTGGTCAAGCAGGTGTCGTCCTCCGCCGACTCGACGACGAGGATGCGGGATAGGCATCGTCCACGTCGAGGTGGGAAAAATTGCTTTAACTAAAAAATCACCTAATTAGTACCTAGTTCTTACTAACTAGTTCTTACTAACTAAATAGAAGAAGGTCAAATTTTACTCGTTTTATTATGCATTACACTAGTGTTTATTCATCATCTAAGAAAACATCACCTAAGAAAAAATCCCAGCCGCATCTGTATCCAATTCATTTCCACCCATAGATGAACCCTAACTATTTGATGCAACTAAAATTTTAAGAACCCTATCTAGGCAGAGGTAGGGGAGGGGGAGGAGCAGGCGTGCTCACCTCGATCGGGTGCCTGCGGCGAGAGAGGGACAGGCGGCATCGAGGTCGGGCTTGGGGCGGGGCGGCGTCTGGGACGGCGTTGAGGTCGGGGGCGGCGTCCGGGGCGGCGTTGAGGTCGGGGTCGGGGGCGGCGTTGAATCCGGGGTCGGGGGCGGCGTAGAGGGTGTGTGGAGAGCGCGCGGCGACCGACGGGCGACGGCGGCGGCGAGAGCAGAGGAGTTCGATTTGGGGGAAGTGGCCGTGGGGAAGGACGAACGCGGTGGTTAAGTCAGAAGTAGCAGTAGTGCTTTCCTGAAAGCGTGCTGCTGCTACGTTAGCTACAGCGCGTTCTGGGATACGCGCTACTGCTACTACTTTCTTCTTTTTCCCTTTTTCATTTATTTTTCTTCACATTTTATTTTTTTCCTTTCACCTTCTTCTATTTCTTTCATTTTCAATTACCTTTCTATTTGCTTTTCATTTAATTTTATATCCTTTAGTAGTAGCGAGTTTAGAGCAAAACGCGCTGCTACAAAGAAAGTAGCAGTAGCGCGGTTCCATATAGATCGCTACTACTATGTGTACCATATCGGCTAAGCCGTGAGAATTTTAGTAGTAACATGTATTCACCGAGACGCGCTACTGCTACGACACTATCTACAGCGCGGTTTCGGCAGGCGCGCTGCTGCTATTTAGCACCAGCGTGCTTCTTTGACCCACGCTACTGCTAAAGTTCTGTGTACAAGGTTTTCCCTAGCAGTGTCCACCACCAAGAACTCCTTTCGCATATGCGCAATTTCCTTCAACACTGAATTAAAGTTGCCTCGTCTACCATTATTTATCACTACTACAACATGAAAGGCAATGCGAAGCTTCTGGATGTTCAGTTCATTGGCTAGTGGGAGTGCCTCACAATAGGCCCTTGCCTCGAGCAATGGAGGATCAGTAATGTTATCAGACACCCTCGCCGATGAGCCTGGTCCACTCCATTGGAGTTGTGATGGACTGTCGCATAGGCTCTTTTTGAACTACATCATGGCCACTCCTTGAACTACATTTTATCTTCGCAAAATTTAGTTGTGGTGGAGACCAAACCTTGGGTACCTGCACGAGTCTTGGTAGTCAGGTGATCCTATTTTCTACATTAAGCAGTTGAAGCTCCGAGATGAGCCTTGTTATAAACCCATGAACAAGTCGCATGACTTTGGAAAATTGGTTCATGTCTAACATTTCTTCTCTCTATCGAAATAGCCCATAAAGTTAGCGAAATCTCCGGGACGTGGGAACTGTTGTCCAAGAGGTGGAACAACCATTCCCAAGTAGTTGGGCATTCAGAAGCGCACATATGTTGTGTGAGTTGGCTGTCGACAAGAACCCACACGACCACACATATCGTGACATTGTGCAATCTATCAGCGAGTGGCTTCAAGAGTCATACACGCCTTTATAGATTACACATGTCACCGTATTTGACATGTTCATGTGTCGAAGTACGTCTCCAATGGTAATGGATGTTGGGACAAACTCAAGAAAAATTCTTGTCCTTAGATTGCACCTTTATTTTCTACTCCCTCAATTTCATATTACTTGTCGCTCAAACGGATGTATCTAGTATTGAAATATATCTAGATACATCCATTTCAGTAACAACTAATACGGAACGGATGAACTATAGTTTTGTCCATCACTTCTCAGATTTCCTCAAACTCTACATAACCTGCTCCTAAAGCCAGTCTTCCGGTGACTTCTTTGTAGAAACTAGAATTATAGCATGATCTGAAAGTGAATGTGTCGCCGTTTTAAATATTATGCTGAATATCATCATGGCTGACTCTGGTAATCCGTATTTTTTTATTGCACTAACTTCTATAAGCAAGAGATGGCGCTCTATTTTATCCAAGTCCCACACACCATTAACTAGATTAAAAAATGTGCAAACCCCAATGCATGATTATATGCCTTTGTATTGCTTCTGTTATATACCATGTATGTCAATATATTAGTATATGTTCCATCTTATAATTATACTGTATATGGCAAGCCACACCCAGAGGGTTGTGCTTAGGGCAGCAAGAAAAGCTGGAGGCTTGTGAGGCGCTCAAGATCGACATGTGTTTTGGCTCGACTCAAAAAGAAATAAGCTAAGTATGAACACTTTAGGTAGTTCGGTTGAGAAACGAGTTGATGTCGAGCCAAGACTAGCTCGCCCGATAGCTCGATATCATATAATTATATATATAGTATAATTTTGATATATATTAAAAATGAATAATTTATTACCATATAGATAATCAAAATGTATATATTACCATATATGGTGTGTACCATTTTTTTCTATTTTACCTACCAGTACCAAACATGGAAGCTTAATTAAGTGAAGAGAAATTTTTTCCATGGAGACGGGCTGTAAACCCCGTTCAGTGCATATCCTATGCCAGATGCGGGCATGTGTCCCACCTTGCCATCCTACGACCCCCTCGCCTCCGCTCCCGTTCATGACTATCCTCGGCTCGAACGCTTTTTCTCGGCTCCCTGTCAAAAAGAAAACCCTTCTTTTTGGCCCTTAACCTGGGCCCTATGCATGCTATCGGCTCCAATAGTACTGGGATCGATTCCCATCAGGTACTCCCTTACTCCGAAAATACTTGTCATCAAAATGGATAAAAGGGGATGTATCTAAAATATACATCTCCTTTTATCCATTTTGATGACAAGTATTTCCAGACGGAGGGAGTACGTAATTTCGATAGATTAAAAAAAAGTATGTAACTGCGACTGCTTTTCTGTTTCCCCGGTTCAGTAGCGATCCAATCGAGAGTTTTTCATGGCCGAGCGACCGGAGCACTGTCCTCCACGTGATTTTATTAGCGGCCGCCTTGTGTTCCCCGGTCCGGCGATCACTGCAGCGGGCGGAATAGACAGCGATCTCCACTTCAGAATTTTTAGAATGCTGGTTTGGAAGATATGTATTTTTTCAAAAACGAAAACACTAACACGCCCACACGTCTGGCAATATTGCAACTCGCCCACATGCCTGGATCACCATCCAGTTAATTTTGCACGAATCTTGACATACTGAGACAGTTTTCGTGTGCCACATAGGACAAGGCCGGTGTGTGAAGGTTTCACAGTTCGCCCGCACGCCGGTTTCTCGCTCGGACGAGGCCGGTTGCCAGTCGGACGTGCAGTGGAACTGTCGTTGCGCCCGCAGCCGCGCACGACTACTATTCACCATCTCCCACGTCTGCCCATTTTCCCACTCTCCCACACCCAAAGTCGTCAGTTGCCATATGTTTTGCAGGGGTACATGGCAACTACCATAGTGTGCTTGGCAGATGGCAACTCTCTCTTTACCCGAACATGTCATTTGCCATGTCTTTCTGTAGTGCTACATGACAATTGCCTAGTGTTAGTACTCCCTCCGGTCCTTTTTACTCTGCATATTAGGTTTGTCTGAAGTCAATCTCATCCAACTTAGACCAAGTTTATATAAAAAGTTATAGACATTCACATAACAACACCAATATCATTAGATTCATCTTGAAATATATTTTCATATTATATTTATTAAATATTATAGATGCTAATAATTTCTAATATAAATTTGGTCAAACTTAGCAAAGTTTGACTTTCGGCAAAACCAATGTGCAGAGTAAAAAGGACCGGAGGGAGTAGGTGGAACTCCTAAAGTTTTCAAATCATGGAAACTGTAGTAGACCATACCATACATTGTGCTACCTCTTGAGCATGCGTTGGTTTTTTCTTGAAGAGGAAAGGGTGATGCAACAAAGTAGAGTAAGTATTTTCCTCAGTTTTGAGAATCAAGGTATCAATCCAGTAGGAGACAATGCACAAGTGACCTAGTACCTGCACAAAAAATCAAGAACCTTGCAACCAACGCGATAAAGAGGTTGTGAATCCCTTCACGGTCACTCGCAAAAGTGAGATCTGATAGAGATAATAAAGTAAATATTTTTGGTATTTTTGTTGTATAGATTGGAAAGTAAAGATTGCAAAATAGTAAACGAGATGTGATGCAAATAAAAGAGATGTAATATAATAGGAAAGAGACCGGAGGCCATAAGTTTCACTAGTGGCTTCTCTCAAGATAGCATGTATTACAGTGGGTAAACAAATTACTACCGAGCAATTGATAGAAAAGCGCATAATTATGAAGATATCTAAGACAATGATCATGAACATAGGCATCACGTTCGTGTCAAGTAGACTGAAACGATTCTGCATCTACTACAATTACTCCACACATCGACCGCTATCCAGCATGCATCTAGAGTATTAAGTTTATAAGAACGTAGTAACGCATTAAGCAAGATGACATGATGTCGAGGGATAAACTCAAGCAATATGATATAAACCCCATCTTTTTATCCTCGATGGCAAAAATACAATACGTGCCTCGCTGCCCCTACTGTCACTGGGAAAGGACACCGCAAGATTGAACCCAAAGCTAAGAACTTCTCCCATTCCAAGAAAAATCAATCTAGTAGGCCAAACTAAACCGATATTCAAAGAGACTTCCAAAGATATCAAATCATGCATATAAGAATTCAGAGAAGAACCAAATAATATTCATAGATAATCTTGTTCATAAATCCACAATTCACCGGATCTCAGCAAACACACCGCAAAAGAGTATTACATCGAATAGATCTCCAAGAACATCGAGGAGAACTTTGTATTGAGAATCAAAGAGAGAGAAGAAGCCATCTAGCTAATAACTATGGACCCGAAGGTCTGTGGTAAACTACTCACGCTTCATCGGAGAGGCAATGATGTTTATGTAGAAGCCCTCCGTGATATAATCATGCTTCTAAAATTCTAGTAGGTCACACATTTTTTTCAGCGGTTTATTTTAGCCATAATATAATCATGCTTCTAAAATTCTAGTAGGTCACACATTTTTTTCTCTCGGATATGCACGAATGTGCCAAATATATTCTTGACAAGTGACAAACATTGAGACTTTGTGCTGAGTGAGAGAACCTTAATCTTTGGCTTTTCATTGCTACATCAAGGTTATTCTGCGAACATCTACCAATCCTCATAGCTAAGTTACTGAACATTGATTAAACAATAGGACTCACAAATTCCACCAGAACGAAATAGATTGAGAGCAACAAAAATCAATGAACGGGGGATGAAGGGGCGGTGGCGAGCAGAACAGAGAAGGAATCGGAGCTGCACCTGTGTCGTGTGGCCGGCGCCGTACTTCCTTTATCCCGTGCCGGATGAGGGGGATGGCAACAGACCATGCAACGACTCCGGCGGCGGTGGCGGATGTGGTGGCTTGGACCGGGCACGCCTGGAGCTGATTACCATCCAAGATTGGATGGCTCGTATGCTGACTCCAATCCAGCCGAGCCGAGCGATGTGAGAAGCGGCATTCGAGCCGACGAAAGCCATGAACGGAGGCGGAGGAGAGGGGGCCGTGGGATGGTAAAGTGGGACACGTGGCCGCATCTGAGAGCGGGTATGCATTGAACGGGGTTTCCAGCAGGTCTCCACGGAATTTTTTTTCCAATATGTTACGTGATCAGCCATGTGTTGAATATCATGTTATTTGAGCGAAAGTTTGAGAGCAAACACACCTTCATTTTTCTTCTCTTTTCAGTTCATCCATGATCTCTTCCTATTAAACACTAGTCTCTAGTTGACGAAGAATAAGTGAAATTATATAATGGTTTCTTATGTTGTGTTGTGGCCTACCTTGTTTGAAATTTTCCTTAGATTGTTAAAACAATTATTTTATTTAGCTCGAAACTAGCTCGAGATCGACTCGAGATCGTTGCAAGCTGAGCACGAGCCACTTTCTACAGCTCGATCTTAAACTTTGCTCGATTTTAGCTTGCTTGAATTTTAGTATATGTTGAGTTGAGCCTAATCCAACTCGCTCGAACTCGACTCGTTTACAGCCCTAGTTGTGATGTCCATCCCAACACATACAAAAACACTAAGCTTTGCATGGTATTAGTCTAGGTCGATCTTTTACCCGCTTCCGTCATTGCCGCCGCCTGATTGCATCTACTATGTGTTGGACCGCCACCACCTTCGCCCTGCCAACAACGCTCATCTAGCACCTTGCTAGGGGATCTACCTCTTCCACTATCGCCAGAATCTTTCCTTCTCCGTTGGCACGCCCACTGCCAACCCCATGTTCTCCAACCCGCCGGTTGTGTTAGCCTTCTTCACCACTGAAGGTATACTGGCCACATCCTCGATAGGGCAGGGCTCCTTGCCAGCCCCTTCCTTCGTCGATGCCTGATGCCTACTACACAACCTTCTTCTTGTAGATGTTGTTGGGCCTGCAAATGCACAGGTTTGTAGGACAGTAGCAAATTTTACTCAAGTGGATGACCTAAGGTTTATCAATCCGTGGGAGGCGTAGGATGAAGATGGTCTCTCTCAAGCAACCCTGCAACCAAATAACAAAAAGTCTTTTGTGTCCCCAACACACCCAATACAATGGTAAATTGTATAGATGCACTAGTTTAGTGAAGAGATAGTGATACAAGTGCAAAATAGATAGTAGATATAGGTTTTTGTAATCTGAAATAATAAAAACAGCAAGGTAACTAATGGTAAAAGTGAGCGTAAACGATATTGCAATGGTAGGAAACAAGGCCTAGAGTTCAGACTTTCACTAGTGCAAGTTCTCTCAACAATAATAAGATAGATAGATCATATAATAATCCCTCAACATGCAACAAAGAGTCACTCCAAAGCCACTAATAGTGGAGAACAAACGTAGAGATTATGGTAGGGTACGAAACCACCTCAAAGTTATTCGTTCGGATCGATCTATAAAAGAGTTCGTACTAGAATAACACCTTATGACATAAATCAACCAAAACCCTAATGTCACCTAGATACTCCATTGTCACCTCAAGTATCCGTGGGCATGATTATACGATATGTGTCACACAATCTCAGATTCATCCAACCAACACAAAGTACTTCAAAAAGTGCCCCAAAGTTTCTACCGGAGAGTCAAGAACGTGTGCCAACCCCTATGCATAGGTTCATGGGTGGAACCCGTAAGTTGGTCACCAAAACATACATCAAGTGGCACATGATATCTCATTGTCACCACAGATAAGCACGGCAAGACATACATCAAGTGTTCTCATAAAAGACTCAATCCGATAAGATAACTTCAAAGGGGAAACTCAATTCATCACAAGAGAGTAGAGGGGGAGAAACATCATAAGATCCAACTACAATAGCAAAGCTCGGGATACATCAAGATCGTGCCATAGAGGGAACACGAGAGAGAACACGAGAGAGAGAGAGATCAAACACATAGCTACTGGTACATACCCTCAGCCCCGAGGGTGAACTACTCCCTCCTCGTCATGGAGAGCGCCGGGATGATGAAGATGGCCACTGGTGATGAATTCCCCCTCCGGCAGGGTGCAGGAACGGGCTCCCGAGAGGTTTTTGGTGGCTACAGAGGCTTGCGGCGGCGGAACTCCCGATCTATCTTGATTTTCGATGGTTTTAGGGTACATAGGGTTATATAGGCGAAAGAAGTCGGT
>NC_041383.1:260828002-260851322 GCF_002162155.2 Triticum dicoccoides
ACGAGACAGGGGGCGCGCCCTGTAGGGGGGGCGCACCCCTATCTCCTGGGCTCCTCGAGGGTCTTCTGACTTGATCTCCAAGCCTCCAGGATGATATTCTTCCAAAAAATCACGATGCCGAAGGTTTCATTCCGTTGGAACTCCGTTTGATATTCCTTTTCTTCGAAATACTGAAACAGGCAATAAAACAACAATATGGGCCGGGCCTCCGGTTAATAGGTTAGTCCCAAAAGTAATATAAAAGTGTATAATAAAGCCCGTAATCACTCAAAACAGATAATAAAATAGCATGAATGCTTCATAAATTATAGATACGTTGGAGACGTATCAATGCCATCACACTAGTGTTGCCCGATGTGCCCCTGTTGGCGCCATTCAACTTTGCTCACCTGCTCACCGTGAAGCTCTCCGCCGACAACTAGTTGTACTAGCGTGTCCAATTTCTCCCTTTTCTTCGCAACCACTACCTTGAGGTCTTTGTTGATAGAACTCTGTCCTGCCCCATGCAGTTCCTCTTGTCCACCACGTCTGACAGATCTCGAGTTACCGCCATCACGTTGGTTTAAGTACATTAGCAAGGGAGGGGGACTTGACCCGGGAACAACCAATGTCCCAAATGGGTTATCATTCTTCTTGAATCCTTCATGAATTGCACCCCCTTAGCCAGATTGTTTGCACTTGTGATGCCTCCAGTGTCTGCATTACGATCAAGTTTCTTTGCCATCATACCCATACCATGTTGCCCAGGGAGTTCTTCTACACTTTGTTCATCCTGCTTCTTCAAAGGGCTTTGAGTCATGTCAATGGTGTCATCATGTCAAAGCTCGTGTATCTAGACACCCTCTTACATGTCACATACCCCGTTTCTCCATGTCCACGACTGCGGTGCAAACCTCACATTACTACAGGACTGCCTAGCAGTGGTTAGTGCTAAAAGCCCATCAATGGCGTGTGAGGCTCTCAGGGGCACCGAACACTAATCTCCCACCACTACTAACATGGCATAAGTGGCGGGCATGGAGCCCGCCATTGGTAAAAGACTAGCAGTGACAGGCTTTAGATCGAGCCCGCCACTGACAGGGAAACGTAGTTGTGGTGGTACTTTTTTCCCGCCCGCCACTGGTATGATTTTGGAAACTAAAAAACATGATGCATGTTTGGGTGGCGTGGTAGCGGCACTCCACAGCGTGGCCCTGCCCCTGCTCGGGAAGCTGGCAAGTATTCATGCGTGCAACATCTTGGCTGGGAACGTCGTCACATGAGTTCGATTTGACACCACATGTGTAGGATCCACTGCCGTACACACCCGCCGCCGGGATGGATCTGCCATCGCACACTCCCACTGGACCTTCCACCATGTCGGATCCGCCGCCGCGCGTGCTGGATCTGCCTCCTTGTGCCCTTCTTCCCTCCATATGCTGCAACCCCGCTGGAGCCGCCATTGTGGGCATGCTGGATCCACCGCCTTACTCTGTTCTTCCCTTCACCTGTTGCAGCCATGCTGGATCCATGGCCCTACCACTTCTGCCTCCATCCTCTCGCCTACACAGATTGTCGTCACCATAGCTCCATGCCTACATATCTAAATGGAGTTTGAGAGAGAGATATGTAGTTTGGGAGGGAGAGGCGGAGAGAGAGAGAGAGAGAGAGAGAGAGAGAGAGGAGATGGAGGCTAGGTAGGCAGATAGATGGGAGGAAGAGAAAATGGACAACCAGGATGGCAGTCGTTTGAGGGTCGCCCTACCAATGAGAGCATGCCATTTTTGCCTTGCCGGATTGTGCAAGTACGAGTAGCGAGCACTAGAGTGTGCCCACTAGTGGTAAGATGTCACTTCGCCACTTTACCATATTTATCACTTAGTGCATTACATAAGAAATTATGGGATTTCTATTTCTGTGCCCCTCCTTCCTTAGTTGTGCTCAGTTTTGCCCATATCATCTAACTTTCCTCACTTTTACTCTCCACCACTCATCCCATTCTCATAGAAGCCCAAACCAAGCCTTGCCGTCGGGTCAATGCAGTTGACCATTACCTGCTCAGTTACTGACGCATGGGGCCTCGGTTCTTTGTACATGTTGGCCACAAATGGTAGGTTCTTTGTACATGTTAGCCACAAATGGTAGGTGGGTCGTGGCCATGACCGCTTATGACAAGTGGGACTTGGTGAGCTGTAGAGCGACACGATGATACACTATAGCCCGCAGAAACCATCCGATATAGTTGGGCAACAAATATGTTTCTAATCAAAACCCAATTAGGATTGCTCGATTGAATGGGTGATTTAACTGATATTTGTTGAGCTGCTCTAGTTTTCAAACAACATTACCATTTATTTAGAATTGTATTCGTGATAGTGGCAGCTAGTGTGAAAAAAAGAAAACCCTAGAAATTAGGATATGTTCATAGGAGCCCATTTTAGATTTTGTGGTAATTTTGATCCTTGTAAAGTTGTAATCACTTTCATTTCAGAAAAAAATTGATTTGCAAATTTTGTCTTTAATTGATTACTAGCTCTACCTGGATGTAAGAGGGTGATGGAAGAGTTTTGTGCCGATGATGAGCATTTGCTGGCCAAGTGCAAGGAAATACGTTCCTAGTTTTTGAGCGTGAAATTTCTCAAGTTACACTCGCTGGGCCTGACCTTGGAAGTGCCAACAGATGAACTAAAGTGGATTGTTCCGGAAGGGAAGGGGCAAATCACAACAGAGATTCTCCTTTGGGTAATGGCAGAGGCTATGGAGTCGCCGCATCCTTGACAGTGAACTCGCTGGTATGAGTTCCGCTCCCGCCTCTCGTTGCCAAATACAAAGACGGAAGGGCCTATGAACTTGCATATTATCGATGTCACCAACGAGGAAATGTAGGGGGAGGATTAATACGATGAGGAGGAGGAAGACGATGCTGACGAGGGAGGAGGAAGAAGTTTCTAACGAGGAGGAGAAGGAAGAGGATTCTGACGAGGAGCATGAGCAGGAGGGGAAAGAGGATTCTGGCAAGGAGCAGGAGCGGGAGCAGGATGCAGAAGACGTGGGATATCAAGGGGTTTGGGGATCATCGCTCATCCTTCACAAGCATACATGAATATGACGATTGTAGTGGACGACGTGGATGAGGAGATGGATGACGAGGAACTCTTCGATGCTGATGCCGTGGAGGATCTACTGCTGCTCAGCTTGGAGGCCAAGCCGGGCAGCAAGACTGCCCCAATTGTGGCGGAGGAGTATGAGCTCTCGGCTTAGTTTGAGCAGAATGCTCAATGCTCCCACCAGCGTGTGTCTCCCTATCTTAAGCGTCCCCAACCCCCTTCTAGCAAGTGTGTGAGGACCCGACATGTGTATGCCCATCGTTAAATGAAAACAATTATGTTATTTGAATGTGCTTAATCAGTTGGTGTATGCTACATATTGGATTTTGTACATTCAGAGGGTTTTTGCATGTGTGCATCATGCAAAACTTAACTAAAAATAGCCACAACATGCAAAACTTACCTAAAATAGCAACATGCAAAACTTACCAAAAACAACAACATGCAAAACTTACTTAAAGTGGCCTCCATGCACAAGGATTTCATTTTGTGAAGGTATTTTTTTCAAACTTGTGGTATTGCAAGTCCGATTTTTCTCAGTAACTAGTTCACACAAGAGGGCTCCATGCACAAGGATTTCATTTTTGAGGCTTTTTTCATTTTCTTTGATTTTTTTGAAATGACGTCAAACTTCCAAGGTTGACCAATCCTACAAGATGGTTGGAATTTCAACTTTGGTTGTGCCCAGTGCCTATACCACCAATTCAGAAGTTAAACATGATTTTTGCCAATTTTCAGGACACCTGTAGTTCAAATTTGAGCAAGTTGTGATAAATCTCTAGAAATCCAGTGAAAGGATGAAACATAGAAACAAAACTAGATAGTTCATGAAACTTGGGCAGTGTGCATCCAACGTGGTCTACTTTGGATGAATAATGGCAAGACCGAATTTCATAACTTATTTCAGAAACTTCACAAAAAAGTCATTACTGTCACATGAGGAATGAAAAAAAAATTTATTCCAAAAATATATAATTGCTATCAAAACATTGTTCACAATAGTAACACCCATGGGTGTGCCAAATTTGGACATGTTATTATGAAGTATGCCATGGATCTGGCCATGACCATGGGCATATGCCTTGAAATCCATACAAGTTATAGTAGATAGGCTATTTTGTGAAGGATTTTTTTTCAAACTTTTGTTATTTCAAGTCTATGATTTTTCCTAGTAGCTAGTTCACACAAAAGGGCTCCATGCACAAGGAATTCATTTTTGAGGCCTTTTTCATTTTCTTTGATTTTGTCCCAAAATGTGGTCAACCTTGCAAGGCTAACCAATCCTAGCACATGGTTGGGAATTTCAACTTTGGTTATGCCTAGTGCCTACACCACCAATTAAAAAGCTAAACATGTTTTTTTTGCCAATTTTCAGGACCAAGATACATGACACATGTAGTTCAAATTTGAGCAAGTTCAGATAAATCTCTAGATATCCAGTATAAAACTAGATAATTAATGAAACTTGGGTAGTGTGCATCCAATGTGGTCTACTTTGGATGAAAAATGGCAAGACCCAATTTTATAACTTATTTCATGCACTTACTTCACAAAAAGTCATTTCTGGCACTTGAAAAATGAAAAAAGTTTTTATTCCGAAACAATATGATTGCTAGTAAACATTGTCCACAATGGTAACACCCATGGGTGTGCCAAATTTGGACATGTTATTATGAACTATGCCATGAATATGGCCATGATCATGGGCATATAACTTGAGATCAATAGAAGTTCATAGTAGATAGACCATTTTGTAAAAAGTTATTTTTTCAAACTTGTGTTATTGCAAGTCTATGATTTTTCCAATAACTAGTTCACACAATAGGGCTCCATGCACAAGGATTTTATTTTTTGGGTCCTTTTTCGTTTTCTTAGTTTTTTTTCCCAAAATGTGGTCAAACTTGCAAGGTTGACCAATCCTAGTAGATGGTTGGGAATTTCAACTTTGGTTGTGCTAGTGAAGTTCTGATAAATCTCTAAAAAAATAGTAAATGGATGAAATACAAAAATAAAACTAGATAGTTCATGAAACTTGGGAAGTATGCATCCAATATGGTCTACTTTGGATGAAAAATGCCAAGACCCAATTTTAGAACTTATTGCAGACACTTACTTCACAACCGGGGGGGGAGGGCTATTGTAAAATAACCGCTCTATCTAGGCTCCCGCTATATACTGTTCGGTCAACAAGGGGTCTTTTGCAAAAGTTGCAGCTCTCTTTGATCCGCTCCATCAAGAGCGTAGAGCCACGCGGCGGTGCCCCATTGCCACCACCACCGCCTTCTCATCGCAGGGTAGTCCGCCAATACTAGATGTCGCGAAAACAATCTCCCACCACCAATGCTTCACTCCCCGCACTTCCCTGATTAAATACCAGTGTTCGACATCATTCTACGAACACCTCACTCCATTGCTTCCATGTGCCGCGGAATCCGAACGTAGTTCAGCCACCATGGTGAGGCAGCTAAAGACCACATGGATCTCCATGGTTATTCTTTGCCCGAGGGCGTTGGTACCCGGCATCGGTGGCAGCTCCAACCATGCGCTTCCTCAGTGGGCTCGAGCTCGGGATCCACCTCCAACTACTTTGTGCTTGAGCCCATGGAGTCCGAGCTGTCTCGTAACAGAAGGGAGTTCGAAGAGGAGGATGCCGAGGAGGAGGTGGCCTTCGAGGCGATGCAGGAGCACCTCGACGTTCACGACGTGGAAGATCTGACCGAAGAAGACGCACCGAATCCTGCATATGATGCTGTCGTGCTCACTGCCTAGGCCGATGAGGCCCTACGCGCCATGCAACAGGGGCTCACCCAAGCGGTGCTAGCCGCGTCTCTGTCCACGGTGCAAGCTGAGATTGTTAGGCGTCAAGTGGCTGAAGAAGAGGTCGTAGCTCGAGAGCAGAGGAGGGCGGCGACTCTGGGTGCAACGACCGACATCGAGGCGGAAGGCGAGGGACCAGACATCGTCTTCCTATCCTCCTCCAATGATGATGGCACCATCATCCTTTCGGATGATGAAGAAAAGTAGCCATCCATCTGTCGGCGCCGGACGGTCATCTTCTGCCGCCCTAGTTAATATTTCGTAGTAGTTTAAGGAATCTCAAACTTTAATGTCACTATATCAGTTCGCTCTGTTTTAGCGTTGAACAAATCTAAATCTAAATCTAAACGTGCTTGTTAAGCTTATATGAATTTTGAATCTCTGAATCTATTGCTTTTTACACTCTCGTGTTCTATCTTTCCAGGCTCACTGATTCGTGGGCCCTTCTGTAACCTAGAAAACACTAGGTCATATAGCCAAGTGTCTTCCCATAACCCCACAAAAGGACACGGCTGAGATGCCCTGCACGATGCATATTCAATCGTTGCTTTGAGGTTCGACCCCCACAGGCGACATTATATTCTACCCTGGGTTTTGCAAATAAATTAGACACTGACATGCGGGTCCTAGGGTGTCCCACGTGTCTTTACATTTCACTATTTTTCATAATAAACCAGAGACTGACAGGTGGGTCCTGGGTGTCCCATGCTCAGTATATGCACCAGGTATCGGTCAACTACACTGACCCGACGGAAACTCTCCGTTTTGGGCATTCTTGAGTATGGGGCGAGTGGTGGAGGGGAAAAGTGAGGAACGTTTTTAGGGTGGGCCAAAACTGCGGAGTACCAAGCAATCGAGGGTACATAAATAGAAATCCCATAAATTATTTACTCTGTGACTTTACCACTACTAGAACTTAGTGCATAATACAATAGACTAGTTACCACGATTGCCGCATAGCACATAACACAAGAAAAATACTTACTCTGCGGCTTTACCATTATTACTTAGAAATGTCTTGTGTTAAGTGCTATGTGGCAATCATGAAAAGAGGGAACAAGCTATATTTAAGCCATTTTTAGGCCAGCTGTTATACATAAGCCATTAAATGCATTTTTAGGCATTTAATGGATATAATCCAAATTTAAACTACATGTAGACTAAAAGATAACAAAGAATGGGTTAAAAATCTTATTAGTGGCCTTTAGTATATATTTAGTCCTCGTGTAAGGAAAAATAAGGAGTCTCATGCAGCAGGTGGCTGAGATTGGGGAACCAACATGGCAGTTGTTTGCATTTTAAATAAAAAATCAAAGGATGCGAGAAAATTATGAAACTTAGTATGGTGTCATGATATCACCCATAGAGGTTCTGGTAAAAAAAGAGATTGTTTCACGAAAGTTTTCACATCTACTGCTTACAAACCGGACCATCTATCAGGAAGATACTAGGTTTCTAGTGGGAATGCATAAAGTTTGAAGGTGAATCTAACAGTGCTTTGTTAGTTGACCTTGTAATTTTTTCACACTGAATGCACACCATTACATGTATCATGCCAAAAATTTGCTTTTTTGGTATCCGCTTTCTATAAAAGCAATTAGATGCATTTATAGAAATTCGAAATGGACCAGTTTGCATGCAAAGCGACTGCTCTTTCCTCAGTTAGTGTTCAATCTTTTTTCACACTTAACATACACCATTACACGTGACATGCCAAAATTTGGCATTGTTTGGGATTTGTCTGCTATATTTAGGTCTTTAAGTGGATTTACCTCCATTAAATACCTAGAAATCTATTTAATGTCCTAACATAGCTAATTAAGATTATAAAGGGCCAAACTCTTACATTCAACTTTAAATGATGCACCTCTAATGTATAAAACCTGTCCCTTAAGACTAAACATAAAACACTAAAACCCTTGCATTCCAAAAATATCACAAAAAATACTAGTCGTGGGCAAAAAATATGTGCCCCCACTTGTCGATTTTTTTAGCAGTGGTAGACAGAAAAACTTACTGGTGGCGGGCACAAAACTGCGCCTGCCACTGCTACTTGACTTACGAGTGGCGGACACATATTTCGGCCTCGTACTGGTATTTTTGGAAAATTGCTGCAAGACCAAATATTGCAATGGCGATACGTAATCCAAGTAGTAGTGGTGGACCCTGTTTTGTGTCGGCCACTAGTAAGATTTGTGCCATGACAAATCTAAATGGTTCTTTCGAGTTTCAGGCGCAAACCGGTGCCCGCCACTGGTTAGAAAATAGCAATGGCGGGAGGGGATTTTACGCCTGCCATATAGCAGGTGATACGTCTCCACCATATCTATAATTTTTTATTGTTTCATGCTATTATAGTATCAATCTTGGATGTTTATTATGTAATTATATGCAATCATATATTATTTTTGGGACTAACCTATTAACTTAGTGCCTAGTGTCAATTACAGTTTTTTGCTTTTTAGAAATTCAGTACCAAGAGGGGTCCAAACGCTACGAAACTTTTTGATGATTTTTTTCTAGACCGGAAGGGACCCTGAAGCTTCGAGAGAAGACCCGAAGAGCCACAAGGAAGCGACAAGCCTGCCAGGCGCGCCCGGAGGGCACCCCCAGGCTTGTGGGCCCCTCGTGGCACCTCTTGACATAATTCTAGCTCTATAAATCCGCAAATATTCCCCGTATACCAGATAGCTACCCAAAATACTTTTTCCTCCGTCACAAGTTTCTGTTCTCGAGAGATCCCATCTGGAGGCCTTTTCTGGTACTCTGCCAGAGATGGAATCGACCATGGAGGGCTTCTACATCAACCTTGCTACCCTTCCAATGATGTGTGAGTAGTTTATCACAAACCTAAGGATCCATCGCTAGTAGCTAGATGATTTCTTCTCTCTCTTTGATCTTCAATACAATGTTCTCCTCGGTGTTCTTAGAGATCTATTCGATGTAATCCTTTTTTGTGGTGTGTTTGTCGGGATCTGATGAATTGTGGGTTTATCATCAGATTATCTATGAATATTATTTGAGTCTTCTGTGAATTCTTTTATGCATGATTGTTATAGCTTTGTATTTTTTTCTTCAATCTATCCGTTTGGTCTGGCCAACTAGATTGATTTATCTTGCAGTGAGAGAGGTGCTTTGAGTTCGATCTTGCGGTGCTCAATCCCAGTGAAAGAAAGGAACATGACACATATTTGTATCATTGTCATTAAGGATGAAAAGATGGGGTTTACATATTAATTGTGTTTACTTTGTCTACATCATGTCATTTTGCTTAAGGCGTTACTCCGTTCTTTATGAACTTAATACTCTAGATGCATGCTGGATAGCGGTCAATGTGTGGAGTAATAGTAGTAGATGCAGGAAGGATTCGATCTACTTATCCCGGATGTGATGCCTATATACATGATCATTTTGCCTTGGATATTGTCATAAATATGCTTTTTCTATCAATTGTTCAACAATAATTTGTTACCCACCGTATGCTATATTCAAGCGAGATGATTCTAGTGAAAACATGCCCCTCGGGGTATATCTTTATCATATATTAAAATCCAAAAATATATTACTGCAATTTATTTACCTTTATTTTATTTTGTGTTTTTGTTTATCTATCTATCACTACGAGATTTGATCCTTGCAATTAACCGCCAAGGGATTGACAACCCTTTGTTTGCGTTGGGTGCAAGTATTTGTTATTTTGTGTGTAGGTGTTATTCACGAGGTATTGTGTGGTTCTCCTACTGAATTGATAATCTTGATTGTTAAGCAAGGGAAATACTTATCTCTACTGTACTGTGTCCTCCTCGAGAAAATCCAAATGGAGCTCACAAGTAGCAGCATACGCTAGACTGTGCCCATCACTAATATGAACCCACCTATAAGCTTTTTTCAATAGTGTCGTGTGGCACGGTTGGCCTACTAGTGTCACCCACCTAATGGCTATAAGCCATTTTCCATGTTCCACATTCTCTGGTGGGTGGTTTTGATCCCCAAATTCCTTCACGTCATGCCATAGCACACCACACACCTCACACCTCACAGAAGTAGCCTTTCTTTTTGTATTTAATGTTCAGGAGTAGCCTTTCCCTTCCAGCGAAATTCAACGGACAAAATCCAATGATACGCTTAGTAACTTCAATCCTTGCTTTTAGCATTACATAACTAGATGACCCGTTGCATTAATTGGCGTAGAGACCAACTCCAACATCCAAGTTAAGAGAACTATATGAAACTTAAAATGGAATTCAAGTGAACTATTTGAAGAGACCAAGTAGAGAAGCAAGTAATACAATCGAATTTTGGTGAATTATTTGAGGAATGTTTACCTGTATGTTAAGCGAACTATATGAGACTTAAAATGGAAGTCAAATGAACTAGTTGAAGAGACCAAGAAGTGAAGCAGCTAATACAACCAAAAATTTAGGTGAATTGTTTGATCGATGTTTGTATCTGCATCGACCATGCACGCCTATTGCGTCAATTAGCGCAGAGATATAAAATGGAACATAAAATGGAAGTTAAGCGAAATATATGAAACTAAAATGGAAGTCATCAACTTTTTGAAAATGATTATGGTTTGTGGGCCTCATTTCGATGGAAAAGGGGACTTGCATAACCGGTCTCTTGTCACCATAGGGCCTGGCCGGACATCGACTGTGCGCTTTCTTCCATCAGGACCCTTTGGCCGGAGAGCGTCTTGAGGTCTTTGATGGTCATAATCTAGTTGTAAATTTTCTTGCAACATGGTACATCCAAACACAAAGGGCGTCTTAGCACCTTGCGTATAAACCCCACAACCATACCAACGCAGAGATCAACTACAACCCAAAAGTTCAGCATACCATGTGAAATATAAAACGGGAGTCAAATGTGATTTTTGTAGAGACCAAGTGCAACCCTCGGCGCAAAGACCAACTACAGCCAAGAACATAAGCAACTAATACACCCCAAATATTTTTGTTAACTATTTCAAGGATATTTGTCGTGAATATGTTGCAAACATTCTAAGCTAATAACCTACATCACACGTGGAATTATACCTGGATTCCTCATCTCGCTTTCATCTCTGGTAGGTCGATCCACTTTCACTCGTGTTTTTTGTCATAGCCATCAACACCTAAGAACTGGGTCAATAGAAAGGCCGACCACACCCCCTACGATACAAACCTAAACCATCGGAACCAAGGACTCCTATTCACAACAATTCAGAGGAGTCAGGACCAGCCGGACATACCTGGGAGCTGTACGGGGCTTTACCTAGGCTTTGGCTTCCCTGATTCTTGCCGACGCGGACTCTAGCCAACTGGCGCCCGTGGGACACAACAAACAAATATTAACCCACCACCCTCACACATTGGCCCGACAAGAGCAGTAAGCAGACACAAAAGTACATAACCTTCCAAGCTGCCAATATCTATCACACATGGATCCGGAATTGGGTCCATCGCCATTGCTTTATTGAAATGTGGAGTTTTTAGGGTCTTAGCTGTTCAGATTTGTTTCATGCAGATTGGATCGTCGCGCCGCATGCCCGGGAATTGCGCAGAGCTTTTACCTGGGCTTTGGCTGCCCTAATTCTTGCTGATGCGGACTTTGGCCGTTGGGCGTTCGTGGGACACGACGAATACACAGTAACCCACCACCCTCACATGCTGGCCTGACCAGAGCAGTAAGCGGACATAAAGAAGAAATGCTTTCCCATGCTTCTGGCCTTATGGTGACAAGAGATGGTGACAAAAGACTGAGTATGCAAGCCATCCTTTCCGTCGTAGTGGGTACTTATAGTGGTATAAATGCCACTTATCGACATCCCATATTCCATCAGGAATAGGCAAATAATATCCTACTTAATATCAGCATGCACTTAATATATGCTGATCACAGTTTAATTTCAAAAATGAAAAGAGAACCCAATCCATCTTGTGCTACAGTAATTTTTGGTGTCAACTAATTCAAGAGTACTTGAAATCCGATGTGGAATACTGATGGTGCATCATTTTGGACTAATCTTCTTAACTGAGACCAAATTTAAATGCCCTAGAGGCCTTAACACTAGGATGACTTGATCCTTTCAGCATCTAACATATATTACACAAAAAAAACTAAGAAAACGCCAGTTATGGTGAAGAATGGATGAGTCTGCAGCTTTGTTTCATGAAGATTCTATTATGTATTTTTATGTCACATTTGAAGGTGTTGGCAAGTAGGCGTCTCTACATTTTGCCAATTCAATTTCTAATAGGCATGAGCCCCCTGTGTTCTAGGAAAGTAAAGATACATGTATAATTACCTGATCATTTAGCAATTCTGAGTGAGACGCATGCATTTAGATTGGATGTTGAGCGAGCCCCCTTTTTATTACTCTGAAAGAACTACACAGTGATATTTGGCTATTGCTTTCAGTATTAGAGAATCACATAAACTGAACTGCAGGGCTTACTATAGTTTTATGTGACATTCCGCGTATGCCATCACACCATATTGTTTATTTTGAGCAACCTTTCTATGTTATTTTCTTGGACAGTTTTTAGTATAATGTCGGTAAATAAGTGCAAGCTTGGGTATATCTATATATATTTTATTTTCTCATGTTGTATTCATTTTATTTGCTCTGCTACTTTAGCAATCAAATAGAATCACACACAAGCTCCAGTTAGTCCTGCACAAAACTGATTTTGAGTGTGGATTATTGACTACATGTTTATCAAATAGTACAATTTTCAAATTATATTTGTTATGGTTAGATATAATTTTTAAAAAGTTTCGAGGTTCCATGGATGAGATGATGGCTCATGTGTCATTCTGACAAAAATCCCTCTACGGTCAGATCTTGTAGTTCAATTTGATAATGCAATTTTGAAATGATACTCCCGCTATTTCTAAATGTAGTGCGCATAAAATTTCCTAGATGTCAAATATTGTTTAGTTTGACCAAGTTTAGTGAGAACAAAAGTAATACTGAACAAATGCAATATAAATATATGCTTAATGATGTATCTAATGATATTTACTTAATACTGTAGATGTAGATATTTGTCCTCTATAAATGTAGTCAAAGTAGGGGAAGTTTGACTTTTGAACTTTTCCACGCGGACTACATTTAGGAGTGAAGGGAGTATGTGATATGGTGATATGCTTTTATTTTTTTTATTTCCTATGTTCTTTGTCACTAGCATTTGTGCATGAATTGGATACATGTCTGCAAAGCTATCCAAATAAGAATGAGAGTAATTGCATGTCTGCAAAGCTAACCAAATATGAAAGAAACGCAGTTTGTGCCGCAGTTTGTGCCGAAGCTTACTATGAAAGAAACGCTCTAGGCCAAAATCACCACTCTCCTATTATTTTCATTTTCAATGGATTACTGAAGAAACGCTCTAGGCCAAAATCACCACTCTCCTATTATTTTTATTTTCAATGGATTACTGACTTCATTCTTCACCAAAAGCCAAGGAAAATCTCTATGAATAGCAACAACTAGCAGTAATCATGTTTGATTCTAGGTAGGGCTGCAAGAAAAGCTCGATGCTCATGAGCTGCTCGAGATCGACTCGTTTTTTGGCTCGACTCGAGATCGACTCAATAATAAATGAGTCGAGTATGAGCACATTTTTGTAGCTCGATCGAGAAACAAGTTGATCTTGAGCCAACCATAGCTCGCTCGATTTCAGCATTTCAGCTCGATATAATACAATTATATCACATAATCCTGATATAAATTAAAAGGAAATAGGATGATTTACTATCGTACATGTGGTGTATGGTGCTCTTCATTTTATCTACTAGCAAACAAGGAAGCTTAATTAAGCACGGAGAAAAATTAGGCCTTAATTTGGTACATGGTCAGCTGCGTGTTAAATATCCTGCTATTTTTGTCAATTTTTGGGAGTAGATTCAACTTTGTTTTCTTCTCTTGGCAATTCATCAAGGATCTCTTGCTATTAGTTACTTGTCTTCATTGAAAGAATACACCAAACTACCTTGAAAAAGATATATTATCACCGTTTCGATTAAAATAATATTCTATAATAGTTTCAGATGTTGTGTTGTGTTCGATCTTGTTCGAAAAATTGCCTTAGATTGTTAAAGATATCATCTTATTTAGCTCGAAATTAGCTCGAGATCGACTCGAGATCGTTACAAGCTGAGCATGAGCCACTTCCTAGCGCTCGACCTTGAGCTTCACCCAGTTTGAGCTCGCTCAAATTTTAGTATGAGTTGAGTTGAACCTAATCCAACTCGCTCGAACTTGACTCGTTTGCAGCCCTAGTTCTAGGCCGCCTTGCTCCATGTATGTCGACAAGTCTTTTGTAGTATCAGTCTAATAACAAATAATTCTGCACCACGTTAATTGGTAGTACTACATGCGAGAACCCATTCTCTCCATGCCCTGGAAGTACTTAACTTCCTCTTTCCAGAATGCACATACTATGTATATAGGAGATTTTCTTTCTCACGGTTATACGTGCATTGCACGTGCACGCTTACTAGTTGGGATAAATATATGAATAGACCAGGGCAAGCTTCATCCTATCAACAAAAAAAGAAATCATTTGATGAGGAGACGGAGACCCGTTTTCCTTTCGTGTTTTTGACAATCCAAACCACAAAAATGCTAAAACTATGGAATAAAACCTAAGGCATCTCCAGTGTCGACCCTCAAACCCCTCACATACGTTTGGACCACGTGGTTCGAATGTGTTGTGTCATCCAACGCGGGTCTGTATCTATCCGCTTGGCAGTTCTGACATGATTTATCACGCAAATCGAAGACAAAATATGTGTGTGTGTGGGGGGGGGGGGCTTTGCGGGCGTCCGGACATCTGGTACGCCCGCGTCTGACCATCCTGGCCCATCCAAAGCACCTCCCTCGTCTGCATACGCTTCCCGCCCGAAACGGCCAGCGCCGCTCCACAAAGTCAATGCTGCATTGATTCCCGGCCAGAGCGGACGAGCCGACACCACCCTCGCCGATGCATTGCAGCATGACCATCGGCGAGACTTGTGCCCACTACATGGACATGGTGCGGGAGGAGCAGCTTCAGGAGGCGCATGCCGATGCAGCCTACAACCTCCAACTCCTAGAGGAGCACTAGCAGGCATGGCGGAGCAGGTGGCGCTGCTCGAGTCCTACCACTCCGCCCACGAGATCCGTTTCGACCGCTGGCGGTACCCCCAATATTAGGCGAAAATAGAGGCCGTCTACAAGGAGATGGACAAGGCGGCGGACGAGGTGCCGGGTAAGAGCGACGAGGAGGAGGACATCGCCGATTTCGCCAAGGCCACACCCGTCCGCCACAACCACGAAGCCGACACGTCCGTGAGCGCCGCCGGCAACGTGGAAAATTAGTGCATGGTAGGTCACCACCGCTTGGATCTTTATGAGGCCACCGCTTCTTCCCTCCCGTTGAAGCCATGCTTAGTGAGCTGAACATCGACGGCTGATTAGCTGCTTGGCGGCAACATGGAGGTGGCCAACTTCACTTCTCGGGGGCTTCGGAGGCGGACGTTACAGAGGCGGAGCTGGAGAGCGCTGAGGCGGAACTGGAGAGGGCGAAGGCAATATCCAGAGCTTCAGTTCTCGGGGCTCATGCCCGGGCATGGGGAACGAGTGTCGACGATCATTTAGATTAGGTTTAGAGTAGGGTTACTTCGGTTTATATGAAAAATGTGATGAATTTCGTAATGTTTATATGAAAATTCTAAAATGTAAGAAATTTCCTGCGGTTTATATGAAAATTCTAAAATGTAATGAATTTCATCCGGTTTATATGAAAATTCATCATGTTTGCACGAATTTCATCAGATTAGTTCAAAGAATGATTGAAATATATGTAAGCAAGGTTGGATGAGTGTTTAGTGTTCGTGAACTGGTCCCTGTCTGTAGACGGATGCCGGAGCAATTACGGATGCCCAGGTTCAGCCTGCAGAGTAAGTGACGCCCCACATGGCACTGATCTGCCCACTGGTTTCAGTGTAGGCCCTGTGACGCCCCCCCTAAACCACCTTTAGTGCATGCACGAAGAAAACGACTGCCCGTTGCGCGGTATTGCGGAGTCTGACTTGGGCAGGAAAACGGCTTATCCTTTCGTTGTCCTGTGCGCTGCGCACAATGGCTCACACTCGTGGCCGCATCTCGCAGCCCGGCCAAACCCATACACGCCCACTTGCATCCAATGCTCGGTTGGCACAGAACCAACGACAACGGCATGATCATGTGGATAATACATACAAAATGCAGTGCCACACCCTTGCTTAATGCTACTTTTCAGATAGTTACATCAGCTCGTGTCGAATGAACCGTGCTAGACAGGTCAAGTAACAACTTTTTTTTTTTAAGAAAAGGTCAAGTAACAACTAGTAGAATAGTATTCCACACCCATGGGACACGGATTTGGTCATGGTTCCACGCGCACCATGTATGAATAGTAAATTCAAAAAAATGACCAGAGGAAAACAAAAAAAACTGAATATGTTTATACCAATGTATGAAGGTTCACAAACAAATTACAGCCTTATTGTTCCGGGATTTTTTTTGACAAAATCAAAGCTATATTACAAAACACTGTTTAATGAATATAAGGTGTCAATTGTATTTTCTTTGCTAAGAATATCACAGGTGTCACTACTTCATGAAACTTTTTTTTCTTCAATTTTCCTAATATTTTAATTTTTTTTGCTATTCACATGGGTGCGCATGGAATCATGTTCACCTTTGTATTTTCGCACACCCATGCTAGTACCCTATCATTTATTTCCTTCATTTGTGCATGAATGAAATGTGCTTATATATCTTCGTCCATCAGAGATATCATGTTGAGTAATGCTAATAGAGTTAGAACATGTGTAAAACTCTGTGTCTGTATTAGAGCATCTGCAACAGCCGCGCTAAAAGACGCGCACGCGCGGTAAACTGGCTTTTTAGCGTGCGCGAGACGTTTTCGCGCGCTCCAGCGGTGGCGGCAAACTAGCGCGCGAGAAACGATTGCGCGCGCGAAAAAAGGCGGCAGCTCGCGCGTTAGATTTGACGCACCGCGTCCGGCGCGCCTATAAAATTGCAGCGCCCTCTGCCGCTCTCTCTCACTCCCTCTACTGCTTTGTCTGCTCGCCGCCGACATGACACCACCGCGCCACCATGCCGCCTCACCACCGGGGAGGTTTGGGCTACCGCGGCATCCGCGTGCGTGCGTCCGGCAACTACTCTGCCTTGATTCGGTCGGGCGGCGGCGTGCGCCTCGGCCTCAGACTAAACCTCGTGTCCTCCCTGGACTGCTACTTATTTTTCTATTTTTCTAAATATTCCAAAACAGAGAAATATTGCCTTAAAATTGTTTTGGAGTCGGTTTATTTACCGTACCACATACCTATTCCTTTTTGGAGTCTGGAACGTTCTGGAATGTGTCCCTTATGTATTCCTCCGGGGTTACGATTTCAATAATATTAGTTTCAACATTTATAGGATTACCTGAGATATAGTTTTGATCCTTTGACCGTTTACCACCTTCGGATTTGTGCCTGCGAAGTTGTTGATTTTTATAGCACCGGAACGATAGACTTCCTCGATAACGTAAGGACCTTCCCATTTGGAGAGAAGTTTTCCTGCAAAAAATCTTAAACGAGAGTTGTATAGCAATACATAATCACCTACATTAAACTCACGCTTTTGTATTCTTTTGTCATGCCATCTTTTAACCTTTTCTTTAAACAACTTGGAATTTTCATAAGCTTGGGTTCTCCATTCATCAAGTGAGCTAATATCAAATAACCTCTTCTCACCGGCAAGTTTGAAATCATAGTTGATCTCTTTAATAGCCCAGTACGTCTTATGTTCAAGTTCGAGAGGTAAGTGACAAGCTTTTCCATAAACCATTTTGTACGGAGACATACCCATAGGATTTTTGTATGCATTTCTATAGGCCCATAATGCATCATCAAGTTTCTTGGACCAATTCTTTCTAGACGTATTGACAGTCTTTTGAAAAATTAATTTGAGCTCTCTATTGCTCAATTCTACCTGACCACTAGACTGCGGGTGATATGGAGATGCAATTCTATGATTAACGTCGTATTTAGCAAGCATCTTACGGAAAGCACCATGAATAAAGTGTGAACCACCATCAGTCATTAAATATCTAGGGACTCCAAACCTCGAAAAAATAACTTCCTTAAGCATTTTAATAGAAGTGTTATGATCAACACTACTAGTTGGAATAGCTTCTACCCACTTAGTAACGTAATCAACAACAACTAAAATATGTGTATATCCATTAGAGGCAGGAAAAGGTCCCATATAATCAAAGCCCCAAACATCAAATGGTTCAATAACAAGTGAATAATTCACAGGCATTTCTTGACGTCTACTAATATTACCAATTCTTTGACATTCATCGCAAGACAAAACAAACTTACGGGCATCCTTGGAGAGTAGGCCAATAAAAACTGGATTGCAATACCTTATGTGCAGTTCTATCTCCAGCGTGGTGTCCTCCATAAACTTCAGAGTGACACTTGCATAGGATCTGTTCCTGTTCATGCTCAGGTACACAACGTCTAATAACACCATCTACTCCTTCTTTGTAAAGATGTGGGTCATCCCAAAAGTAATGTCGCAAGTCATAGAAAAACTTTTTTTTGTTGGTATGTGAAGCTAGGCGGTATAAATTTAGCAACAATATAATTAGCATAATCAGCATACCATGGAGTGCTACGAGAGGTACTTATGACATTTAATTTTTCATCAAGAAAGCTATCATCAATAGATAGTGGGTCATCAAGAACATTCTCTAACCTAGACAAGTTGTCTGCAACGGGGTTCTCAGCTCCTTTTCTATCAACAATATGTAAATCAAATTCTTGCAGCAGGAGAACCCATCTAATAAGTCTAGGTTTTGCATCTTTCTTTTCCATAAGATATTTAATAGGAGCATGGTCTGTGTGAATAGTAACTTTAGAATCAACAATATAGTGTCTGAATTTATCACAAGCAAATACAACTGCTAAAAGTTCCTTTTCGGTAGTAGCATAATTTCTTTGAGCATTGTCTAGAGTCTTACTAGCATAATGGATAACATTCAATTTCTTATCAACTCTTTGCCCTAGAACAGCACCTACAGCATAATCGCTAGCATCACACATAATTTCAAAAGGTAAATTCCAATTAGGTGGCTAAACAACAGATGCAGAGACTAACGCTTTCTTAAGTATTTCAAATGCTTTTACGCAATCATCATCAAAGACAAATGGTACATCTTTTTGTAATAAATTAGTCAGAGGCCGAGAGATTTTTGAGAAGTCCTTAATGAACCTCCTATAAAATCCGGCGTGACCAAGGAAGCTTCTTATACCTTTGATATCCTTGGGACATGGCATCTTTTCAATAGCATCAACCTTGGCTTTATCAACTTCAATACCTTTTTCAGAAACTTTGTGCCCCAAGACAATACCTTCATTAACCATAAAGTGGCACTTTTCCCAATTCAAGACAAGATTAGTTTCTTCACATCTCTGCAAAACTCGAGCCAGATTGCTCAAGCAATCATCAAAAGAGGAACCATAGACGGAAAAGTCGTCCATGAAAACCTCACAATTTTTTTCGCAAAAGTCAGAGAATATAGCCATCATGCATCTTTGAAAGGTAGCAGGTGCATTACATAAACCGAAAGTCATATGTCTATAAGCAAAAGTACCAAAAGGGCATGTAAAAGTAGTCTTTGATTGATCCTTAGCCGACACAGGTATTTGAGAAAAACCGGAATAACCATCTCGAAAGCAATAGTGTGCATGTTTGCATAATCTTTCTAGCATTTGATCAATAAAAGGTAAGGGGTAATGATCTTTCTTAGTAGCCTTATTTAATTTGCAGAAATCAATTACCATCCTATAACCTGCGATAATTCTTTGCGGAATCAATTCATCTTTGTCATTAGGGACAACAGTAATACCTTTCTTCTTAGGGATACAATGGACAAGACTTACCCACTGACTATCAGCAATGGGATAAATTATACCTACCTCCAGAAGCTTGAGTATTTCCTTTCTTACCACTTCTTTCATTTTAGGATTCAAACATCGTTGAGGATCACAAACTGGTTTGGCATCATCTTCCAAATTTATTTTATGTTGACATAGAGTGGGACTAATGCCCTTAAGATCATCCAGAGTATACCCAATAGCAGCACGGTGCTTTTTCAGAGTTTCCAATAATCTTTCTTCTTCATGCTCTGAAAGGTTAGCACTAATAATGACAGGACATATTTTCTTTTCATCAAGATAAGCATATTTAAGATTATCAGGCAACGGTTTAAGCTCAAACACGGGATCACCCTTGGGTGGAGGAGGATCCCCTAGGATTTCAACAGGCAAATTGTGTTGTAGAATAGGTTCCTGTTTAAAGAATACTTCATCTATTTCCCTTCTTTCATTCATGAACATATTATTTTCATGGTCTAGCAAACAGTGTTCTAAAGGATCACTAGGAGGTACAGCAATAGAAGCAAGACCAATAATTTCATCCTTACTAGGCAATTCTTCCTCATGATGTTGTTTACTAAATTTAGAGAAATTAAACTCATGAACCATATCGTCCAAACCAACAGTAACAACATTCTTTTGGCAGTCTATTGTAGCATTAACAGTATTCAAGAAGGGTCTACCAAATATAATGGGACAAAAGCTATCTTGTGGAGAATCAAGAACAATAAAATCAGCGGGATATTTGGTTTTCCCACACAAGACTTCAACATCCCTAACAATTCCCACTGGTGAAATAGTATCTCTATTGGCAAGTTTAGTTGTGACATCAATTCCTTCTAACTCAGCCGATGCAATATCATGCATAATTTCTTTGTATAAGTCAATGGGTATAACACTAGCACTAGCACCCATATCACATAAGCCATGATAACAATGATCTCCTATTTTAATAGAAATAACGGGCACGCCTACCACAGGTCTATGTTTATCTCTATCACAAGGTTTAGCAATTCTAGCAGTTTCACCAGAGAATTGAATAACATGCCCATCAATATTATCAGACAAGAGATCTTTAACAATAGCAATATTGGATTCTACTTTGACTTGCTCAGGAGGTGTATAAGTCCTAATATTGCTTTTACGAACAACAGTTGAAGCTTTAGCATGATCCTTCATTCTAACAGGGAAAGGTGGTTTCTCAACATAAGAAGTGGGAACAATAGGATCATTGTAAGTGACAGTCTTTTCTTCAACTTTAATAGGTGCAGCTACTTTTACTTCTATGGGAGGATGATATTTAAACCACTTCTCCTTGGGGAGATCAACATAAGTAGCAAAAGATTCACAGAAAGAAGCTACTATCTCGGAGTCAAGTCCATATTTAGTGCTAAACTTACGAAAAATATCGGTATCCATAAAAGATTTAACACAATCAAACTTAGGTGTCATACCTGACTCCTTACCTTCGTCGAGGTCCCAATCTTCAGAGTTGCATTTAATTCTATCCAATAAATTTCATCTAAATTCAATAGGCTTCATCATAAAATAGCCAACACAACAATTATCGAGCATGGTGCGATTGTTACCAGAAAGCCGAGCATAAAAACTTTGCATAATTACTTCTTTTGCGAGCTCATGATTGGGGCATGAATATAACATTGATTTAAGCCTCCCCCAAGCTTGAGCGATGCTTTCTCCTTCGCGAGGCCAAAAATTATATATATAATTGCGATCACGATGAACAAGATGCATAGGGTAATACTTTTGATGAAATTCCAATTTCAATCTTTTATAGTTCCATGATCTCATATCATCACATAGCCTATACCATGTCAATGTGTCTCCCTCCAAAGATAAAGGGAAAGCCTTCTTCTTAACAACATCATCGGGTATACCTGCAAGCTTAAACAGTCCACAAATATCATCCACATAGCGTAGATGTTCGTCAGGATGCTTTGTTCCATCTCCTGCAAAAGTGTTAGCTAGCAGTTTTTCCATCATACCCGAAGGAATCTGAAAAGGAGTTTCATTTTCAGTAGGTTCAATAGGTTCAGTAGGTTAAGGAGAAACTCTTGGCTCAACTGGACGGGGTGAAGATACCCCGAACAAGCCCCTCAGACAATTACTTTCCATAGTATCAAGTGACAGAAAATTTCAGCACACTAAATAAATTTTTCCTTACCAAATTCCACCTACCAAAGGCGCTTCACTCCCCAGGAACGGCGCCAGAAAAGAGTCTTGATGACCCAAAAGTATAGGGGATCTATCGTAGTCCTTTCGATAAGTAAGAGTGTCAAACCCAACGAGGAGCAGAAGGAAATGATAAGCGGTTTTCAGCAAGGTATTCTCTGCAAGTACTGAAATAAGTGGTAACAGATAGTTTTGTGATAAGATAAATTGTAACGAGCAACAAGTAACAAAAGTAAATAAAGTGCAGCAAGGTGGCCCAATCCTTTTTGTAGCAAAGGACAAGCCTGGACGAACTCTTATAATAGGAAAAGCGCTCCCGAGGACACATGGGAATATCGTCAAGCTAGTTTTCATCACGCTCATATGATTCACGTTCGGTACTTTGATAATTTGATATGTGGGTGGACCGGTGCTTGGGTACTGCCCTTACTTGGACAAGAATCCCACTTATGATTAACCTCTATTGCAAGCATCCACAACTACAACAAAAGTATTAAGGTAAACCTAACCATAGCATGAAACATATGGATCCAAATCAGCCCCTTACGAAGCAACGCATAAACTAGGGTTTAAGCTTCTGTCACTCTAGCAACCCATCATCTACTTATTACTTCCCAATGCCTTCCTCTAGGCCCAAATAATGGTGAAGTGTTATGTAGTCGACATTCACATAACACCACTAGAGGTTAGATAACATACATCTTATCAAAATATCGAACGAATACCAAATTCACATGACTACTAATAGCAAGACTTCTCCCTTGTCCTCAGGAACAAACGTAACTACTCACAAAGCATATTCATGTTCGTAATCAGAGGGGTAATAATGTGCATAAAGGATCTGAACATATGATCTTCCACCAAATAAACCAACTAGCATCAACTACAAGGAGTAATCAACACTACTAGTAACCTACTAGCACCAATCCCGGACTTGGAGACAAGAATTGGATACAAGAGATGAACTAGGGTTTGGAGATGAGATGGTGCTGATGAAGATGTTGATGGAGATTGCCCTCTCCCGATGAGAGGAGTGTTGGTGATGACGATGGTGATGATTTACCCCTCCCGGAGGGAAGTGTCCTCGGCAGAACAGCTCTGCCGGAGCCCTAGATTGGTTCCGCCAAGGTTCCGCCTCGTGGCGGCGGAGTCTCATCCCGAAAGGTTCTCTTCTATTTTTTTTCTCATCGAAAGACTTCATATGGGAGAAGATGGGCGTCGGAGAGCCACCAGGGGGCCCACGAGGTAGGGGGCGC
>NC_041383.1:260851705-260876378 GCF_002162155.2 Triticum dicoccoides
CCCCCTGGCCTTCATCTTTGGCGACGGTTTTTCTTTATTTATTTTAAGGTATTCCGCGGAGTTTCAGGACTTTTGGAGTTGCGCAGAATAGTCCTTCAATATTTGCTCCTTTTCCAGCCCAGAATTTCAGCTGCCGGCATTCTCCCTCTTCATGTAAACCTTGTAAAATAAGAGAGAATAGCCATAAGTATTATAACATAACGTGAAATAATAGCCCATAATGCAATAAATATTGATATAAAAGCATGATGCGAAATGGACGTATCACCGAGCAGGCGGTGGTGACGGGGTGATCTTCCGAGTCGAAGGTCAGGTTGGCCCTGGGCGCCACCCAACCCTCGGGAGCTCCTTGCCGCGCGAGGACGGTGTTTATCTGGCGAAAGAACGGCTTGGCGTGGCGGTCTGAGGGTGGCGCTCTTGAGCCGCCGAGGAGGGCCGCAACCGCGCGGGGCGTCGGAGGCGCGAAGCGCGCAACAAAATGACTGCACAGCTCCTGCGAAGATGCCACTGTGGACCCGGGAAGGTTGAGCAGCCAGGCGCGTGGGACGCCAGTGAGGGCCACGGGAAACCAATTGGCCATGACCTTGTCATCGCCCTGGCCTTAAGGACGGCCTCCTCCTATGCTAGCAGGAAAACCACCGGGTCCGCTGTGTCGTCGTAGCGCGGCGACATCTTTGGCTTGAACTTGGGCAGCCACTGCACCCGCTGTAAGGCGGGGGCCAAAGCTCGGAGCCCCCTGTCCCCAGCACTGGCACCGGTCGCCGGGGCCAGAGGCGCGATGTCCGCCATGAGGGCGAAGCGCGGTGTTGGCGGAGTGCGGGCCGACGGAAAGAAAGCTCCGGCACACCCCTACCTGGCGTGCCAAATGTCGGATTTAGGGTTCCGACAAAACCCTTGAGGTTCGAACACTGGGGTGCGCACAAAGATTTCCCCCTACCGAATCTCGCCCCCAGCCTCGCCGCAATCTCTAAGCTTAGCTTGATGAACTCATAACACAAGAGACACAAGATTTATACTGGTTCAGGCCACCGTTGTGGTGTAATACCCTACTCCAGTGTGGTGGTGGTGGATTGCCTCTTGGGCTGATGATGAACAGTACAAGGGAAGAACAGCCTCCTGAGGAGAGGTGTTCTTGTGCTTGGTGGGTGCGAGGATGAACTGAGTTCGTTCCTCTCTCTCTCTCTCTCTCTCTCTCTCTCTCTCCGCCCCTTTCTATTGTGGTGGCTAGTCCTATTTATAGAGGCCCTGGTCCTCTTCCCAAATATTGAGCAGGAAGGGATCCAACAACGACCAATTTGAAAGGGGACAGCTGGTACAAGCTATCCTGACTAAAGGTGGTCTTCGCCTGTCAAAGGCGCTGGTGGTGACGCCGTCTTGGGCTCCACAGTGACCTCCATCCTGCCGTCCTGCTGGTCTTGGTCTTGTTGCACCGATATGGAAACCTTTGCCTAATGCCTCAGTACTCCGTGCCTGTGCTTGCCCCCTTAGCACCAAAGGGGAAATGAGGACACTGCGCGCTGGCGCCCGCCTGGCCTTGGTCGTCATGGCTTGCATCATGGGAACCTCACGAGGTACCCCTTGCCTTGATCTCTCCACCCCTTCACGAGCCTGCCTGGTGAGGCCGCTCCTGAGGAGGCCTTGTGTCATCCGCCTTGCGAGGCTTGGACCCTCGCGAGGGTCTTGAGTGTTTTGCTGACGAAGACAGGCCGTACTAGGCCGCTGGTGGAGCCACACTGTGGGCCGCCATAGGCAGGCAAGTCTGGGGACCCCCGTTCCTAGAACATCAACAGAACTATCTCCATATTTGTATGCTTGGAACCAAATATGTATCGAATCACAGTTCATCTCAAGGAAAAAAAATGAAATATAACACGCCTGTTGGAGTGGCTCGGGCGCGCTTTATTTTGCAGCGTCCGCTGGAGCCAGCGCACCGCTGCACGCAAAACCTGGCACACCCGGTGCTGTATTCTGATTTTTAGCACGCCGCGTGTTGCGCGCCTGTTGGAGATGCTCTTACCATCACACCAAGGCTACCAGTTTGGAACCCCCTACGTGAGATCTGCTGGATTTGACTCCAGCATTAGTGGCGCATACATGCCCCTCTAAGTAGTCGTAGTGGTTTGATGGCGCTCGTGACCGGCGATCTGAGTAATGCTGGCACGTCCTCGGCACCGAAACGGCCTCTCGCCAATTCATCCAACCAACTAGGCTGGATCGAGACTCCAACTCACCATCGGGATGTCAGACCCAACAAATTGGAACACCCTGCCGCTCAGTCACATACGTTCAAACACCGATGTCAGGTCGGGCTTGGAACGAAAGCTACACTCGTCGGGTTAGGCTTGGAGCACTGGTACGCGTCGGTGTTATACAAACAGTTTTAAACCCCTTTTCGCGACGACATTTGGAACTATCACGTAGTGAGCATGGGCGATTAGGGGGTTCTTCCCACATGACCCAGAAACCGTCGGGGATAGGCCCTCCTGGGACACCAAATGAGTTCGTGTGCGATCGGGTGACCCACAAAAACCCAATCATTTCCGTATGTATGTACATCCCACACTGTGAATCCCAGAAAACATTTCCGTTGGTATGTACATCCCACACGGTGAATCCCAGAAAAACATTTCCGTAGGTATGTATATCACACACAGTCAATCCAAGGAATACGTTTCCGTTCTTATGTACATCCCACACAGTCAATAAGGGAAAACGTTTCCGTTCGTATGTACATCCTACACAGGTTGATGTATAGGCTCGTGTGTGATACGTGTAACTATCACACACGCTCTGCCTTGGTTAACCATTTGCTCTTATCAACTACATCACACACGATTTGATGAACAAAACTGTGTGGCATTGGGCTATCCATCACAAGTGTTTTTACTGCTAGAACCATTTGCAAAGTTCCATGACCCATTTAGTAGGTTTATTAGTTTACAATTAATAATTCCAGTATTACGCAAATTCACATTTCATATCGAACAACTGTTTGCCAATTTCATATCAGGCACATAAATATATTTTAACATCACAGTACAATAGCTACCTGAAAATAACACAATACAACATATAGCTAGTTCAGCATCATAAGAACAATATTAGAAAAATATATTCATTTCCCTGATCGTGATCATCCAGGCTCATCTTATCCACCTCTGCTTTGAGTTCAGTAAGAACCTGTTTTGCACTGGCCAACTGGGAAAGTGCCTCCTCCTTCGCCAACACCATCTTACAAAGTTTGATTTAAAAAATCTGAGCTCATTCTCCACCTTCCTCTTTTTATCCCGCATCTTCAAATATTCTTCAGCGTTGACAACACTTTCTCTAAGCCTACCTCTGTTCTCTTCCTCGTACATGCTCCAAAGCTTTGCAAGGCACATCTTCAAAGACTGTGGCCACTCTTGATCAACCCACTCCAAGTAAGAACACTTCTGTTCAACCTATAATATTTAAAACTAGATCAATAACAATTGTAGGGAAATGGTTTATAGCAACATAGCAAATCACCAAATACTTATTTTGAAAAACTGAAGAAACATGTTAATTATGACATATCTTCTCAAAAAGATCAATGTGCAAATGAATTAATTGCTACTGAGGCAACAACCAAATTCTAAAACATCAGAAGCTATAATTAACTACAACAATGCTACAAGTTCTTACTCATGTACTATAAATAACAAATTGAACATTTTATGAGGAAGGTAAATATAACTGCAACAACATCGCGACAGTGTTTGGATGACATCAAATTGATACTAACAGGTGTGTACATGCACAAATTTAGTAACATAGAACTAATAGCACTAAGGCATCCACTATGTATGCCAAAACCGATGTAAAGACTTGGTACATCTCGCACCGGTGCCCTGCACTGGTGAGCTGATGCAGCGGAAAAAAATCAGGGACCCGAACTCCGGAGCACCAAGTTGCTTCGACGCCCAGTTCCTTCGTGGCATAAAGATTTAGTATTTTACTACTTGGCTGCTCGGATGTGTGGACAAGTTGGCTCTACAAACTGCTGAAGCGGTGCCAAATAATTTTCTAATGGCACCGCTGATGAGATGGCAACATTTTTAAATACTAGGTACAAACTGTGACACTGTCTTAGGATGCATTTGGTTGAAGGTGTGGTATGAATGGGTTGGGACCGTGACAGTGTCTGAATCACATCTAACAAATGATTTTTAACAACGAAAGAGGATCTAACCTTCTCTGCACATGCCAGAAACTTCCTCCCACTGTCCACAGATTCAAATGCAACTAGCTTCATGCATGGAGATTGATGGTGACAACGAGCAGACAGATCTTCAGCCAACCTGCTCCATTCATTGCAACTGAAGGTCCGTGGGAAATACAAGAGGAATAAATGACTCAAATCGACCGCCGGGTAAAAATCCTTCATTCAAAGTCATAGCCCGAGAGAGAGAAGAGAGGCATACCCGGGTGGTGGAGTCATCGTCGGAGGAGGAACCGCTGGAGAGGTCTTTGAAGATGACCATGGCGACCCTGGCGGTAGGATGCGAGACGGCGAGGGCGAGGAAGCAAGCGAGGAAGCGGCTATAGCTTAGGAAGGAAGGAAGGAAGGGGGAAACAACAGAAATGTGACATGTGGACAGGGAGAAAAGGGGATGGGGAGGGGCAGGGTAGATATTTCGGTGGTAGGCCAAAAACTTCGAAATGTGAAGGGAAACTTTGCGCGCGGTGCCGGCTGTCACCATTCACTTTGAACGATAGTGTGCATCACAAATGATTCTTCTGCTTAACGCGCATGGGATGAGTTTGAAAATTAAAATTTTGGTGGAAATTTCCCTGCGTACGTCATTGCATAATTTAACATCACTTGCTAATTTGGGCACACAAAAGAGCGTACAACACACAGACCAGACTTACTGAATCGAGCAATTTTAGTAATTAAACAAAGATAGTTCACCTAAACATTGCTCTAACAAAAGACCAACATTAAAAACAAAGCCTAAGTACGAATAATTTTAACAAATTCGTCGCCGCACCGGCCTATGCATCTCCGGTGTGAGATGAGATGTCGATGACTTGTCCTGGTGACATGCCGCTGTCGGTGGACTCCGCGTCCCCCCTGCTGAAGTCTACCGCGTCCTCGTCCTCGTCCTCGACGTCGCCCTCAAGGTTGTAGTACTCGTAGTAGTGGCTGCACCAGAGCTCGCGTTGGTACTCCACCGCCGATTCCTCGACGGACAGACTCTTCTCTACCTTGACCTGGGCCACGTGCAACTCCTCCTCCCGGTGCTCCTCGATCTCCGCCGCCTCCTGCATCTCCAGCTCCTGCTCGGCGACCTCATGAGGAAGCAGGTGCTCCATGGCCACCGCCGCTTTTTTTGACCTGGGTTGCATGCTGGATTCCGAGGTGGCCTAGAATATCTTGGCGTGGATGGCCTCGACCCGGGCCAGGGCGACATCGGCGGCATGGACGGCAGCTCAAGCGCTCTCAGATTTTGCAACCGCCATCGCAACAGCTGCTGCAGCCGTCTCTGCTGCTGCAGCTACCCTGTCGGCTACCGCAGACGAGCTGGCGAAGCTTAAGGAGGAAGACTTAAATAGACCCAGATTTTTTCATCACAAACGATTCCTACAAAACAACTATGTGTGATGTTGTAGATATTTTTATTAGCTGTGAAAGACGAATTTGGAGTAAAGTGGCAACGGATGGTGTTTTAAATGTACGAGAAAATTTGTAGTACTAATACAACTGTCATGTCAAATTTTGGAAAATTTCAGGGGTCATTTGACCTTTTAAGACATTTAAGTGATTTTCTAGCCATTTAATGACCTTAATTTAAGATTTGAACTACATGTACATGAAGCAGCTAACCAAAACGGTTTGAGAAGTCATATTTTGTGTAATTGTGTGTGATTTAATTCCACGTGCAGTAAATTGGAAGGAATTTTCAAACATATTGGTCTAACGGCTATGACACAATTAAGCATGGAGTGCCATGGCATTTAAATTCCAAAAAATTAAAAACATGAAACCTTGCTTGAGGTAATTCCACACCAAGATGATGTGGTACACAAATTTGCCTATTTGACGAAAGTTTGGACACTTTTATTGGTGATGATGTCTTTTATATACTTTACATAAGGGGCCATCTTTAAAACATCAGTCAAGCGAGTGTGCAAAAGACCGGCCTAAGCATTTCAGCAAAGCGTTCAAATTCTTCATCATCTTTTTTGTTAGTAGGTTTAGGTGGAAAGGGCATGGGTTTTTGAACCCATGGTTCTCTTTCTTTACCATGTTTCCTAGCAACATGATCATTATTAGAATCCCCATTATCATTATCACTAGGTGGATGCTCATTACCAGATTATGTCTCAACATAAAAAAACAGAAGCATCAATAGGATTCTCAAGAGGCTTTTCAATGTTAGGTTCACTAGGGGCATGCAAAGTTCTATCCTTATTCCTTTGATTTTCTTCTTCCTAGGTGAACTATGTGCATCCTTATTAACTCTCTGAGAATTTTGCTCAATTCTTCTAGGATGAGCTTTAGGATATAGAGGATCCCGAGCCATTTTGCCTCCTCTAGCCACTACTCTAATAGCATGATCATTCATCTTATTATTCATCTCATTAAGCAAATCATTTTGTGATTTAGAAACTTTTTTAACTAAGTTTGTAACATGGAAGCATGTTTGCATAATCCTTTAATATCATTAGCGATTGTAAACATCAAATCACTCAAATGTTCAATCATGATGGCATTATGTTCAATTGATCACTAATTTTCATATTGAAGTGTTCTTGCTTAACAATAAAATTATTAAATTCGTCCAAACATTGGCTAGGAGATTTATTATATGGAATATCATCTTCATCAAATTTATGAAAAGAATTTACCTCCACTACCTTTGTAGGGACATCAAGTCCATGTATTTCATGAATAGGTGATAAATTCTTAAACTTTAGATTTAAAACCCTTTGTTACAGAGATGTCTTTACTTCTTGCATATCTTCTGGACCGAGGGATAGAATACCTCTTTTCCTTGGAGCTGGCTTAGGTGGTGGTTCAGGAAGTGTCCAATCATTTGCATTTTTCAATATATTGTTTAATGATTCCTCAGCCTATTCAACTGTTGTTCCCTAAAAACATAGTGAACATAACTATCTAGGTAGTCCCTAGAAGCATCGGTTAGTCCATTATAAAAGATATCAGTATCTAATTTTTCTTAAGAGGGTGATCTGGCAAATCATTTAATAATTGGAGAAGAATCCCCACGCTTGAGGGAGATGCTCATCCTCAAATTGCACAAAGTTAGATATTTCCTATAAGGCAACTTATTTCTTATGAGCGGGAAAATATTTTTAAGAGAAGTAATATCGTATCCTAGGGACTACGCACGCAAACAGAAGCAAGAGTATTAAAGCGTTCTTTAGCATCACCCTTTAATGAGAAAGGAAACAACTTAAGAATATAGTACTAGCGCATTTTCCTCTTGAGCAAATAGGATGGCTATGTCATTTAATTTAGTAAGATGTGGCACAACAGTTTCAGATTCATAACCGTGAAAAGGATCAAATTCTACTAAAGTAATAAGCTCAGGATCAACAAAGAATTCATAATCCTTATCAGTAACAAAGATAGGAGAGGTTATTTACTCAGTAATTTATGAAGATCCTCTCTATCATTAAAAACAAGAAATTCTCTAGAAATCTCCATCCATAGCATTACCCTCGGGTACCTTAAGCATTTAAAGTCTAGAAGGAGAGCTATAAATAGTAGGTGAATAATAGTTTTCGTAAGTTTCATCATTCTCAAATTCTTTAGCTTTAGCAATTTGTTCATCAAGAATTTAGACTAGTGGCACCGTTTCATCAAGCATAGTAGCAGTATGAACAATAAATTGTGACATATCAGATTGAATAGCAGGTGTAATTCCCAAGTGAACTTGATAAATAAAGCTATGCTCACCAACAACGACGCCAGAAAAAGATCTTGATAACCCACAAGTATAGGGGATTGTGTAAGTCTTTGAAGGTAGTATTTCACACAAATTTATTGACTCGACACAAGCGGAGCCAAATAATACTTATGAGCCTTAGTAGTTGAGTTATCAGTTCAACCACACCTGGAAAATAATGTCCCTATAGCAAAGTGTTTAGTAGCACAGTAGTATGGTAGTTTGATAGGAGCATTAATAGTAGCAATAGAAATAGTAGCAGTAATAGTAGCAGCAGAAGTAGTAACTTGGCAAAATCAATATGAGAAAAGCGTAGACGTTGGATCAGCGATGGATATTTTTTGATGGATGACATTCAACATGTAAAATTCACAACCTAGAGAGATACATAATAGCTCGAATTCATCAATTTAATGTAGGCATGCATTCCGTATATAGTCATATACATGCTTATAATAAGAACTAGCATGACATCTTTTGTCCTACCCTCCCGTGGTAGCGGGGTCAATAATGAAATCTAAGGGATATTAAGACCTCCTTTTCATAGAGGACCGGAACAAAGCATTAGCACATAGTGACTACATGAACTCCTTGAATTACAGTCATCCCAAGAGAGTGTCTCCATTATTGTCACCTTGGGGTCTACGGTTCAGAACAATAACAAGTGCATACAACTAGCAGATAGGATTAGGAACTCAAATATATTGATGAAAACAAAGGGTTCAGATCTGAAATAATGGCAGTCAGGTGAAGCAAATATGCCCTATAGGCAATAATAAAGTTGTTATTTTATGTTTTCTTATATCATGATAAATGTTTATTATTCATTCTAGAATTGTATTAACCGGAAAATTGATACATGTGTGGATACATAGTCAAAACACCGTGTCCCTAGTAAGCCTCTACTAGACTAGCTCGTTAATCAAAGATGGTTAAGTTTCCTAACCATAGACATGTGTTGTCATTTGATGAACATATCACATCACTAGGAGAATGATGTGATGTACAAGACCCATTCGTTAGCTTAACATTTCGTTCAGTTTTATTGATATTGCTTTCTTCATGTCAAATATATATTCCTTCGACTATGAGTTATGCAACTCCCGGATACTGGAGGAATGCCTTATGAGCTATCAAATGTCACAACACAACTGGGAGATTATAAAGATGCTCTATAGGTATCTCCGAAGGTGTTTGTTGGGTTGGCATAGATCGAGATTAAGATTTGTCACTCCGAGTATCAGAGAGGTATCTCTGGGCCCTCTCAGTAATACACGTCATAAGAAGCCTTGCAAGCATAGTGACTAATGAGTTAGTTGCAAGATGATGTATTATGAAATGAGTAAAGATACTTGTTGGTAATGAGATTGAACTAGGTATGAAGATACCGATGATCGAATCTCGGGCAAGTAACATAACGATGGACAAATGGAATAACGTATATTGTCATAACGGTTCGACAGATCAAGATCTTCATAGAATATGTGGGAGCCAATATGAGCATCCAAGTTCCATTATTGTTTATTGACGGGAGAGGTGTCTCGATCATGTCTACATAGTTCTCGAACCCATAGGGTCCGCACGCTTAACGTTTGATGACGATATTGTATTATATGAGTTGTGTGATTTGGTGACCGAATGTTGTTCGGAGTCCTGGATCAGATCACAGACATGACGAGGAGTCTCGAAATGGTTGATAGGTAAATATTGATATATAGGACGATGGTATTCGGACATCGGAAGTGTTTCGGGAAGCACCGGGTACTTATGGGTCACTGGATGGGGTTCCGGGCACCCCCGGCAAGAGATATGGGCCATATGAGCCAAGAGGGAAAACACACCAGCCACAAAGGGGCTGGTGCGCCCCCCATATGGCTGGCCAAATTGGAGAAGGAAAGGGGAAGGAGGAAAAGAAAAAGGGAATATGATCCCCCTTCCTCCTCTTCCCTTCCTACTCCGAATAGGAATAGGAGAGGAGGGTTAGCGAATTGGGAGAGGACCCCAAGTAGGATTCCTCCTACTTGGGGCCCTCCCTTGGCTGCCTCTCCTCCCCTCCAATCTATATATACGTGGGGAGGGGGGCGCCTACAAGATTGAACAACAACTGTTAGCCGTCTGAGGCGCCCCCTCCACAGTTTACACCCCCGGTCATATTGTCGCGGTGCTTAGGCGAAGCCCTGCGCGAATCACTTCACCATCACCGTCACCACACCGTTGTGCTGATGGAACTCATCTACTTCCTCGACACCTTGCTGGATCAAGAGGGCGAGGAACGTCATCGAGGTGAACATGTGTAGAACTCGGAGGTGCCGTACGTTCGGTACTTGATCGGTTGGAGCTCGAAGAAGTTTGACTACATCAACCACATTATCTAATGCTTCCGCTTTCGGTCTAGGAGGGTACTTAGACACACTCTCCCCCTCTTGTTGCTATGCATTTCCTAGATAGATCTTGCATGAGCGTAGGAATTTTTTTGAAATTGCATGCTACGTTCCCCAACAGTGGCATCCGAGCCAGGTCTACGCGTAGATGAGATGCACGAGTAGAACACAAAGAGCTGTGGGCGGTGATCGTCATACTGCTTACCACCAATTTCTTATTTTGTTTCGGCAGTATTGTTGGATGACGCGGCCCGAACCAACCTTACATGAGACCGGTTCCACCGACAGGCATGCAACTAGTTTTGCATAAAGGTGGCTCGCGGGTGTCTGTTTCTCCTACTTTAGTTGAATTGAATTTGACTCTGGCCGGTACTTGTTGAAGGTTAAAACAACATACTTGATTAACCACTGATACGTCTCCGTCGTATCTATAATTTTTGATTGTTCCATGCCAATATTCTTCAACTTTCATATACTTTTGGCAACTTTTTATACTATGATCCAGTGCCCAGTGCCAGTTCCTGTCTGTTGCATGTTTTTTGTTTCGCAGAAACCTAATATCAAACAGAGTACAAACGGAATAAAAATGGATGGAGATTTTTTTGGAATATTTATGATTTTTGGGAAGTAAAATCAACGCGAAATAGTGTCTGGGGTGGCCACGAGATAGGGGGGCGCGCCCTCCCCCCTGGGCGCGCCCTGGACTCTCGTGGGCCACCCGTAAGGCGGTTGACACTCTTCTTCTGGCGCAAGAAAGCTAATTTTATGAGAAAGATCTGGGCAAAAGATTCACCCCAATCGGAGTTACGGATCTCCGGATATTTAAGAAACGGTGAAGGGGTAGAATCTGAGAACGCAGAAACAGAGAGATAGATCCAATCTCGGAGGGGCTCTCGCCCGTCCCACGCCATGGGAGCCAAGGACTAGAGGGGAAACCCTCCTCCCATCTAGGGAGGAGGTCAAGGAAGAAGAAGAAGAAGGGGGGCTCTCTCCCCCTTGCTTCCGGTGGCGCCGAAACGCCGCCGGGGGCCATCATCATCACCGCGATCTTCACCAACACCTCCATCATCTTCACCAACATCTCCATCACCTTCCCCCTTCTATATCCAGCGGTCCACTCTCCTGCAACCCGCTGTACCCTCTACTTGAACATGGTGCTTTATGCTTCATATTATTATCCAATGATGTGTTGCCATCCTATGATGTCTGAGTAGATTTCCATTGTCCTATCGGTGATTGATGAATTGCTATGATTGGTTTGAGTTGCATGTTTTATTATTGGTGCTGTCCTATCATGCCCTCTCTGTCGCGCAAGCGTGAGGGATTCCCACTGTAGGGTTTGCAATATGTTTATGATTTACTTATGGTGGGTTGCGTGAGTGACTGAAACACAAACCCGAGTAAGTAGGTTGTTTGTGTATGGGATAAAAGGGGACTTGATACTTTAATGCTATGGTTGGGTTTTACCTTAATGAATCTTTAGTATTTGTGGATGCTTGCTAGAGTTCCAATCATAAGTGCATAGAATTCCAAGTAAGGGATGATATGTTAGCTTATGCCTCTCCCTCAAATAGAATTGCAATAGTGATTATAGGTCTAGTAACATAGTCAGTTGCTTAGGGACAATTCCACAACTCCTACTACCACTTTTCCACACTCGCTATATTTACTTTATTGTATCTTTATCTAAACAGCTCCTACTTTTTATTTACGTGTTCTTTATTATCTTGCAAACCTATCCTATCATACCTACAAAGTACTTCTAGTTTCATACTTGTTCTAGGTAAAGCGAACGTCAAGCGTGCGTAGAGTTGGCGGTGGTCGATAGAACTTGAGGGAATATTTATTCTACCTTTATCTCCTCGTTGGGTTTGACACTCTTACTTATCGAAAACTGTTGCGATTCTGTATACTTGTGGGTTATCAAGACCTTTTTCTGGCGCCGTTGCCGGGGAGTCATAGCTTGGGGTGAATATTCTCGTGTGTGCTTGTTTGCTTTATCACTAAGTAATTTTTATTTGCTTTTCTTAGTTGTTTTCTATCTTTAGCTATGGGTAGGAAACGCAAAATACCAAAAAAGTTAGTTGTACCTACTAAACCAGTGGTTGAAGAACCACTCAAAATCTGTCACACTCCTGAAGCTTTTTACTTGGATCATCTTCGATCCCTTTGTGCTCGTGCGGAAACCCCCACTAGTTTAGTTGAAGGCAAATCTTTAGATGAGCAAGATTGTTTTGTGCGACACCGTATATCTGAAAAAGGGAAACTATTATGGGATCAAATTCAACGTTTGCAATGCTATGCTTGGAATTTATGTGAAATATATGAGTTTACTTGTTGTTCTGAAGACCCTAAGAAACACCAACCCTATAATGCTTGTTTAGTGATAATGGAATCGTATCTTCGTATGCTAAGGATGTTTACAATTACTATGATGTTCAACAAATTGAAGAATTTGTTGCTTTTAAAGGTGCTTATGAGATTGCCTCTTTGATTGAAAAGTATGATGCTACTCTTTACAAATCTGAAAATTTTGCCATATTTCAATATTGTTATGATAATTATGCTTCTAATGCCTATGTTAAACCATATATTGAGGACTTCTCCGCTGTCCAAGAAGAGATTAATATTTTGCAGGAAGCTATGGAAGAAGAAATTGATGAAACAATGAGCTCATTGGATGAAAAATATGATGAGGAGAGCGAAGAACAAAAGGAGGAAGAGCGGATTAGCTACCCGTGCCCACCTTCTAATGAGAGTAACCCTCCAACTCATACATTAATTAATTCCCCTTCGTGCGTACCGAAGGATGATTGCTATGATCCCTTGAATTTGTTTGAAATATCCCTTTTTGATGATGCTTGCTATACTTGTGGCCAAGATGCCAATATGAATTATGCTTTTGGAGATGAACTTGCTATAGTTCCTTATGTTAAACATGAAACTGTTGCTATTGCACCCACGCATGATAGTCCTATTATATTTTTGAATTCTCCCAACTACACTATATCGGAGAAGTTTGCACTTAGTAAGGATTATATTGATGGGTTGCCTTTTACCATTGCACATGATGATTTTGATGAATGTAATATGCATGTGCTTGCTGCTCCTACTTGCAATTATTATGAGAGAGGAACTATTTCTCCGCCTCTTTATGTTTCCAATAAGATAGAATTGCAAGAAACTGTTTATACTATGCATTGGCCTTTACTTGGTGTGCATGAATTGTTCTTTTATGACATGCCGATGCATAGTAAGAGAGTTAGACTTCGTTGTTTCATGATATATTTTACTTTGTGCTCACTACTAAATTACAAATCATTGTTAATTAAAATTGGCTTTGATATACCTTGGGATCCGGGTGGATCCATTACTTGAGCACTAAATGCCTAGCTTAATGGCTTTAAAGAAAGCGCTGCCAGGGAGACAACCCGGAAGTTTTAGAGAGTCATTTATTTCTGTTGAGTGCTTTCATATAGTTTAAAAACAAAAAAATAAAGAGGGGAACCTAAAAACTTTTCAAAAAGGAAAGTGAAAGTGAGAAAGACAAGCATTGTTGAAGTGGGAGAGCTCCTTGAACTTTGTTCATGCTCACAAAAACTTTGTGAATCTTGATTACAGAAACTTTTCATCAAAAATGATTATCCCCTTGTACAATTCCATTGTATTATAAAAATAATGTGCCAAGGTTTGCCTTTAGGTTTGTTTACAATGCTTGTTGGTTTGTACGGTGCAGGACAGAAACTTTGGCTGTAGTGCACGATTTTACATTTTTAACTGGAATGTCAATTGGTTCTGATTCCTTTTGCACTGTCTTGCTATACAACTTGTTTATTGTTCCTAATTTTGGTATAATTTTGGGGTACCAGAAGTATTGTGATTGTTCAGATTGCTACAGACTGTTCTGTTTTTGACAGATTCTGTTTTTGATGCATAGTTTGCTTGTTTTGATGAATCTATCAATTTATATTAGTGGATTAAGCCATGGAAAAGTTATATCACAGTAGACACAATGCAAAAACAAAATATGAATTGGTTTGCAACAGTACTTAGAGTGGTGATTTGCTTTATTATACTAACGGATCTTACCGAGTTTTCTGTTGAAGTTTTGTGTGGATGTAGTGTCTAATCGAGGATGTCTCGATATGAGGAAAAGGAAGAGAGGCAAGAGCTCAAACTTGGGGATGCCCGAGGTGTTGGAAATATGCCCTAGAGGCAATAATAAAAGTATTATTATATTTCATTGTTCATGATAATTGTCTTTTATTCATGCTATAACTGTATTATCCGGAAATCGTAATACACGTGTGAATACTTAGACCACACTATGTCCCTGGTAAGCCTCTAGTTGACCAGCTCGTTGTGATCAACAGATAGTCATGGTTTCCTGACTATGGACATTGGATGTCGTTGATAACGGGATCACATCATTAGGAGAATGATGTGATGGACAAGACCCAATCCTAAGCATAGCATAAAAGATCGTGTAGTTCGTTTTGCTAGAGCTTTGCAAGTGTCAAGTATCTCTTCCTTCGACCATGAGATCGTGTAACTCCCGGATACCGTAAGAGTGCCTTGGGTGTATCAACCGTCACAACGTAACTGGGTGACTATAACGGTGCATTACAGGAAAGTAGCTGTTGGGTTGACACGGATCGAGACTGGGATTTGTCACTCCGTATGACGGAGAGGTATCTCTGGGCCCACTCGGTAATGCATCATCATATTGAGCTCAATGTGACCAAGGTGTTGTACACGGGATCATGCATTACAGTACGAGTAAAGTGACTTGCCGGTAACGAGACTGAACAAGGTATTGGGATACCGACGATCGAGTCTCGGGCAAGTAACGTACCGATTGACAAAGGGAATTGCATACAGGGTTTGATCGAATCCTCGACATAGTGGTTCATCCGATGACAACATCGAGGAGCATGTGGGAGCCATCATGGGTATCCAGATCCCGCTGATGGTTATTGACTAAGAGCGTCTCGGTCATGTCTGCATGTCTCCCGAACCCGTAGGGTCTACACACTTAAGGTTCGGTGACGCTAGGGTTATGAAGATATGTATATGCAGAAACCCGAATTTTGTTTGGAGTCCCGGATGAGATCCCGGACGTCACGAGGAGTTCCGGAATGGTCCGGAGGTAAAGAATTATATATAGGAAGTGCTATTTCGGGCATCGGGACAAGTTTCGGGGTTATCGGTATTGTACCGGGACCACCGGAAGGGTCCCGGGGGTCCACCGGGTGGGGCCACCTGTCCCGGGGGGCCACATGGGCTGTAGGGGGTGCGCCTTGGCCATCATGGGCCAAGGGCACCAGCCCCTATAGGCCCATGCGCCTAGGGTTTCCCCCTAGGAGGAGTCCTAGTGGTGGAAGGCACCCCTAGGTGCCTTGGGGGGGAGGGAAACCTCCCCTAGGCCGCCGCCCCCCTAGTAGATCTCATCTACTAGGGCCAGCGCCCCCCCTTGGCACCCCTATATATAGTGGGGGAGAGGAGGGACTTCATACACCAGCCCCTGGCGCCTCCACCTCCCCCCGTTACGTCTCTCCCTCGTAGTCTCGGCGAAGCCCTGCTGCTGTGACGCCCTGCATCCACCACCACGCCGTCGTGCTGCTGGATCTTCATCAACCTCTCCTTCCCCCTTGCTGGATCAAGAAGGAGGAGACGTCTCCCATCCCGTACGTGTGTTGAACGCGGAGGTGCCGTCCGTTCGGCGCTGGTCATCGGTGATTTGGATCACGTCGAGTACGACTACATCATCACCTTGCAAGCTTCCGCACGCGATCTACAAGTGGTATGTAGATGCAAACTCTCTCCCTAGACTCGTTGCTTAGATGAACTCATAGATGGATCTTGGTGAAACCGTAGGAAAAATTTTAATTTTCTGCAACGTTCCCCAACAGTGGCATCATGAGCTAGGTCTATGCGTAGTTCTCTTTGCACGAGTAGAACACAACTTTGTTGTGGGCGTGGATTTTGTCATCTTACTTGCCTCTACTAGTCTTTTCTTGCTCAACGGTATTGTGGGATGAAGCGGCCCGGACCAACCTTACATGTACGCTTACGTGAGACCGGTTCCACCGACTAACATGCACAAGTTGCATAAGGTGGCTGGCGGGTGTCTGTCTCTCCCACCTTAGTTAGAGCGGAATCGATGAACAGGGCCCTTATGAAGGGTAAATAGAAGTTGACAAAATCACGTTGTGGTGATTCGTAGGTAAGAAAACGTTCTTGCTAGAACCCAATTGCAGCCACGTAAAAGATGCAACAACAATTAGAGGACGTCTAACTTGTTTTTGCAGCGATTGATCATGTGATGTGATATGGCCAGAAGTTGCGATGAATGATGAATTGTGATGTATGAGATCATGTTCTTTGTAATAGGATTCACGACTTGCATGTCGATGAGTATGACAACCGGCAGGAGCCATAGGAGTTGTCATTATTTTTTGTATGACCTGCGTGTCATTGAATAACGTCATGTAAACTACTTTACTTTATTGCTAAACGTTAGTCATAGAAGTAGAAGTAGTCGTTGGCGTGACAACTTCATGAAGACACGATGATGGAGATCATGATGATGGAGATCATGGTGTCAAGCCGGTGACAAGATGATCATGGAGCCCCGAAGATGAAGATCAATGGAGCTATATGATATTGGCCATATCATGTCACAACTATATAATTGCATGTGATGTTTATTATGTATTATGCATCTTGTTTACTTAGGACGACGGTAGTAAATAAGATGATCCCTTATAAAATTTCAAGAAGTGTTCTCCCCTAACTGTGCACCGTTGCTACAGTTCGTCGTTTCTAAGCACCACGTGATGATCGGGTGTGATGGATTCTTACGTTCATATACAACGGGTGTAAGATAGTTTTACACAGCGAAAACACTTAGGGTTAACTTGACGAGCCTAGCATGTGCAGACATGGCCTCGGAACACGGAGACCGAAAGGTCGAACACGAGTCGTATGGAAGATACGATCAACATGAAAATGTTCACCGACGATGACTAGTCCGTCTCACGTGATGATCGGACACGGGCCAGTCGACTCGGATCGTGTAACACTTAGATGACTAAAGGGATGTCTAATCTAAGTGGGAGTTCATAATTTGATTAGAACTTTATTATCATGAACTTAGTCTAAAACCTTTGCAAATATGTCTTGTAGATCAATGGCCAACGCTAATGTCAACATGAACTTCAACGCGTTCCTAGAGAAAACCAAGCTGAAAGATGATGGCAGCAACTATACGGACTGGGTCCGGAACCTGAGGATCATCCTCATAGCTGCCAGGAAACAATATGTCCTAGAAGGACCGCTAGGTGACGCTCCCGTCCCAGAGAACCAAGACATTATGAATGCTTGGCAGTCTCGCGCTGATGATTACTCCCTCGTTCAGTGCGGCATGCTTTACAGCTTAGAACCGGGGCTCCAAAAGCGTTTTGAGCATCACGGAGCATATGAGATGTTCGAAGAGATGAAACTAGTTTTTCAAGCTCATGCCCGGGTCGAGAGATATGATGTCTCCGACAAGTTCTACAGTTGTAAGATGGAGGAAAACAGTTCTGTCAGTGAGCACATCCTGAAGATGTCTGGGTTGCACAACCGTATGACCCAGCTGAACATTAACCTCCCAGATGAGGCGGTCATTGACAGAATCCTCCAGTCGCTCCCACCAAGCTACAAGAGCTTTGTGATGAACTACAACATGCAGGGGATGGAAAAGACCATTCCTGAAGTGTTCTCGATGCTGAAGTCAGCAGAGGCTGAAATCAAGAAAGAACATCAAGTGTTGATGGTCAATAAGACCACTAAGTTCAAGAAGGGCAAGGGTAAGAAGAACTTCAAGAAGGACGGCAAGGAGGTTGCCGCGCCTGGTAAGCCAGTTACCGGGAAGAAGTCAAAGAATGGACCCAAGCCTGAGACTGAGTGCTTTTATTGCAAGGGGAAGGGTCACTGGAAGCGGAACTGCCCCAAATACTTAGCGGATAAGAAGGCCAGCAACACCAAAGGTATATTTGATATACATGTGATTGATGTGTACCTTACCAGTACTCGTAGTAACTCCTGGGTATTTGATACCGGTGTCGTTGCTCATATTTGTAACTCACAGCAGGAGCTGCGGAATAAACGGAGACTGGCGAAGGACGAGGTGACTATGCGCATCGGGAATGGTTCTAGAGTCGATGTGATCGCCGTCGGCACGCTGCCTCTACATTTACCTACGGGATTAGTTTTGAACCTTAATAATTGTTATTTAGTGCCAAGTTTGAGCATGAACATTGTATCTGGATCTCGTTTAATACGAGATGGCTACTCATTTAAGTCTGAGAATAATGGTTGTTCAATTTATATGAGAGATATGTTTTATGATCATGCTCCGATGGTCAATGGTTTATTCTTAATGAATCTCGAGCGTAATATTACACATGTTCATAGTATAGATGCCAAAAGATTTAAAGTTGATAACGATAGTCCCACATACTTGTGGCACTGCCGCCTTGGTCACATTGGTGTCAAGCGCATGAAGAAGCTCCATGCCGATGGACTTTTAGAGTCTCTTGATTATAAATCGTTTGACACGTGCGAACCATGCCTCTTGGGCAAAATGACCAAGACTCCGTTCTCCGGAACAATGGAGCGAGCAACCAACTTGTTGGAAATCATACATACCGATGTGTGCGGTCCAATGAGCGTTGAGGCTCGCGGAGGATATCGTTATGTTCTCACTCTCACTGATGACTTGAGTAGATATGGGTATGTCTACTTAATGAAACACAAGTCTGAGACCTTTGAAAAGTTCAAGGAATTTCAGAATGAGGTAGAGAATCAACGTGACCGAAAGATAAAATTCTTACGATCAGATCGTGGAGGAGAATACTTAAGTCACGAATTTGGTACACACTTAAGGAAATGTGGAATCGTTTCACAACTCACGCCGCCTGGAACACCTCAGTGAAACGGTGTGTCCGAACGTCGTAATCGCACTCTATTGGATATGGTGCGGTCTATGATGTCTCTTACCGATTTACCGCTATCATTTTGGGGATACGCTCTAGAGACAGCTACATTCACTTTAAATAGGGCACCGTCTAAATCCGTTGAGACGACACCGTATGAATTATGGTTTGGAAAGAAACCTAAGCTGTCGTTTCTAAAAGTTTGGGGATGCGAAGCTTATGTCAAGAAACTTCAACCTGAAAAGCTCGAACCCAAGTCGGAAAAATGCGTATTCATAGGATACCCTAAGGAAACTGTAGGGTATACCTTCTACTTAAGATCCGAAGGCAAGATCTTTGTTGCCAAGAACGGATGCTTTCTGGAAAAAGAGTTTCTCTCGAAAGAAGTAAGTGGGAGGAAAGTAGAACTCGATGAAGTACTACCTCTTGAGAGGGATAGTGACGCAGCACAGGAAACCGTTCCTGTGATGCTCACACCAACTGAAGAGGAAATCCATGATAATGATCAAGGTACTTCGGATCAAGTTACTGCTGAACTTCGTAGGTCCACAAGGACACGTTCCGCACCAGAGTGGTACGGCAACCCTGTCCTGGAAATCATGTTGTTAGACAACAATGAACCTTCGAACTATGAAGAAGCAATGGCGGGCCCGGATTCCAACAAATGGCTTGAAGCCATGAAATCCGAGATAGAATCCATGTATGAAAACAAAGTATGGACTTTGACATACTTGCCCGATGATCGGCGAGCGATAGAAAACAAATGGATCTTTAAGAAGAAGACGGACGCGGATGGTAATGTTACCATCTATAAAGCTCGACTTGTCGCTAAGGGTTATCGACAGGTTCAAGGGATTGACTACGACGAGACATTCTCTCCCGTAGCGAAGCTAAAGTCCGTCCGAATCATGTTAGCAATTGCCGCATACTATGATTATGAGATATGGCAGATGGACGTCAAAACAGCATTCCTTAACGGGCATCTTAAGGAAGAACTGTATATGATGCAGCCGGAAGGTTTTGTCGATCCTCGGAACGCTAACAAAGTATGCAAGCTCCAGCGATCCATTTATGGACTGGTGCAAGCATCTCGGAGTTGGAACATTCGCTTTGATGAGATGATCAAAGCGTTTGGGTTTATGCAGACTTATGGAGAAGCATGCCTTTACAAGAAAGTGAGTGGGAGCTCTGTAGCATTTCTCATATTATATGTAGATGACATACTCCTGATGGGAAATAATATAGAATTTCTGGACAGCATTAAGGCCTACTTGAATAAGTGTTTTTCAATGAAGGACCTTGGAGAAGCTGCTTATATATTAGGCATCAAGATCTATAGAGATAGATCGAGACACCTCATAGGTCTTTCACAAAGCACATACCTTGATAAGATTTTGAAGAGATTCAGAATGGATCAGTCCAAGAAGGGGTTCTTGCCTATGTTACAAGGTATGAGACTGAGCTCAGCTCAGTCACCGACCACGGCAAAAGATAAAGAAGTGATGAGTGTCATCCCCTATGCTTCAGCCATAGGATCTATTATGTATGCCATGCTGTGTACCAGACCCGATGTAAACCTTGCCGTAAGTTTGGTAGCAAGATACCAAAGTAATCCCGGCAAGGAACACTGGACAGCGGTCAAGAATATCCTGCAGTACCTGAAAAGGACAAAGGACATGTTTCTCGTTTATGGAGGAGACGAAGAGCTCGTCGTAAAGGGTTACGTCGACGCTAGCTTCGACTCAGATCTGGATGACTCTAAGTCACAAACCGGATACGTGTATATGTTGAATGGTGGAGTAGTAAGCAGGTGCAGCTGCAAGCAGAGCGTCGTGGCGGGATCTACGTGTGAAGCGGAGTACATGGCAGCCTCGGAGGCAGCACATGAAGCGATTTGGGTGAAGGAGTTCATCACCGACCTAGGAGTCATACCCAATGCGTCGGGGCCGATCAAACTCTTCTGTGACAACACTGGAGCTATTGCCCTCGCAAAGGAGCCCAGGTTTCACAAGAAGACCAGGCACATCAAGCGTCGTTTCAACTCCATCCGTGAAAATGTTCAAGATGGAGACATAGAGATTTGCAAAGTGCACACGGATCTGAATGTCGCAGATCCGCTGACTAAACCTCTCTCGCGTGCAAAACATGATCAACACCAGAACTCTATGGGTGTTCGATTCATCACAATGTAACTAGATTGGTGACTCTAGTGCAAGTGGGAGACTGTTGGAAATATGCCCTAGAGGCAATAATAAAAGTATTATTATATTTCATTATTCATGATAATTGTCTTGTATTCATGCTATAACTGTATTATCCGGAAATCGTAATACACGTGTGAATACTTAGACCACACAATGTCCCTGGTAAGCCTCTAGTTGACCAGCTCGTTGTGATCAACAGATAGTCATGGTTTCCTGACTATGGACATTGGATGTCATTGATAACGGGATCACATCATTAGGAGAATGATGTGATGGACAAGACCCAATCCTAAGCATAGCATAAAAGATCGTGTAGTTCGTTTTGCTAGAGCTTTGCAAGTGTCAAGTATCACTTCCTTCGACCATGAGATCGTGTAACTCCCGGATACCGTAAGAATGCCTTGGGTGTACCAAACGTCACAACGTAACTGGGTGACTATAAAGGTACATTACAGGTATCTCCGAAAGTAGCTGTTGGGTTGACACGGATCGAGACTGGGATTTGTCACTCCGTATGACGGAGAGGTATCTCTGGGCCCACTCGGTAATGCATCATCATATTGAGCTCAATGTGACCAAGGTGTTGGACACGGGATCATGCATTACGGTACGAGTAAAGTGACTTGCCGGTAACGAGACTGAACAAGGTATTGGGATACCGACGATCGAGTCTCGGGAAAGTAACGTACCGATTGACAAAGGGAATTGCATACAGGGTTTGATCGAATCCTCGACATAGTGGTTCATCCGATGACAACATCGAGGAGCATGTGGGAGCCATCATGGGTATCCAGATCCCGCTGATGGTTATTGACTGAGAGAGTCTCGGTCATGTCTGCATGTCTCATCAAAGCGTTTGGATTTATGCAGACTTATGGAGAAGCCTGCGTTTACAAGAAAGTGAGTGGGAGCTCTGTAGCATTTCTCATATTATATGTAGATGACATACTCCTGATGGGAAATAATATAGAATTTCTGGACAGCATTAAGGCCTACTTGAATAAGTGTTTTTCAATGAAGGACCTTGGAGAAGCTGCTTATATATTAGGCATCAAGATCTATAGAGATAGATCGAGACGCCTCATAGGTCTTTCACAAAGTACATACCTTGATAAGATTTTGAAGAGATTCAGAATGGATCAGTCCAAGAAGGGGTTCTTGCCTATGTTACAAGGTATGAGACTGAGCTCAGCTCAGTCACCGACCACGACAAAAGATAAAGAAGAGATGAGTGTCATCCCCTATGCTTCAGCCATAGGATCTATTATGTATGCCATGCTGTGTACCAGACCCGATGTAAACCTTGCCGTAAGTTTGGTAGCAAGATACCAAAGTAATCCCGGCAAGGAACACTGGACAGCGGTCAAGAATATCCTGAAGTACCTGAAAAGGACAAAGGACATGTTTCTCGTTTATGGAGGAGACGAAGAGCTCGTCGTAAAGGGTTACGTCGACGCTAGCTTCGACTCAGATCCGGATGACTCTAAGTCACAAACCGGATACGTGTATATGTTGAATGGTGGAGCAGTAAGCTGGTGCAGCTGCAAGCAGAGCGTCGTGGCGGGATCTACGTGTGAAGCGGAGTACATGGCAGCCTCGGAGGCAGCACATGAAGCGATTTGGGTGAAGGAGTTCATCACCAACCTAGGAGTCATACCCAATGCGTCGGGGCCGATCAAACTCTTCTGTGACAACACTGGAGCTATTGCCCTCGCAAAGGAGCCCAGGTTTCACAAGAAGACCAGGCACATCAAGCGTCGTTTCAACTCCATCCGTGAAAATGTTCAAGATGGAGACATAGAGATTTGCAAAGTGCACACGGATCTGAATGTCGCAGATCCGCTGACTAAACCTCTCTCGCGTACAAAACATGATCAACACCAGAACTCTATGGGTGTTCGATTCATCACAATGTAACTAGATTGGTGACTCTAGTGCAAGTGGGAGACTGTTGGAAATATGCCCTAGAGGCAATAATAAAAGTATTATTATATTTCATTGTTCATGATAATTGTCTTTTATTCATGCTATAACTGTATTATCCGGAAATCGTAATACACGTGTGAATACTTAGACCACACTATGTCCCTGGTAAGCCTCTAGTTGACCAGCTCGTTGTGATCAACAGATAGTCATGGTTTCCTGACTATGGACATTGGATGTTGTTGATAACGGGATCACATCATTAGGAGAATGATGTGATGGACAAGACCCAATCCTAAGCATAGCATAAAAGATCGTGTAGTTCGTTTTGCTAGAGCTTTGCAAGTGTCAAGTATCTCTTCCTTCGACCATGAGATTGTGTAACTCCCGGATACCGTAAGAGTGCCTTGGGTGTATCAACCGTCACAACGTAACTGGGTGACTATAAAGGTGCATTACAGGTATCTCCGAAAGTAGCTGTTGGGTTGACACGGATCGAGACTGGGATTTGTCACTCCGTATGACGGAGAGGTATCTCTGGGCCCACTCGGTAATGCATCATCATATTGAGCTCAATGTGACCAAGGTGTTGGACACGGGATCATGCATTACGGTACGAGTAAAGTGACTTGCCGGTAACGAGACTGAACAAGGTATTGGGATACCGACGATCGAGTCTCGGGCAAGTAACGTACCGATTGACAAAGGGAATTGCATACAGGGTTTGATCGAATCCTCGACATAGTGGTTCATCCGATGACAACATCGAGGAGCATGTGGGAGCCATCATGGGTATCCAGATCCTGCTGATGGTTATTGACTAAGAGCGTCTCGGTCATGTCTGCATGTCTCCCGAACCCATAGGGTCTACACACTTAAGGTTCGGTGACGCTAGGGTTATGAAGATATGTATATGCAGAAACCCGAATTTTGTTCGGAGTCCCGGATGAGATCCCGGACGTCACGAGGAGTTCCGGAATGGTCCGGAGGTAAAGAATTATATATAGGAAGTGCTATTTCGGGCATCGGGACAAGTTTCGGGGTTATCGGTATTGTACCGGGACCACCGGAAGGGTCCCGGGGGTCCACCGGGTGGGGCCACCTGTCCCGGGGGGCCACATGGGCTGTAGGGGGTGCACCTTGGCCATCATGGGCCAAGGGCACCAGCCCCTATAGGCCCATGCGCCTAGGGTTTCCCCCTAGGAGGAGTCCTAGTGGTGGAAGGCACCCCTAGGTGCCTTGGGGGG